>NC_050443.1:33913932-34286432 GCF_903995425.1 Onychomys torridus
TGGGAGTGCTCATAGGCGTGGGCATGGATGAGCACTACCATAGGGGTCCTGTCCCATCTGCTCTGCATGCCAAGGTTTGGAGTTGGAAATCTGCTCCTGAAGCTGGTTCTGCTTGGCAGGGAGGGCATGGAAACACTGTTTCTTGGGAACCTGTCACTCACCTGAGCCCCTCATGCAGCTGGAAGCAGAATAAGCCAGAAGCGGCTGCTGAAACCCAACCAAGGGGCCCGCTCAATTCCTAAGTCCAGGGTCTAGGCTGGGGCAGGTACCCACACAGCCCTGGGAGGGGGCAGCAGGAGGCCTTTGGTCTTCATTTATTTGTCTTTATTCACTAAGTACCTACTGTGTGTCACTCAAACGATGGCAAGTTTCTGTTATCTTGGAAGTTATTCTGGGGGGAGGAGGAATATGGACAGTGTGTGTGAATGCGCACACACACACACACACACACACACACACACACACACACACATAAGAATAGATGAGGTTATGCCAACAAGTATCAGGTGCCATGAGGAAAGAAGACTGAGGCTCTCAAGAAGGGTTGGGGCAACTTCAGATGAAGGGCTCTGTAGAGAAGTCTTGATGTAGAGAGCCTTCCCTGTGCGGGACAGTCTGACCTGTGCTCTGCAGTACCCAATGTGGAGGCCCTCAGTGATGTCAGCCTGGTCCAATGGACACAAAATCGGTATCATGGGAGCCTTGGACACTAGAGCTAATAATGGCTGCTCTATGCCCAGGCTGCTTCAGAGAGCCAGCTCCGTGAGGAGGAGTAGGCAGGGCCTCTCAGGTCTGCTTTGAGGACCGGCACAGGTGTCGTGCCTAGTGGAC
Source organism: Onychomys torridus (assembly GCF_903995425.1). Classification (NCBI taxonomy): domain Eukaryota; kingdom Metazoa; phylum Chordata; class Mammalia; order Rodentia; family Cricetidae; genus Onychomys; species Onychomys torridus. The sequence goes on from NC_050443.1 coordinate 33,914,764, forward strand.
TGCTCCTGCCTCACCATCATCCCACTCTTTATTTAGTTCAGGCTCATGCTGGCTTCCAAGTGACCCCACCATTACCTACCTACAGCCTGGCTCAGACCATCAGAATATGCACACCCACTCCACGTGGTGGAGAACTCATCTCACATCCTGTACTGTATTCCTTACGCATCCATGGACTCTTGCTACCTCTGGGCATCTTCATGCTCTGGTTGAAATGATCTTAAAAAAAAAAAAAAAAAAAAAAAAGATTTGTTTTATATGTATGAGTGTTTTGTCTCCATATATATCTGTGTATCATGTATGTGCCTGGTGTCTGAGGAGGTCAGAAAAGGGTATTGGCTACCCTGGAACTGGAGTTACAGATGGCACCAGGCACACATGTGGAATGCATACATACACATGGGTAAACATGCTTTACACATACAAATAAAAAAAAAGTCTTAAAATATATAAAATTTGGATATGTATATACACACATAAATGAATAAGTAATCTCCAATCTATCATCTCTCTCTCACACACACACACACACACACACACACACACACACACACACTCACTCACTCACATACACACCCTCATACACCTCCCTGATACTGTCCCATGATTCCCCAGTACTCTCAGGATAAGACTCAAATCTCTGTGATGACATGGGGAGCCTTCCTCAAGCAGGTCCCAGCTTTCTGCCTGCGTTCTAAGATCTTTAGCTTTACTTTTCATAACTCGCAGACTTTCTTGCCTCCCTCTGATGCACTTTACAGACTGCACAGCCTCAGTGGCTCTTACCTATTCTCCTTCATACTCCCTGCTCTCCCTAACAAAGCTGTCATCATCCTCCACACCAAGATTACTATATATGGCCTTCGGGTGACATGTTCCAATTAGCATAGCACAATTGTATACTTGTGCTGATCCCTCCCTGCATTCATCCATAAGCCTCAGGTGGCAGGAACCTGTCATGTTTCCTATTTTGTCCTCAGTGCGGGTGTGTAGGAAGTACATCCAGCACAGTAGACACTTGGTATCTGTGTTGTAGCAAGGAAGAAATAAATGCTGACACAGACCTTGGTCCCTTACATGAAACAGTAATAGGAGACCGTCTGTATTTTCTCTTTCAGTCTCCACCTATCAAGAGGGTGATTGATATCAAAACTCAGGAACATGCATAGCAAGCAGGAATCCTGGCAGATGAACATGCCAAGCGAGCATGTCCGGCCCACCCCTATCAGAGCACTGCTGTTTCCTTTGGCTGCAAGGAGTTGAAGACCTTATGTACACACACAAGGAAATAGATAGACCCGTGAAGTGGAGGCAGGGCCAGGGGTGAGGCTCACATAACAACCGAATGAAGGAGTGCTGTGTGAAGCCTGGGGAGGGACCCTGAGACCCTGGACTGTTCCCCCTGTGTCAGAGTGGCAGTGAATGAATCAAGTTGTGTTTTATGGCAGGCCTGGAAAAACCCCAGCACTGTCCTTCCTAGTTTCGGAAAACAAGGTTTGAATTTACCAAGCACAGCTCTGTGGCAGCTGCTGAGGGAAAAGAGCATTCAGAGTCCACCAAATGCCACAGAGGTGCTTTGGGTGGCTTATGGATGGCGGTAGGACGTACGCATGGCACAGCACGCATGGCATGGCACACATGCAGAGGTCAGAGGACAGCTTGAGGAAGCTCACACTTTCCTTCCACCACGTGGGTCCTGGGGATGGATCTCAGGCTGTAGGCCACAGCGGCAGGTGTCTTTACCTGCTCAGACAATCTGGCAGTGTAACTTTCACTTTCTTGAGACAACATGTTCATTTGGAGGTCCAACAGAACAAATGGATCCTTCCTCCCCCCTGTTTCCCTGCCCACTGTGTGCAATAGAATCTTCACCACCAAGATGTCTGGAGAGCTAGAGCATCCAGTTAAGAATCTGTTCAGTGCTCGACGATAGTGGCGGTGGTGGTGGCACACGCCTTTAATCCCAGCACTCAGGAGGCAGAGGCAGGCGGATCTCTGTGAGTTTGAGGCCAGCCTGGTCTACAGAGTGAGTTCCAGGGCAGCCAGGGCTACACAGAGAAATCCTCTCTCAAACAAAAGAGAGGAATTCAGGCATGGGTGTAATGGGAATCCCAGTAAGTGACTGGTAAAAGACAAGGACATACAAATGTGCAGACCCAAGGCCCGGTGAACAAAATAGAAGTAGCGTGCTGGAACCAGACATCCCACAAGCTCTCCGCCTTCAGAACAAGAGCATTGATACAGGTGAGCAAACAGGTCAAGTGAAATGAGGCAGAGTCTGCCGGATGGCATCAGAGCACTCTGAGTGCCTCCCACACGCTGCATCCACCTATACCATCCACTCCTGGGCATGCAACACAAGCTCCATCTCTCAGCCTCTGAGCTTACTAACAGTCCTGTGAGGGTCTGCTCAGTGAATATTCACCATCTACAAGAACAGTTGAATTGCTCCTGGATGGCTTGCTTTATTCTGTCTTTTGCTCCTTAGCCTTCAAATTTACCTGATTCTTTAGTTTTGTTTTTATTTTTATGTATTATCTATTTATCTACCTAAAGATATACATATACCTATATGTATGTATGTATGTGTGTGTGTGTGTGTGTGTGTGTGTGTGTGTGTGTGTGTGTGTAGAGAGAGAGAGAGGTATGCATACCTGTGTGAACATGTAGAGGTCAAGGGAGAGCATCAGATGTCTTATCCTATCGCTACAGCCTTATTCCTTTAAGACAGGGTTGCTCACTGAATCTGGAACTGGGTTGGTGGCAGCAAGCCCCAGAGATCCTCCTATCTCTACTCCCCACAACACTGGGATTACCAGTACATACTGTGCCCAGCTTTTTATGTAGGTCTTGGGGATTCACACTCAGGTCCTCGAGCTTCTGCAGTAAGCACTCTGAACCTCTGAGCCACCCCCCCCCCAGCCCTATATTTGACTCATTAAAGAAATGGTGATCTAGAGATAGCTCAGCGGGTAAAGGTGCCTGCTGTACAAGCCTGAGTTCAGTCTCTGCAACCCGTGTGTACCAGTCACTTTTCTGTTGCCATGATAAAACAAGTGACCAAAGGCAACTTAACAAAGAGAGAGCTTACCTGGCGTATGGCACTAGAAGGATGAGAGTACATCATGGTAGGATGGAGGCATGGCAGGCAGCATGACAGGCAGGCATGGCAGCATGGCGGCATGGCAGGTACAGAAAGCTGAGCATTCTTCTTTAATGGCAAGCACAAAGTAGAAAGCCTGAACTGGAAGGAGGGCAAGGATATGCACTCTCAAAGCCTGTCCCCAGTGTCACTCTTCCTTCAAGAAGGCCATGCCTCCCAAACCTCCCCAACAGGACCGCCAACTGGGGACTACAGGGACATTTCTCATATAAGTCACCACGCACCATGTGAGGCTGGATGAAAAGAACTGATTCTACAGAGCTGTCTTCTAACCATCACATGTCTGCCATGGCATGTGTGCACACAGGCTCACACACAGACAGACACACAGACATGCACAAACACACAGACATGCACAGACACACATGCACAAATATCCACACATATACCACACACAGACACACACATAGATACACACACACATAACACATACACACACACACACACACACACACACACACACACACACACACACAGTATCTTTTTGCCTTCTGGTGGCCTTTAATTATCCTCCAGGCATAAAATCCACTGAGTTGGAGCTCTCTTCTGGAGTCCACCTCATGTGGGTTAATTTCACGACTCTGGAGTGAGACAGCTCAGCTTGTTCACTGTAGAAAGAGTCAGACACGGCCGTGTGTCTAGAAGATGGATTACAGTCCTGAGCATGTGATTCTTGCATGCTGTTTTAACAAATGCCACCTCTTTAATTATTAACTGACCCCCAGCCACAGAGGCCATGGTCTGCTGGTGCATCTTCAGTTTCTAGACCCACAGTTCTAAACCTCAGAAACCTATCACTGTTGTCTGTACAGCAGATAAATGTAGCCTTGGAACAGCCCCACAGTGGTCCAGTATGACAGTATTTAAGGACAGGGAACATAGTCCCTTTCTCTTCCTTTCTACTTGTCATTTTAATAAATCTATTCTTGCATTTATTTTGTGATAGGGAAAATTATTATGATATATAATATATATATATAATATATATATATTCGACTTTATTAAATTCAGAGGTAAGAAACAAGTGCATTTTACTGTCTCTGGGCAGTAGAAATCCTTCTGGGAGATGAGAGAGCCCAGTTTGTCTGGAGGGCACATTTTAAGTAGACATGTATGACACAGGCCACATGTGGAGTACAGAATGCTGACCACCTGGCTTGGCCTCCCAGATCCAGTGCTGTCCATCTTTGAGAAAACTGCTCAACCTGTGAGGTCTGTTTTTCCTTATTAATGAAACAGGGGATGAGTGGAAAGCTTTGTCCTTGTAGCTAAGTAAGCCAATCAAGATTCAATGCTTCCTGTGCGAGAGTCAGCCTTCAACACATCCCTCCCCTTCTCAGGCCATGTTGAAGGCCTCTTTGTTCTATTTCATGTGTGCACACTGTGTGTGTGTGTGTCTAAGTGTCTCTGCTTTCATGGACAATCTCAAACTGACTAACCACCATCAAAGCACATCTTCTGAACCCCCAAACCAGACCACAAACTGCTTCTCCCTTAGTTTTCTACATCTCAGCAAACGCACCAACCTGTGCCTGGTGTGTGACTAGCATGTGCCTGGTGTGTGTGTGCCTGGTGTGTGTGTCCCTGGTGTGTGCGTCCCTGGTGTGTGCCTGGCCATTCAGGTTGAAGTGCCTTACTCCCTCCCCACAGCCCTGGTCAACTGCTAATGTGTCCGAACATCATCTCTGCCTCCCTCACCTGACATCATCACTCCAGACTGCACTGAGTGCCCCTCAGGGGTGTGCCTCCCTGCTGTCACCCACTCAGGACCCTTAGTAACACTTTCTCCACGGTGGAGCCAGAGTGTTGACAGGTGCATGTTGGGATATGCTACCCTCTTACTCAGAACCTTCCAGTAACTTCCTATCGGCTCTACAATTTACTGCCCTTTCGATGTCTATCTTAGGTTGATAAGCATGCTTTCTTGGTCAAAGGCCACATAGTAAGCATGCTAGGTTCTGTGAGCTCAGCAGCAGTCTGGCATATGGTCACCTCCATCTTCTCCAACCATATCTCTTCCTCCTCCCAAGCTTTCAAAACTGTGAAAATGGTTCTTAACTGATGGATTAACAAAACCACATTTTGAGGACTAGTTCTTGCCCAGGCTGCTTGCCTGAGCCTTGCTCCTGAAAGATAGCCCCCTCCTCTCTCTTTAGCCCTCTGCCTGGCTTACCCTGCCTTCTGTCATTGGGCAGTTTGGCCCCTTCTTTCAGAGCCCGTAGACTACTGTCCCCCCTGCCCAGACCCCTGTTCCCCCAGGTCTCCTTGTGGCTTTCTTGTTCAAGTCTCTCGGCTTGCAGGCACCCTCCTCCAGCAACCCCTCTTGAGCATGCTTCCTCTCGCTCTGGCCTGCTCGCCCTAGCTGGCTAGCTTGTCCTCTGAGGGATTCCCATGCCTCCGCCTGCCTGTCGCTCTGCCATTAGCAGCCCTGGTACCTCAGCTTATAGAGGACAGGTGCTTCCTTTGCCTCTGTTGTCACCATCCCTCCCCAGCACCCAGAACAGTCCCTGACACTCAATGGTCATTGAAGAGATGCTTGTTGCCTATGCAAATTCAATTAGCAGGATCCTGCCAGGCAGCAGGTTGATTTCAGCCCCCATGGTGCCTTTTTACTAAAGGCCTCCTTCAGCACTGTGGGCTCTGCCTAAGTGAGGAAGACTCTGCATGGGCAATGCCTGCAGATGGTCAGAGCTCTGCTTGACTGCTGTCTAGCCTAAAGATTTGTTCATGTGTGTATGGTGCACTGGGAGAGAGGGCTCCAGGGAACAAGCTTTGAAATGGGGGGATCTGTCCAGCTCTGAGAAAGCCGATGACATTGGAACATCTAAGCTGATAAGTGCTGCAGGTAGCCAGTTCCAGTATCTCTGGAAGAGGCAGCATGCTGTTTCTGGAGCCGGAGGAGGGTTGAGATAAACAGCAGTGTTTCCAGAGTGGCATAGCCAACCAGCTGCAAAGCTGAGCTGGAAGACTAGAAGTATGGTGCCTCTTGGGCCTAGATGGGTTGTGGTGGAAAAGCTGACCATTCTACAAGCTGCTTCAGGAAGTATGGTGCCTCCTAACTCCAGGCATGAATCCTGGGGAACTCCTTTTAGAGGCCTCTTGAGGGATGCATCTGGAGCAGGCAGGTATACCCTCTTCCCACACTGCCTTCCTGTGGTTTAGAAGTCCTGGAAGAAATGGGCTTAGATCAGGCCTTCCTATAGAAATTGCAAGGGCGCAGGAGGATGATGGTTGTATACCCCAGGAATACTCAGTACCTAGCTTGCTGCAGTTCTAGCACTAGGTCAGAGGAGGAACCCTGAGTGAGCCATCAGGACACAAAGGATCAGGCAGTAAGTCAGAGTCCATACTGCCTCCTTCCCCCAGGAGGGGACTTGGACCAACCTTTGCAGCCAAGCTAGGTCCTTGGCAGGCACTCAGGCTAAGAGCGTGTCTGACTCTGGGTTCAGGAAAGCTGTCTACTGTGGTCCTAGAGCATGCATCTAGATGTGATATTAATGGACAGCTATGTGATATGAGAGGAAGCAGGACAAGAGCCCAAGAGCTCGAGACAGGCAGTCCATAGTCGTGCATCTAACCTCAGCTCTTCTCGTGACCCAGGGTCACTTAGTTGGTCTTCCCAAGCTTTGAAGTTTTCACTTTCACTGTTTCATGGGAAACCTTGACATCACCATCATCTTCTTGACTTACTAGGACCAAATGACAGAACAATGTCCTTGCAAGGCCCAAAACTCTTCAGCAATATATGGCTTGATCCCTCATCCAGTTGTAGAAAGCAGAGCTACCAATAGCAACAATAGACACCCACATACATGCCAGACCCTGCCTCCTTTCTCATGTGTGTGCTCCTGCGCTCCTCTGCAGCCTCAAGAGAGGCATTGTAGAAGCCTCATGTGCAAGTGAAGCTCCAGGCCACAGCCTTGCTGAAGGACTTCCCCATGCCCTACAGCACTTGAGGGCCTCTGTCCCAGATCTACAGGCTGCCAGCCCAGCCCCTGGGCTTCCTCTGGAAAGTAATAGCCCATCTGTCTGGGGAAAACAGACTCATTTCTATACTTCCCTGTCGACAGACTTGGTCCCAGACAATTGCAGAGAGCCTGACTGATGTTTACCAACTTCAAGCCAAGGGGTCCAACTGAAAGTGGCACGTGTCCCGCCAACCCCCCATTCTGGGAACCGAGGAGATGCTAGGAAATGGGTTCCCCCCACATCACAGAGGGCGGGCCTGAGTGGCTTGAACGTCCCCATCTAGCTCAGGCCTCTCTCAAGGCATGTGAGGTGAGTCTGGAAAGTATTTCCTTGAGAAAACAGACGCAGAGAGGCACCTGAAGAGCAGGCTGTGTTTCCTAGGTTCTGCCTCTAAGGACGAAGGGATGAGAGCACGAGAGATATAGCTTCCTTTCCCTGGCTGTTCTGCAGGAAAGGGCTCTTCCCCTTCTTAAACTCCATGCTGTTTGCTCTGCTGGAATTAAGTGCATTTGGTGAGCTTGGCCAACAGAAAGTGGCAGATGAGTGCTTCTGGGCTCTACTGGCTCATAGAAGCCTCGGGAGCCATCTCAGAGGTGGACTGAGATGGCAAAGACCACAGGAGGAGGGAAAGAGGAACTACTGGGGAAAGCATAGCTTTCATTCTGACAAGAGAAGACCCAGAAAGCATGGCCACTGTCCTCAAGCATCTGAGAGCTGTCCCCAAGTAGTCCAATTCTGTGGGGCCACCAGGGGCTAGAGGAAAGAATAACAGGGACTAGATGGAAATGCATCCAGAAGGGCAGCAGGTGTAGGGTGCAGGTGGGGGGATAGCAAATAGACCTTCTAGCAGGTTCTTTGCTAAGGCAAGGGCCCAGCCGGGGAGGGGAGCTCAGAGCTCTTGCATGTTCATTGTGCTCTGAGCAGGCATGGTTTTGTGAGGGCAGGGAAATGAGATATTGGGTTAGACAGTGGTGGGAATAGCACAATGCATGTTTAAGGCCAGGCATGGACTGTGGAACTTTGCCCCACAATTCCCATGCTGGACCTCAGGTCCTCCTGCTTGTTCTGTCTTGGCCCTCATCTGGAGTGACCAGCCTTAGCTCTTCTAACTCTGAGACTATCAGGCCTCATGATTATTCTTCCCTCCTGGAATAACTGCCAGCTTCTTCCCTGATCTTAGCAACTTCTGCCTTGCTGGTTACCTGGGACACTGGTAGATGAAGAGGCAGGTGGCTCCTTCTGTACTGATTGTGTTTCCCCTCAATGGCCCTGCCTTAGACACAGTGTGTGTAAGAGAGAATGAGAGAGAGAGAGAGAGAGAGAGAGAGAGAGAGAGAGGAGTTACAGGTAGATTTGAAGTTTTGAACTATCTCATGTGGATGCTGGGGACCAAACTCAGATTCTCTGCAAAAGCATCACATTCTCTTAACCTCTGAGCCATTTCTCTAGCTCCAGGAACAATGGCTCTTCAGCAGGTGCTAAAACTGGCTGCTTGGCTTGTTAAAACAAATTGCTAAGACCTACCAGGTTTCTCATTCAATAGGTATAGAATGGTGTCTAGGAATATGCATTTGTGATCAAAGGCTGATGTTGATGCTACTGTTAGAAGTTCCTTTTTGAGGACCTTTGCTCTGGTAGACCTGTAGTCTCCCTGGCTGTCCTGAGGCAGGCTAGCTCTGTGTGGCCTCCACAGGGTAGAAGAAAGAACTTCAAGGACAATGTGCAGATAGGCTCCTTACACTAGGCTCCAGGCTACAGTCACACAAAGCTGCATTGAAACTCTGGCTGTGTTCATGAGCTATGTGCAGATTGGCAGTTTGCTTAACACTGCCACACTTGCAATGCTGGTACAGTCAAAAACTAAGAGTACTGAATTTAAAGGGTCATTATGGGATTGAGGATGACGATTTAGAAAGATCTTAGACCACTAAGAACACACAGAAACATTTTAGCCATTCTTATTGTCAGGATGAGATGTGGAGAATTTTGGACACCCCAGACTGTAATACATAGGATATGGAGGCTGTGTTGGGAGACCCACTCTCTCCAGTTGTGCCTGTGTGTGAGAACTGTCCATTGTTCACCCCTAACCTGACCCTTGTGAGAAGGGAGGGCAGCAGCAGTAGTCTGGAGAGCCATCCTTCAAACATTGGCTTTGTGTCAGCCAGCGCTGGCCACACGTTCTGAGTGACTGGCTTTTGGTGTGACTCTGTAGGAGCCTGCAGATACAAACCAGATCCTTGTAGGACACAAGGTTGGGGGTGGGGGGTTCACCAAAGGTCTGTTGTCATAGTTCTGGTGGAGTTCCATGGCCTCTTTCCCCACTTGCTTTCTGTGGTCCCTGGATTCATAGCCATATAGCAGAAGTGCAGGCTGATGTCTGTTGCACTCCAAATGAAGGTGATTGCAGATGGCGTCTGATGGTTGCTCTGAAATGGGAAGCTCTCTGGGCAAACATGTGCCAGGTTCTGTCCCTGTGGGGATCAGGGTGAGCTTTCTAGAGTGGTACCTTAAGCCTCTCCACCCCAAGAGTCCTGAGGTCACGGTGGTCCTGCCTTACCCACACATCAACCTTCTGCAAGTTTCAGTTGCTCACCATCCTCTGGGTCCACTGGTACATGTTTGTAGTTCCAGCATTCATGAAGCTGAGGCAGGAGAATTGCCTGCACTTACAAAGCAAGTTACCAGGCCAGCCAGGGATCCATTGCAAGACCCCATGTGGAAAAACAAATCAGTTACTACCATCAACTATGATCTGCAAGTATTTCATGGAGAATTATACATTTTCAGAAAGAAAAATGATGTGCATCCAGATAAAAGGACTTAAGGGTATCACCATTCTTCCCTTCTGTTATTGGCCATTGTTGTTTATTTCTTGCTATGCCAAAGTATAACTTTAGCTATCATCAATGTGTGTTATAGGGAAAAATTAGCATATATGGGGTCTGGTGCTGTCTATAGTTTCAGGCATTTCCTGGGGGGCAGGGTGATAGGAATGCATCTCCATAAATAAGATGGCTTCTGAACCTCATTCCCCATTTCTTCCATGGAGTGCTAGCACACTCACTTCCAGGTAAAGACTCCTTGGCTTCCTGCATAGTTAAGACATAGTAAGCTGTTGAACAGGCTAAGCTTTCCCCCACAAACACCTTTGAGAAACCAGTGTTAAGAGTTCATGATTTCTGAGACTCTTGGCATTTGGGCTCTCCCTAATTTTTAGAGCATTCTGAGAGGTAAGAATGACCCTGCTTAGCTGGGCAGTGGTGATGCACACCTTTAGTTTCAGCACTCAAGTGTCAGAGGCAGATGGATCTCTGTGAGTCAGAGGCCAGCCTGGTCTACAGAGTGAGTTTCAGGACAGCCAGGGCTACACAGAGAAACCCTGTCTGGAAACCAAAACAAAACAAAACAAAACAAAAAAACAAGAATGAGCCTGCTTCCGTGACAGGAAACTGAGCCACAGAGAAGCTGGGGATCTTGCCCCAGGTCACAAACTTAGGGCAGGTGGGCATTGCCAAGCCCGAGGGAGAATCTGGGGCCTCTGATGGGAAATCACTATTAGTGTCAATCATTAAAGGCAATGACAGCAAAGCCTCCAGATAGGGCGACAGTTCTTACTCACCCAGCAGCTGACCACATTTGCATTGTTTGGGTATTGATCCCAGTCCACATGGTGAGGGTGGTGTGCACTGAGGAGAGCTGCAACTTTGAAGGCTAAGAAGAAGGTCCTGCAGCCGATGCAGCAGGAACTCAAGGGCCTGCCTCTCTTTGTAGCCCTGTGACTCCAAGCCGAGAAAGCTACTCAACTCATTGTTTTTTGTTTGTTTGTTTTTGCCAGAGCTGAGGACCAAACCCAGGGCCTTTCGCTTGCTAGGCAAGCGCTCTACCACTGAGCTAAATCCCCAACCCTCAACTCATTGTTTTTATGATTTATTTATTTTCATTTTATGTGTAGAAGTGGATCGTGTGTGTGCCTGGTGCCTACACAGGACAGAAGACAGCATCAAATCCTCTGAAACTAGGGTTACAGGTGGCTGTGAGCCACAATGTGGGTGCTGAGTTCTGAACTCAGGTCCTCTGGAAGAGCAGCAAGTGCTCTTAATCACCAGGCCATCTCTCCAGCCCTCAAATTATTTTCTTTTAATCAATAAATGTATTGATTGATTTACTGTGTCCATGGCAGCAAGTGTATTTACTCCCTGAGCCAACTTGCTGGCCCTTGTCCAACTTTTGGCAGCTGCTTTTCCCCTGTGAATATTTTCCCTTGAGATGGGGTCTGACTATGTAACCCTGGTTAGCTTAGAACTTGCTATGTAGACAAGACTGGCCTCTGCCTCCTAAGTGCGAGGATTAAAGGCATGCACCACCACACTGAGCCCATTAAATGTAATTTCTCACTCTCAATTTTGTGTGTCTGTACTCAGCATTCCTGTGGCAAGATGTTAGGGGGGACAGGAGAATTTCCCAAAGGCTCACAGGCCAGCTAGCCTGGCAAACCTAGCAATGAACAAGAGACCTTATCTAAACCAAGGCAGAAGACCTCCAACCAGCATCCAAGGTGACCCTCTGACCTCCATGTGCTGCTGAGGCACGTACATCCCTGCCTGCACACATACACATACACACATGTCATGCACACATTAAACCATTTAAAAAAAGAATAAAGAATAGTTATCTGGGTAACTGGACCTGACAGGGCTTTGGCAAACATGAAACCAAGTTGTGGTGAGTTCTTGGTGTTCATGTTCACTGGAACGTGGTGAGTTCTTGGTGTTCATGTTCACTGGAACATGACTAGGAGGAAGCTGTTGGGAAGCCTGAGCTGCAGAGAAGGCTGAGTTCACTCTGAGGAGCTCTTCCCTAGCTCTGATGTGGGAACTGAGGACTGCCCAGAAAGGCCCAGGCCAACCCAGCAGCAGTGACAATGACCAGCCCCGCTTCACCGGCCAGTGTGGAAGCCAGAGGCAGACAGCAGCTGCACTGCCTTCTTCACTAAACAATAGCCTCTGTCTGGGATTTCCAGGGTGGTCGTTTGTGGACTTTCAAATAGAAAGTGATTTTGCACACGCTGTCTGGGACTGTGTCTCTTTCTTCCTGTTTATCCAAAGCTTGTATCCTTAGGCCCAGACCCAAGTGCCAGCTCCACCTGCCCCTGTGGAGGGCACCTCTCATGGGCTGGTGAGGAAGAAACCCCAAGAGCAGGTTATGTGCACTGTTGTACATGCATGCATAAGTGTGTGTGTGTGTGTGTGTGTGTGTGTGTGTGTGTGTGTGTGTGTGTGTGTGTGTGTGTGTGTGTGTGTGTGTGCACGCACAGGTATATATACATGCATATGATTGTATATCTACTCCTGGAAGGAAAGGGTGCTGGGGAAAAAATGTAATTAGTTTATCGACTGCTGTATCCTACAGGAGGTCTCACACACCTCCACCAGGCATCAGTTTCTAATTCCTTTCCACTGTATTCAACTCATTGATCAGTCACAAGCCTTTTGGGTGAGAACTCATTGCGTTCCCTACAGCCAAGGCTTGCAGGGCTGGGCTGGGCTTGTCCCCAACAGTTCCCAGGAAGTGTTGACCACAAACAGCCCTCTGGGAGAGATGCTGTTTCTTAAACCTCCAACCCTAATCCTTAGGGACCAGAATTGGCCCAGAAGGAAAGGGTAGATCCTACAGTGAGTACAACCACTTCTGTACCCCTCCTCTCCTCCAACAAACCACAGCCACGGAAAACAGAACCCAGCAACCCAGCATGCCCCAGGGGACTCCTGGACACCGCCTTTCCACGCAGCTCTTCTGAATCATTCAATACAAACTAAGCTTGGGCTAATGGCAGTTGTAAACTGGCAGCCTGGCATGCTTCAGTTAGAGCTGCCCAGGCTTCTGAGCCCACACTGCCATGTCAATCTTTGCCTTTCCTTTAAGCAGCCTCCTTTGACCTTGCATGAACTTCTGGCCCACTTAAGTGGGCAGAGAAAGCTAAACCAAGTCCTTAAGCCACTTCCCAAAAGTCCTCACCCTGACACTTAGCTAGATCAGAGGTAGGCATTTCACTCCTGGCCAGTGGGGGATGGAGGCCTGGCCACACAGGGGCCCTTCAAAGGAGGGGTCAGAGGTCACCCAGAGATTGCACAACTTCAAGCCTTATCTGCCTCCTTGAGGTAATGGGGGAGAAGGGTATTGAGGAGCCTTGAGGCCTGATGTGTTGAATTGAGCAAATAAATACCAGGGGTACCTGGTAACTCCCAGATTGGCTGGGAAGCATGCTGCCTGCTCTAGGAAGATTTGTTGTCCTCAAATAAGCCAAAACAAGCCACCTAACCTGGAGCTTCAGTCTCTGTCCCTGTGTCCCCATCCCCAGACTCTTCTGTGGACAGCACTGTTCTGAGATCTATGGAGACACAGTGCTTACCCTCCAGCCTTGCCTATAGCCACAGTGAAAGGAAAAATATGCCTGGGTTCTGGGTGTACAGCACACTCGTGAGAATGTGGGGGATTTGAAGTATCTTGCTAGGACACCCAGGATGCCATCTGGCCCAGCACATCCAGCCTCCCTATTCACTTGAGTTTATTTCCAGTACCTTTCTTATGACACCATAGAAGAATTTCTATACAGGGGACTAGGTTCCTCCAGAAAATCAGGAAATGGGGTGATCTTTAAACTTCCTTCAGGCTCACCATTTTGGACTCATTAGTCCTGTTTAACTGTGCCAAGGGCAAGCTAGGTACTCGTGTGTGCACTTGGATAAGATAGAGAACTTGTTCCTGGGCAATGTATCACCCAGAGGTGATAGGGTCAACATTGGTGTCCATCCCAAGAACAACAATGAAGGTTACCTACTGTACAGACCATGGAAGGACAAAGGAAGTATTAAGGAAGGCATAGGATGGGTGGATAGTTCTGGTGGGGAGAAGGACCTGAGAGAATTTCACCAACAAAGTTAACTTTGCTCTGGGTCATCACTATACCACTAGGCAGGGCAGTGACTGGCAGGAAGGAACATGCTCACTCAGGCTGAGGGAAAGCCCAAATGGTTACATGGATACATAAGGATACACAGCCTAGTTTGGAAGAGAAAGCAGTCCAGGGACATCAGAAGAGTGTGGGAAACACTGGCCACCTCCAGTCTCTCTGCCACTGCTCAACTTTCCACTGCTGGCAGGAAAAGAGGGTCTGGGTTGAGTGGCAAGCAGGAAATGACACTACCAGCTCTGTTGAGGAACATGCTAGGTGGTGGCCATTAACGTGTGTGCTGGAGAGAAGCTTTTATATTAACTTCATCTCAAGAGACAGGTAGAGAGCTGAGGCAGGAGAGTTCCTTGCTGGCACAGTTTATTATAGGGAGGTGTCATTTATTTGTGGGCCTGTCAGTGTGACATTCTGTCTGCTCTCCTGAAAGCCTTGAAAGTTGCTCTCAAATCCTCCCTGTCCTACAGCCTCAGTAGTCCCCATGTCCTCAGACTGACCTTTTGAAATGAGACAAATGTCCCTCAAAGGCTGGTGGAGGGGGAGAAGGCACCTCCTGTGCTCTTGACCCCCCTTGTCCCCAGGCTGCAGATGAGAGTCCTCCTTCAGGGAGAATCCGAACTTCTCTTCAGGAAGACTCTGGTTCTGGAAGCTGTCAGGCTTCATACTTCCATAAAGCTCCTATTTTCGTCCTTACACGTCTTCTTCCTTGGATATACGGTATCACTCTGTAGCTCAGGCTGGGGTGGAAGTTACCATGTAGCCCAGGCTAGCTTCTAACTCTTTGGCAATTTCCCTGCATCAGCCTTTCAAGTGTTGGGATTACATGTGTGAGCCACCACACTCGGCTCCCATCTCTTTCATTCCAAGATCTTGACCCTTCTCCACATGGGAAGGCTGGCTGACTCTTTAATCCACTTGTGGAAATACCTGCACACAAGTTACTTTCATTGTCTCGGGTGGGATAGGTGCTGGGGCATGTCCTTTCCTAACTGTAGTATGGTAGTCACATAGAGGTAGGATACTGGACAGGCAGTCCCGCAATACACTCATTTTTTATTTTGTTTTAATGATTTTTTGAGATGGTTTCCCCATGTAACCCTGACTGTTCTGGTACTTGCTCTATAGACCAGGCTGGCCTCAAACTCACAAAGATTCACCTGCCTCTGTCTCCTGATAGCTGGGATTAAAGGTGTGTGCCACCACCACCCAGTTCACACTCAGTTTTAAGGAATTTACAAACTGGAGAAGGAGGGTCAGTCACTCCTTCTCTGAACCTCAGTCTACAAAATCCTTCTTAGCATTGCTGTGTTGAGTTTCTGTGTCTCACTCAGCAGCCACAGATGTCCAGGATGTCCACTGGCAGAGGGTGCATATCTGGGTTTTTCCTGTTCAAGTCTAGCCACCCCAAGATGCGAGACAATCTCCTCACATCATGCCACCAGGCTTATTTCCTCCTCCTTCTTGGATGAGCTCATCAATTCTGTTTCTTCTGAAGTCAATCTAGACCACATAAAAGATGGCATCCCCCAGACAGCTTTAGGAGTGACTACACATGCATTTGTAACAATCTGAAGAGGCTCCCCAAGCCACCCGTACCTAGCCAGTCTGCACTTTTCCCCATTAGTCACTGCTCTGGCTGAAGGAGTGGGAGTCCCCCGTTAAACTGAAGCATGCCTCTGGGAAACACATTAAGCCATTGACAGCTGGACACAAATGAGTTTATCAGGCACAGAGTTGAGGTGCTAGAATGAAGGTGTATCACTTTAGAGTGGAAGAGAGGCAGAAGCTCCGCAGATGGGCCTCTTTCCTAAGGAGGGAGCAACGGTATCTTCTGGGGTGCCAGGCCACCAACTGTTTCACTCCCGGAATTCCTTGTCCCTCTCCCCTGACTCGAGGATCAAGAGCCCCCCACCCTGACTCACTCCAGAGTTAATCGTTAGAAGAGCTGGGCAGATGGGCAAATTCAGAGTGAACAGGAGGGAATCAGTGAGCATTGAGTGATATCACATGGAAAGGTCTAGAACACAGCACAGAGAAAGCAGACCCAGGATCTGAGCCTGCAGGAGTGCACAGTGACCAGACTGTGCACTGTCATCAGAGAGTTCAGGAGGGGCCAGACAGGAGGTGGGCCAAGCTGGGGGCGGGGAGTG
Source organism: Onychomys torridus (assembly GCF_903995425.1). Taxonomy (NCBI): domain Eukaryota; kingdom Metazoa; phylum Chordata; class Mammalia; order Rodentia; family Cricetidae; genus Onychomys; species Onychomys torridus. The sequence goes on from NC_050443.1 coordinate 33,931,016, forward strand.
TCACAGCCTGTAAGGGTCAGCACTGAGTTGACAGGCCCAGGGGATGGGTCAGAAGGCCAGGACTGGGACAGAGGCCACCAGCTGGGAGGAAGTAGAGCACTGTCCCATGTCGTCCAAACAGGCTAATCTCCTCCAGTTTACATCAAAAGCCCTGGCTGGAGACTACGGAAGTGAGAGGCAGCTAGCTTGGTGGATGCTGAATCACTCCCCAAGGCAAGGTGTGTCTGCAGATCTGCAGAGACTTGACACCTGCTGGGGTAAACTCACAGCTGTCACCCTCAGGAGACACCCGTGGCACACAGCAAGCAGTGGTCTTGGCCACACACATCTTCTGTTTAGGTATCATGCCTTGTCCCCTCATTTCAGCTGTCCTCTCCCACTCTGCAGCCTCTACCATTTCAAACATGTCCCATTACTACAAAGGTCTTCCCCAAACAGGAATCTGGACACAGTGCTCTTAGTTTATGGGTTAGAGAAAGGTGACACCCCTCCTTTGCAGGGACCAAATTGGCCTTAGCCAAGTGATGACCCTAACTTCTGCCACCCAATGGTCTTCATTGTGACTGCTCCACCACCCCTGCCATGCTACTTGGTCCCTGCACCTCTGGTTTCCCTAGGTAACGTGTGTCACTGGCAAGGGCTTCTCAGACTGTGCATACCTTCTTCCTTGTGGCCCAGTTGTCCAGTGTGTCTGCTTGCTTTCCTCCCAGTCACACACCAGACAGGCAATTTTCCTACTTCTCAGTACCACACCCAGGAACTGTAGTGGGAATGCAGAGAGGCTCGAGAGCCAGCACACCTATCTACTGCGTGTGAGCATGGAAGGACGCGTCCCCACATTATTCCCTGTGTAGAAATCCGGGCAAGTGCGTTTAGTGTCTCTGCTCTCCTTTCTTCTTGCATCATGAGCGGTTGCTTTCTGTTTCTGACCAGCAAAGCCTGCATTTGGGACTCTGCAGGGACTTCCTGGAGGACTGTCTCTGTTAGAGGTGCAGCTCTCTTAGGAAGTGTGATGAGCCCACAGCGACTTCCCTGGTGAATACCTGGGCCCCTGGGCTGGTAGCATCTACACAGACGCTCTGACTTCCAGTCTTCCTCCCCAGACGATGGGTCCCTAGATAAAATATAAAACAGCAATACGCAGCCTCTGCTTTGCTGTCTTGGCCAATAAGATTTTTGTTCTGGAAAATAAAGATATTTTAAGATTTGGCTTCTGACTATATGTCTATTTTAATACAAAACATGCATTTCCAAATGTGTGTGCGGTGTTCTGTCCCCTCTAGGCTGTACCCCTACCCTTGAGCCACAGAGACCTGGTAACTTCCACTCTAGGGCACATACCATGGCAAGTGCTAGGGGTAGGCAGACACAGTAGAGGGGGACACAGTAGTTATGGCTGGAACCAGTCTAGTGGGACAAGGTAGAAAAATACACGTTAACAGAGTTAGCGGTGAGCCCAATAGTGAGGTGACGCCTCTGGCAGAATAGAGGAGTGTGGGGGTGGGGGGAGAAAGTCCCTGCATTTACAGAGTCAAAAAGAAAAAAGTCCTTCGGAGCAGGTGAGCCTAGAGACAAGACCACAGGTGAGTTTAGGGGAATGGTGTTTCCAAGGGAAGGAACTGTCAGATCCGAGATGGGAAGGGCCTTGATATGCAGTCGCTGGAGCATGGAAAGTCAGGGGCAGAGGGTAGGAGGGCAGGTAGATAAGCCAAAGAAGTTAAAATTAAATTAATTAACTAATTACATTAATTTAATTAAATTTAAATTTTACTTATTTATTTTTAACAATGAGAGAAATCAAATCCTGAAGGATGGAAGTTATAGGGAAACATTTTCATTTGCTTGGTCCGTTTTAAAAATCATTCTTCAAAAAATGGGGACCTGTCTTCTCACTTCCTCTCATTGTGAAGTTTTGGCTGCTGAAAAGAACATATAATGACACGAAATAACATATAATAGGTTAGTTCCAAGAATCTTAGCCCAACTCTGTCAGTTTGGGGGACAACATTGCTTTCCTCAACTACTACTGCTGCTCAGCCAGACACTAGGCTTCCGGTCCGGGTGACCAGGGTCATGGGAGGGGTGGGAGAGTGCCAATCCCCAAAGTTTCAGAGAAAGAAAAGCATAACCCAGCCTGCTGCAGGTAAAAGACACTGGGGAGGAAACAAAGCTGTGTCCTCGCTTGTCCCCTGCTCCGCTGGCAGGCGACACATGTCCTTTCTCCTGCAGCTGCCAGGTGTGTTTGAAAACATCCAAGCTCCTTCCTTTACATAGCAGGAAATAAATATCTCCAGGGGTGTGGACGTGTGTGTGTGTGTGTGTGTGTGTGTGTACAGTGTGTGTTCGCGCGCGCACGCGCGCTCTTGTGCTCCTGTGCATGCACCTCCCTGCGTGCCTGCGTCTATCATACAACCACAATCCAGATTCCAGCTGCCTCGTGCCAGTGGCTACTATGGGACAATTTGGGTGAGTTTGATGCAGAAAGTGAGATGGAGGTGAGCACATGTTGGGGGAGATACAAGCTGGTGTCCAGGTTAAGAACCAGAATGGTCCTGGAAACCACAGCCCCCTCTTGGGATCGCAGCCCGCCCTCCTGCCCAAGACTGTCCCGCCTACCCTCGCCCTCTTCACAGGAGTTAAGGACCTCCCCGCTGGGCTGGCTGCTCTCCGGTTCGCCCTGCACGAGGCCCTGCGACAGTGGCCGGTGGCCCCCCTCCACTACGCGGAGCCCCTGGGGCCCCAGCGTCTGCGCGCGCTGGTGCACAGAGGGAGTTAATTGGATCGCACGAAGGGAGCACGGCACTTCAGAAGTGTGGGCGCAGGGCTTCTGTTCCCGCCTTGGGTTCCCCCGAGGCTGGGCGAAGTGACCTCCGTAGCCTACCAGGGATGCCCCAAGGGGCTGCAGAAGAGTGGACGACCTGGCGCCGGGGCCAGACCCGGGACTTTGCCGGCAGGTGCTTCGGCTTCTTTTTTCTTCTCCCTTCCTCTTATCCCTCCCTCCTCACCCTGAAGTAAGATGAGCGTGATGCTGTGGCGCTGGGAACAGAATAATTCCACCATGAAGCTGGTAAGGGCACACCTCAGACTCTCAAGCTCCACTTTGGTCTTTTCCCTGACAGCCTGAATTGTTACTGAAGTGGAAAATCCCCGATTCCACACAGTTGGTATTTTTCTTTTTGTTTCGAAGGTAGATTTCAGTGTGTGTGTGTGTGTGTGTGTGTGTGTGTGTGTGTGTGTGTGTGTGTGTGTGTGTGTGTTTGAAGGGAGCAGAGCTGAGATACTTATCCCCCTCATCCCTTCCACCTATGTCCCTGTGCCGTTACACCTCCAGGGTCATCTCCTTGGTGCAAAGCTGAATTCTCCAGGTGGGGCTCTTGGGTCAGCATGGTCTGCCTCCTGGCCCCCTGCCCAGCATTGTGTTGGAGTCCTTTAGAATGCACGTGGATACTGCTCCCCTGTGGGCTGGCTCATTTAGGATTGGGGGTGGGAATATGTGGCCCCTCTTCTTATCCTCCCTCACAGTGTTCTGTTAGTTCTCCTTAAAGCTTGCAAGAAGCCTCCAGTACTTGCCCCCCTTAGTTTTCAAAAGTAACTGCCGCTTCCTGGGAGAGGTGAGGCCAGCAGTGCTTTCCTTGAGGCTCAGGAAAGGTTGAATTGTTTTCCCATCCCAAGCAGGAAACGTGATCCAATCCAAAGGCTCTTCTCCTGGCTTTGGCTTTGTGAGGTGTTTTGTTTTTTTATCAGATGGTTTCATCTGACAGGGATAGTGATTCCCCCACTGAAGTCAGAGAGTGCTATGATCTCGTCAGTGTCCTTAGCATGCAGTGGACAAAGGTTCCCACTTTGGGCATCTAGTACTGAGCTTGGTGTATAATAAATGCTCAATAACGAATAGGATGGATAAGCTGGAATTCATACTTTTTGGGGTGATCTCATTAAAGATGCTATTTTAAAACAACCCCAGCAAAATAATGGACACAGAGCCTGAGTCTTCACATAATGAAGTATTTGTTGGAAAAGCACACCTTAGTGTTCATACTGCATGTGTTATGATTGGCTTGTATAACCTTAAGCTACAGTTTTACAGCTTGGTTTAAGGTGCAGTAACATTAGCAGACTTTACGAACCTTTGCTGCTCCAGGTCATGATTACAGCTCCTTAATCCTTTCCTGCAACCTTATCCCAGCTTGCTGTGGGAGAGCCAGCATTCACCTTGCTTCTTCCTCCAAGCCATGCCTGAGCTGCCACTCCGCTATGCAGCACAGGAGAGTCGGGGCCCAGTCTGAATGGCAAAGGTTGCCAGACCTAAGGCTTTTCTGAAGACAATTTTATGAAGAAAATTCTGTACCAGGCAGGGAAACCATAAAACAGCCCCAGTAGATGGCATCTGGGGACTGGTGACAGGTGCCTGAAGTCAGAACTGGGACATCCTCGCTGTCTCTTTAGCTATAGAGAGAACTTTCTTCTGTATAGGTCAGCGGTCAGTCTTTATTGGGTCTGTCTGAGTCTTTAGACTTGTCTCATTTTCAAATGATCTGTGAGGACCACCTAAGGTGGCTGTACCCCTTTTCCCAAACAGGCAGATGAGGAGTGGAGGAGCTCAAACAACCCGCTAGCATGCACAAGGCAACAGTTACTATCCCTGGTACCCCACAGTCCAGAGCCCAGTCAGGAAAATTCGTGGCTGGGTCTTGACATTCAGAGAGAGCCTTGTGTGTCCCCTAAGTGGACCTCAGCTCTTTTGCAGTGTCTGAGGAGCAGCAAATACATTACAAATCAATGTATCAAGCTACCAGCCATCTGCTGAGAATTTGCTCTGCTGGGAACATGACCTTAGTGGACACACCAACTGCATCACTGAGGGCCTTTGCTCACACCGACTCCTGGTTTTAATTCTAACCTTGCCATTTACTAAATCTGAACCCATTTCCCTTTCTGAAAGACAGGGTTTTGTAGTTCTCTGTCCTTGTGCAGATATGATACAGGGTGATCTAGGTACAGGCTCCAGACAAGAGTCTGAAATACTAGTGTGGATTAAGTGGGAAAGCCAATATTCTTGTCACTGTCATTTTCTTTAGCAATCTGTGTCCCACTTTGCCTGTGATGCTGGGGGAATGGCTTGGAGAAAGCAAACCTTTCTTATCTTTGAATCACTACTGGCTCTCAGCAGGTGGGAGTTCCCTGAGAACGCCTTAGAAGTCAATTGTGTGTGAATAACCGCCCACAATGGGGCCTGGGGCCAGAGGTGGGCGCCTGAACTTTTATCATCGATACAGTTCAATAAACATGAAGTCGGCTAACCCACAGCTTGAGAATTCATTGTTCTGGTTGAATAGTGGAGCAGAGGTTTTACTTCATGTTTTATTTTAAAGCTAATTGGATTTCAAAAAATAATAATAATAATAATAATAAGGTCAAGAATCATTAGAGGCAAAGTTTGAATCTCTGTGTTATCTCTGCAGGGGAATGTCAGAAATGCACCTGCCCACCTTGGAGAGAAGGCAGTGACTGGTAGATCTTCAATGAAACAAAGTGAGAGGAGGTGACTGCCTCAGGTCTGATGCTCCTGCTGGGAGTGGATAAGCTTAGGCACAGCCAGGAGCACAATGTGGGTGACTGTGGTATCCTTGTTGCCCCTCATCTCCCTTCTCTTAGATTCTTTGGTGTTAGGCAGGGCATGGATAGACAAGGAGGTGATGCTGGAACAGCTGGTATCACAGGAGACATGGTAGCATCCAACCAACAGAGTGGTGGGAGAAAAGATACCCAGAGAAGCACTGGTCCCCACCCCACCCCCACTTGCAGACTGTTCTAGCGCAGAACCCAGGCTCTGGTCATGTGACTTCTAGACCTTGGCTTCCAGGTCTGTAACCAGGGACCAGAGCATCTCCCAGAACTGCTGTGAAAATTAGGGAGAAGATGCTAGGGCCAGGTAATTAGTTGATGGGAGGTGAAGGGCAGCCATCTGACTAGGAGGTGATCTAGGAGTGTGTGTGTATGCATGTCTCTGCACACAGAGAAGGGAGCAGTGCCCCTCATGGCCAGCCATGCCAAGCTTGAAGAAGTATCACTCAAGACTCTTTCTGTCCAACTTTTCCTTATATCTCAAATCTTACAGTGACTATACATTTGTGGTCAAGAAGAGATAAAAAAAAAAGTTGCTAAAATAATCTTAATAGCCTGTGTATAGGGAGACTTTATTTTGCAGATTACATGGATTCTATTTCATCTTCCCACAACTCCAAGAACCAGAAACTATTTGATAATAACCCCTGCTTGTCCAGATGAGGACAAGGAGGCTCAGAGTTCCGTGACTTGCCTCTGGTTTTTCAGTGGCAATGACTGGGCGTCACACTGCTCGCTTCAGAGACCTGTGTGCCTCCTAGAGACCAGCAGGGCTCAGGCACAGATAGGGCTACTAGAGTGTATGACCTGACCATGCCCTCTGCAGTGTTTCTCTTTGTGGGCCTCTTTGTGAGCTGCTCTGGCCTATTGCCCTGCTTTATAATGGGGGATGCTGGGAACAAGATGCGGAGGAAAGTCAGGGTGGGTGAGTAGCCCTGAAAACAAACAAACAAATAAACAAAAACAAAAATCAAAGCACTTACAGGGCCCTCCCTCAAAATGATGGAGAAAGCAGCTCTGAATGGGGAATAATAAAAGATAATGATGCTGAATGTGCCCCTAACCTTTGACCTTTCCCCAGAGGCACTGGTCAGTCTGCCCACCCCCCTCCCCACACTCACAACCTGCCCTTAGCTAGGCTAAAAGGGAAATTAGAAGCAATCAGGGACTGTAGGCCTACTCAGATTCAAAGCCCAGGAAGCAACAGTACTGCAGAGCCTGCTGTGGTCCCCCAGGTGCTGTCTTCAGAACACAAGAGTGCTTGCTCACTTTGGCAGCACATATAGAGAAGATTAGCATGGTCCCTGTGCAAGGAGGACCCTCAAATTTGTAAAAACTTCCGTATTTTTAATGCATGAGAGAAAACAACAATAACAACAACACACCCAAAAGACTAGTGTGCATCTTGGGGGATGGGTCAGTGGGTAAGGTGAACAAACTAGAAGACCTGAGTTCAGATCCCCAGCAGTCATAAAAAAGCTGAATGTGGTGACCTGTGCCTGTAGCCATACCACTGGCGAGGTGGAGAGAGCAAATCCCAGAGGCATGCTGAGCAGCTAGCTAGTCTCGCTGACATGGTGAACTCCAGGCTCAGTGACAGACTGTGTCTAAAGAAAGAAGATGGAGAGTGGTAGAGGAAATCACTCAAGTTGACCTCTGGCCTCCACAACATGCATGTGGGCAGGCACATCTACCCACACACATATACCATACACAAACACACATGTGCCTCTTTGGTGTTTCCTTTTTCCAGCTTGAAATATAATTGCCACATAAAGAAAGAAATATTTAAGGTGCTCTGTGCAATGGTTTTGACACATGTACGCACAGTCAAATGATCACTACCATGACACTAACACACACATCCCTTGCCGCAGTGAGCTCTTCCCCATCTCTACCTGAATAGGCTGTTTCTCATTTCATCAACTACATTTTTTCAGAATAAAGTTCACTGGCACTCATTAGAAGTTACTTCTGTCTTTCACTGGGAAATATCAGTTATTTCTGCTCTTGGACATTGTAAGGTTTTTCTCCACTTTCCACTAATTGTAACTGGCATAGACTTTTCCATCTGCTCGCTACTGGACTCTATCTGTTTTCTGTTAGTCCCTTAATGCTCAAGGGCAAGAAATTCCACCCTTTCTTCAAGAAGCCAGGTTGGGGTAGACAGGAATGCTTCCATATGCATCTCTACTGTGCGTAATAACCCTTGGTATTCATTTCAGAATCAAAATCGTCGCATATGCAGAAGGTTTAGCTTTGGTTAATTAGTGGGAAAGTAAAGACTGGAATATTGAAGAAGAAAGCAAACCCCCTGAAATTAGCAAGTAACTTCTTTGGATGACATTTGGGGTGGTTACCCATTTTCCTTCATTTTTGTGTTAATAATGGCATAGAGATTTATAATTAGTCTCTCTGATGACCTAGCTGTGCCTGTGTTACAAACATAATTGTTTTTGTATGGAGTTAGTACAAAACAGTTTTCAGTTTCTATTTCTGAACTCTGCTACATAATGCCACCCACCCAGAAGACATGTGGCTAACTAAGCTTTTCCTTGGGGTCTCTAATCTATCTAGGACATGTAGGCTGCTGTCATGTAGCCGCCGGCCCAGGGCTCATCTCAAGGGTTGTTCTTGTGATGTTCATGTCATTGCAGATGTGCTGACTGTGATGTGATAAGGGTTACAGGCTGAGAGGTGGTGAGACAGTCAGAGAGCCCAGCCAGCCACCCAGGATGCTGTGGGGCAGGGGCTCAGGATGAGGTGATGCCAGTCTGCTCAAACACAGTCACTAGACAGGTGTGCTGGAGAGACTTGGAAAGGCTGGGAGGTGGAAGAGGCTTGTCCTTGCTGCTGAAACTGTTAACTCCATCCTGTCATGATACTGTGAGGTCAGACACAGATGCTATCACCCAGGTGAAGTTTCGGGATTCCGGACTCATAGACAATGGTGCCATCCCTAGTCAGAAATCTTTAGTGCAGCTGAGCTTGTAAAGGACGAAGCCCCAAATGTCCATGGCATTCAAGGCCTTCTGTGTGGCTGTGTTTTAGCTATTTGTCTGTGCTGCTTCCAGATAGGAGCTGTTCATTCCAGCTGGCATGGCCAGCAAAGGTCTTCTGTACTCAGGCATTTTTGTTTTTAACTTGTCTGTATACTTGTCTGTTTTTTTCTTTTAACATTCATTGGTATTGTTTATGGGTATATATGATGTATATGTAAGTGTGTGCAGAACAGAGGACAATTTTGGAGTGTCAGCTTTCTCCTACTTGTTGAGGCAGGAGCTGTCTTGTTATTGCTGCTCAACCTACTCCAGGCAATTCTCCTGTCTCTGTTTCCTATCTCACGGTAGGAATGCTGGGATTACAGATGGATGCTGCCAAATAAGGCTCCCTCCTCCTCCCAGAGCCGAGGACTGAACTTGGGGCCTGGTGCTTGCTAGGCAAGTGCTCTAACCCTGAACTAAATCCCCACCCCCATAATTTATTTATTTTTTATTTTATGTGCCTTGATGCTTTGCCTGCATGTATGTCTGTGTGAGGGTGTCAGAACCCCTGGAACTGGAGTTACAACAATTTTGAGTTGCCATGTAGGTGCTGGAAATTGAATCAGGGTCCTCTGAAAGAACAGCCAATGCTCTTAACCAATAAGCCATCTCTCCAGCCCCACATGTGGCTTTTTTTTTTTGAAACATAGGTTCTAGGGGTTGAACTCAGGTAGTCAGATTTGCAGGGAAAAAATCACTTTCACCTGCTGAGTCATCTCACAGCCTAACTTGTTCATTTTCCAAAGCCCACATCAAGTCCCCATTCTTCTAAGAAGCCCCTGGCCATGCTACTTGCTCATGGAGAAGCAAACCATTGAAGGGGATGTTGAGACACTGGCCTCTCTCTCTTTTTCACTTACTGGTAGCAATGGGGTTAAAGCAGCTTGCCCTATCTTGGTTTACCAAATTGCCACAGCCTCAAAGCAGTGAGGCAAACCATGGATTGAAATCTTCAAAACAGTGTGCCGAGATAAACCTTTCTTGTTTCCAAACTGGTTTAAACTCTAGTGTTTTGTTAAAGTTAATGAAAGCTAATACACAATCAAATTAAATCCTGAGTCCCATTACCTTCAGCATTGTGACTTTGGCCAGGTCACGTATCCTCTGCACCTTCTCTGTTATAAGCATCATGGGGATTCTGTGAGAGTTAAATGAGCTATTGCAAACAAAGTCTCAGGAGGTGAGGAACTGTCCTCTCTGAGCCTGGGAAGGCACTGAGGATAGGCATGTTATTGTTTGGATTGGAAATTAAGCTGAGCAGTGGACTCAGGAGATATGCTTATTTGATCTGTCAGTTTCCCCATATGGTTGCGTGGAGGGTTAAGAATCACTGTGCTTGCATGCTGGACTCAAACTCCAGTTGACTGACTTTGAGCTAAGCAGCCACAGCCAGAATAGACAGCAGAGTCTAGGACTGAGAATCCTGGAATGTCATGACTGTCAGACAAGGAGTCCCAGCCATGCACTTCAGAGAGGGACCAGCCTAGGGCTTCTTGTTTATGACCACTCTCCACACACCTGCCATTACTCACCCTTCGAGTCTCTCTAACGGAGGCGCAAAAAAGAAGAGCCAGTGCTTAGAACTGCGCCTGGAAAAGCCATGTTTCTTTGGCAATGGGCTGCAGATGACGTAACCCTATGGTATCTCGTTACCCAGTTCTTGGCTAATCTTTGTATAAAGCTTGTTTAGGTGAAATTTGAGTCTGGAGAAGCCAGTTAAAGTACATTACTTTCTCGCTGTTGAATGCCTCCTGGACCTGGGATAACATTTAATCTAAAGAGTAAAGTGATATTTCCTGAGATAGCAATGAGTTCATGTTTGGAAATTAAACCAACTGAGTTTATTGCATCATTTTTTTAAGTGCAGACTGTGGTAGTAGATGTTCTCTCTACCAAGTAATGTCTAGCCTGGCTGCTGCACTGGACAGTGGGGAGCCATAGACATAGCAGTTTTCTGCTCTTAGAAGCTGACCCACTGCCTCTCTGCCTGTGTGTTAGTCCAGCTTGAGCCGTTCACTCTGTAAAGGATGAACGAGCAGCCCCTTATGCCTGGGAAGGAGACTGCTGCGTGTGGGCGTGTGTGGATGGCAAGCTAGCCAAAGAGGAAAAGGAGTGATGCAGGAACTCAGAGGATGGAACCTCTTCCCGTCCCTTATCTCCCCAAGTTGTGTATATTATAGACATGTGAGGGTCCATGTACGATTGACCTAAACTCCTAAAAGGCACTTGACAAAGACTATCTACAGTTCCATCCATGACATTTAAACTGCCAAGTCCTGGGGCTGGAGAGATGGGTCCCTGGTTAAGAGCACTGGCTACTCTTCCAGACTACACAGGTTTGGTTCCCAGCACCCACATGGTGGCACACAATCATCTGTAACTCCAGTCCCAGGGGATCTGACACACCAGACACACATACAAGCAAAGCACCTAAACATGTAAAATAAAAATTAAACTGCCAGGTCCTATTGACTGGATCTACATGGGAGTGGTTGTGGATAAAGAATGTCATCTCGCATGCCTTGCTTTTGACTGTGTCATCTGTACCCATCTTAGCACATGCATTTTCATAGAAGAGCTAATACTTATCTTACTTGGAGAATATGGTCCTGGGCTGAGATCCCGAGCCAATCACCAATCCCTTTTCATCAGAATCAATGGCAGCCACAGAGGTGCCATCCTTTCATTCCCTAGAAGTTACTCAGCACCTGCCACATGCCCCGTGCTTAGTCACCATTTTTATTTTTCAGCAGCATGCAGAGTGATCACATGCAATTCAGAGTTCCTTATTATAAGCATAATAAAAACAAGTAAGTCCATGGGGTGGCTAGTGGGAAGAGCTGAGTCTCTTGTGGCTCTAACCATGTTGGTTTTAGCTGCAGCCGGGTCCCAACCCAGCAGAGGTTCACTCCACCATCAACACTGGCTAAGCGTTTCCAGGGTTCTGCAGTGACATGGTATGTCCTAGATGTTCGGGGGCAGCTCCAGGAATCTTCTGGCATGGCTCCTTGGTGAACCCCAACACACTGGGTCTGGGGAAAATGAGAGTGTAGATGTTGATCTTGCACCTGTCCTTTGGCTGCTGCCTCACATGTGCCCTGCAGGCTTCTTCCCACACCTTCCCTCCTTGGAGAATGTGGTCCTGGACCGAGACTGGGGCAAGACACCAGGCCCTTGGGGGTCACTTTTGGAAGATGGATTGAGCCTCCTTGAATTTCCGTGGCATCAGACTGTCCATTGGAGTGGTGGATCTCTAGTTGTTCTAGGTCTTAAATGCCTTGCATGCACCAGATGCTGTGTCCAGTCCAGGAAACAGGAAGGTGATGAGGATGCCCACTCCTCCCCCAGCATTTGTGCTGTGGAGGGCTTCCCTCGTAAGCGTGAACTGGCTGCTAGCATTGCAGGAAAGGCATCCACTGGTGAGCATGCCTCTCTGTGGATTCACAGGCAGGGCTTGCCAACTGGCTGTCAGTGACAAGCAGAGACAAGCAGAGTTTGAAGAGTCCTGAGGCTTTTAGCCTGGGAAATGCATACTGTAGTCCTGAGAGATCCGTGAGGCAAGAGGGAGTTGCAGCAGAGAGTAGCCAGCTAGACATGACGGATTGGTTTTGGCAGTACCACGTTGGAAGTTATTCATAGCATTTTTCAAGTTCTGTTGAATATTTATCTACACTGTGGTCCAAATGGTACAAGTGGAATGTGAATCAACGTAAGCAACGCCTGTGCCCCCATCTCTCCTCTCCTCCTGGGGACAGAACCCATGCCCTTCACTAAGCTGCCTTGTTAGCTCCCCAGCTCCAGAATGGTTGATTCATTGCAGAGAATCTGACTGAATCCAAAGGCAAGCTGCCTTCTTACCTCGCCTGCTTGAGTCCACAGGGTCTGCCTAAACTGTCTCACCCCAGGCTCTGAGGAATAAGGAGAAAGAAGGCCAGACGTGCCTCTCCTGAGAGTAAAAGGACTTCATGGAGCCTTGTGTCTGGCGTTAAACACAGCAACACTACCTACTGGTGACCTGGGTCCCAAAGCATCCTTTGATATCCAGGTAGAACTGGTACCCAGACTCTTGCCAGTAGCACAACCTGTGATGCTCAGGTACCTGTGTAAAACAGTGCTTTCAGATGACCTACACACCTTCCTGTGTTCTTTAACTTAATACAATGGAATGGCATGTATTTAGTTATTACATACATTGTTTAGGTCTGGACACATTCAGCAGAAATGCAGTTTTGTTTTGTTTCTTTTTTGTTTTTGTTTTTGTTTTGGGTTTTTTGTTTTTTGTTTTGTTTTGTTTTGTTTTGTTTTGAGCTGAGGATTGAACCCAGGGCCTTGTGCTTGCTAGGCAAGCACTGTACCACTGAGCTAAATTCCCAACCCCAGAAACGCAGTTTTTAAACAAGATTTTTGATCTGTTGCTGGTTGAATTGCAGATTAGGAACCTATGGACACACAGAGGGTGCCCTGCTCTGACTTTTGCCAAGCCAGGTTAGGCACAACTCCTCTTGTGGGAAGAGTGACCCAGTATAGAGAAAACACCAAATAAATGAGTAGGGAGTCATTTTCTTGGGAACCTAAGTGGGAACTTGGGACAAAGGGCAAAGGGGAAAAGTTCCATTTCTTTCCATGAACACATTGCTTGCTGCCAAGCTTTCCACAGAGAAACTGGGGCGAGCAGACTTGTGTGGACAGAACACTTCTACACACTACTCAGCATGAACTCAGAGCTGCCATTTGTGTGTGTGTGTGTGTGTGTGTGTGTGTGTGTGTGTGTGTGTGTGTATGTGTGTGTGTACAGCATGCCAGATGGATAACTGGCTTCTCAGCAGGACATAGAACCTACACACACACACACACACCCTCCCCCCGGGCTGTTGCTGAAGCTGAGGAGGGAGTCCGTGATGCAGTGACATTAGCAACAGAGTAACTTGGTCCAGATCATCATGATCTTGGACAAATGACAATTTGTCTGGACTTCAGAGTCCCTTGGAAGATTAGCTGAGTCTTTTCTCATGAGGAGTCAGCACTGGTGCTCAGTAGATGGTAGAGTTAAGAGGGCTCTGGGAATGGCTCAGTGGTTAAGAACACTTAGTCCTCTGGCAAAGGGCTCAAGTTCATTGCCCAGCACCCATGTCAGGTGGCCCACAACCACCTGTAACTTCAGCTCTGGGGAGGTTCAGTGTCTTCCTCTGGCCCTCGTGGGCTCTATTATGCATGTGCATGCACACATACCCACACACCTATAATTAAAAATAGTATTTTTTAATTTTAAAAAGAGTTCTAGAAATTCAGACTTGTCTGCAGGCTAAGGGACCTTTAGAAAGCTTCCTGAAGCTGGGGGTTGAGGGCAGACTGGAGGGAGGTGTGGTTAGAAAGGGGAAATTGCAGGTGGGATGAATGGTAAGTGGAAGGGCACGGATTTTCGTGACTTTATGAAATCTTTGTACAGCTAGCAGCAGGAGAACAACTCGTGTGCCCTAGGTGTTCCTGGCTTAGAAGACCAGGACTGACTAAAGCCTACATGCCAACCCTGACGTTCACTTGCTCCATTCCAAGCAGTGTGGTGCCAAAGATAATTTAGCGTGAATATTTCAAGGGTAATACGTTCCAGATGTAGTGCTAAATAATGCCCCCACCAGTCCCCCACCTTTACTCTTTCTGCTTCTGCAAGCCAGGGTTTCTCAGCTCATATCCTGCTTGACATGTGCTTGACAGACAAGTCCTTGAAGCCTGTCCCACAGGTTACAGGATGTCCAGTAGTGCCCTTAGCATCTGCCTTTTGTGATGTATTTGGTGCCAATTCTATCTTCTCAGCTTTTGGGAGGTGAAAGCACAAAGATTGGGAATTCAAGGGTAACCAGGGCTATAGGAGATACTATCTCAAAAAGAAGGATTTTTAAGTCTTTGAAATACCAAGGTCAACTGGATGTTGTGGTGCACAACTTTAGTCCCAGCACTCAGGAGATAAAGGCAGTTGGATCTCTAAGTTTGAGGCTAGCCTGGTCTACAGATTGAGTTCTCGGACGGCCAGGACTACACAGAGAAAACCTGTCTCAAAAAATGAAAAGAAAAGGGGGGGGAGGAAGAAAACAAAGAACGAAATAAAGGAAGGAAGGAAGGAAGGAAGGAAGGAAGGAAGGAAGGAAGGAAGGAAGGAAGGAAGGAAGGAAGAAAAGAAGAAAGAAAGAAAGAAATTCCAAGGTCTATTCCTTGACCTTCTCGAACCTTTGGTATAGGGAGGGTTTGACCTGCCTTCCCCCAGCCCCATGTAAAAGTCATGGATGTGTTTGCAGCCTCATTGTTACTGGAAATGGTATGAGGTGGTAGCTTAGCAATGCACAAAGCCTTGGGTTCCATTCCCAGCATGCATAAAACTGGGTGTGATGTTGCATGCCTATAATCCTACACCTAAGAAGGGAGGCAGGAGAATCTGAAGTTCAAGGTCATCCTTCATTACATAGTGAGTTTAAGGCCAGCTTGGGATACACAAGACTCTATCTCAAAAACAAGCAAACATCAGCAACAATGGGGAAGTAGCTGAATAACCTAAAATGGCTTACTGTCGCACCCTTTGTGAATATCAGCTAGGCATAGACTTGAATCCAATCAAGGAGAATCATGCAAGTTGGTATAAGAGAAGTGAACCCAGGTCTCATCTTAGAAATGAATTGGTCAGGTCTTGATTAAAGATGGAATAACTTCATGCCCTCTAAGTATGGGCTGTCCAACGGTGAGATGAAGCATTGGTTGGACAGGATAGCCTATAATTGGGCTAAGCATCTTGGCACACTGTTCTGAACATTGCTAGTTGTCTTGCAGTAGCGCTGGGGCCTCTCTGCCCTTCCCTGGAGCAGAGCCTCAGCTGTATGAAGCATGGAGAAGTCATGAAGATTCTTTACATTCTCAGACTACTTTCTGGGAATCTTGCAAAGGCCCGACTTCTCTGATTACTCTTCTCATGGCTGAGTTCAACAGCATTTTGCAAACCTGGACTTTGAATCTGGGAAAATGCTTTATGACCGTTTTTATGACCTCAAAGCAACCCATGAAGGCAACTAACTTCCTTCTTTCTGCCAAAAGGGAAAAACCAAGAGCCTGGTAAATTGCCCAGGATCTCCCCGGCTCTGCCGTTTATTGTACGCAGCTCTCATGTGCCCAGAAGGGCCATGGCTTTGCTCTGGGCCTGTCAGCAGCCTCAGCCCACATTCTTATGGCCTTCATGGTCTTCCCAGGGAAGGAGGATGGCCCAGTTCAGAGAGCCATATACGGTCAGGGCTGTAGGTTTTCAATGTGGAGTTCCAGTGCAAACCCATTCTTTCATACTTGAGTTAGCTGACATCCAGAGAGGGAAAGGGATTTGCTTAAGGTCACAGACCAACATCCCCGACTTCAGCCCAATGCAGTTTTTATTCTCGGGTACCCCAGGAGCCATTTTTCCTTCATAGAGACAGAATAGTCTGGTGAGCACATCCAGGGCTTCTCAGGGTACAAGGTAGTCTAAGAAACAGAACAAGGCTGCTGGAGCCTGCTTTCCTCAGTCCCTGTCCAGCACAGCTACTCACCTGTGCAACCATCCAGACCTCAAATTTTCTCATCTGTGTGGGGGATAATCATGGTCCCTCTTCTCCTGGGATCTATGGAAGACTGTGGATGGCTCCTGACAGTACCTGTCACAGCACAACATTACTGCTATTCTGGCTATTGTATGAGTCTCAGCTGCTGCTCACTGGCTCTGTGACCCCGAGAAAGTGATCCAGCATCTCTGAGCCTTGGGTATCCTTTCTGTAGTGATAATTCTGGTGTAGTATGGTAGCTGATCCAAACACAGAACATGTCTGTTTAAAAGATCCAGGCATACTCACATCTCTCATCCCAAGATGTGAGGATGCTGTGGAGGAGCCAGCTACACAGGTTTGACCTGACTCAGCCCCACACAGTTGCTTGGGTCTCTCCTTTCCCAAGAGTTGGACTCAGGGGAGCATCTGCTGACTCTCTGGCTTCAGCGACTTGGCCACTTAAAGAGAAGACTGCTGTATTTTTTGGGCACTGGAGAGATGGCTCCATCAGTAAAATATTTGCTATGCAAGGGTGAGGACCTGAGTTGAGTCCTACCATTCATGAAAAGCCAGGCACTGAGGCATATGTGTGTAATCTCAGCACAGGAGGTTTCTTCTGGCTCCTGGGTCAGTCTTGCTGAATCAGTGAGCTCCAGGTTGGGTGGGAGATTCTATCGAACAATAAGGTGGAGGGTGACAGAAGAAGACACTAGAAATCAACCACACACATGCGTGCATGCATAGAGAGAGAGAGAGAGAGAGAGGATACTACCTGCATTTTCAAATTCATGTCACAGTGATGGGGCACTTGCTACATAGCCAGAACTGTTCTATCCCCTTACATGGATTATCTCATTTATCTGCACAACAGCCTTGTGGCTTAAGTACTATTAGAGTTCCCCTTTGATAGATAGTGAAACCAAGTCTCAAAACATTGCTTACCCAAAGTTATAGACTTAGTGACAAGGAGAACTACAATTTTGAGCTCAGATCAATCTGATTTAAAGAATCTATACCCATAAGCCCTTGTTAGAAACTCTGCCTAGCCCCAGATACAGTCAAGTCTCATATAAAGCAGACATCACTCACACTAAGAATGCCAAGAAGCAGTGGTGCTTGGTCCCAGGTTAACCATTATCACCCACCAGCTGCTGGATGGCAAGAGGACAAGCCCTTGCCCTGCCCCACCCACCCTGCGCATCCTATCTGCTGGGGCCTGTGAGCAGCCAGCCTGCAGAGCCCCTTTCCTTCTGTGGAGAGCATATACTAACAGGTCTGTAGGAAGCTGTGCCTGAGGGCTGTTCGGAGGAGCTCCTGGCTCCCCAGGGAAGCTCCAGCCCATTGCTGATTGTGAATTCATATGGCAAAGGAGTTGGGGTGCTGTAGAGTCTTTCTCGCCCACAAAATAGTTCCCAAGTGAGGATATCAACAACTGTCACTTTTATTAAGCTGGGTAAGAGCTTGGGATGGGCAAGTGGCTGGTTAGTAGGGAGGGCTGTGACCAGATGGCAGCCACCCAGTCTCCCCAGGGAGAGCCTGGCCAGGGGAGAGGCAGGTGAAGGTGTGGGAAAATTGTAGGGCTTGGGATTGATTCCTCCAAACATCAACATTATCGTCAGCATTATCATCACTGGCTCCATGTTCTGGGCTTCACTTGTGCCTCCTCTATACGGAGATGGTCACCTGTCCCCATCCAATGAGACTGTAGCAGGGAGGGGCGGCAAACACTGAACAGAGGTGCTAACGGGTTGCCCAGCCGCTGGGGATGTTTCTCCTGCCCTCTCTGCTCAGCACAGCATGGGCCTCCAGAGGGAGGGGCCCGAGGGTGCTTACTCAGCATATGTGGGGCAAAGAGGAAACACGTTCTGAGACCTAATGGGGAATGTCTCTGCCTGTTTTCCCAAACACATATGCCTAGGCCAGGTCACAGGCCTCAAAAGTGTCTCTGCCAGGGGCACTTGCTAACGTCCCTAAGCTATTTCCTCTCCCCACCAAATCCCAGCAGTCAAAACTCTCACTGCAGAAGTGCATGAGTCTCAGCAGTTGGTCTATGGCCCCTCCTCCTACCCACAGCAGGAATTGGCTAGTGTCTTGGCTTCTCAGGCCTGGCTGCCCCCTAGGCTGCAGCAAGGGAGACTTTTGGACTCACTATAGAGCTGTGTTCTAGCTGTCTAGATGCCATTGGCACATCAGGCTTGTGGGGGAGCAGAGCTCTGGGCCTATGGGCCTCTGCTGTTCTTTGAGGCAGCTGGAGGCAAAGGCCTTCTCTGGAAATTTCCCAGCAGTTAGGGAGCCCACTGGACAGGCCTCGCTGCATCCCTGGTTTGTGTGTCCCTTTTACACAGCCCTCTGCCTTATTTGAGACTTCCAGCATCATTGATTGATAGGTGCCCTTGATACTCCTATCTGGACACGCTTTCTGGGCTCACTGAAGCATAATGCCGGAGCACATTCTTCCTTAGAAGTTACATTTGGTGTGTTCTGAGGAGGTTTTGGGTGCTTAACTTTAAAACTGCAGAGTAAGAATTTTGAGTCGGAGTTATGAGGACTGGAGGAAGCCAGTGGAAGCCAGGGAGCTCCCCACAACTCCGTCTGAGTGAGTCTTTTTCTGTAGTACTGTTGGAATGGGTGCCCTGCATTTTCCTGGGTGCAGACGTTAAATTTGAAGATGTCTTTTGATGTCTGCTTTTGGATTAGAGCTTTTTGGTGTGTGTCTAATCAGTTCCTCCTTTTATGGTGACTGAATTTAGAAAAGTCAATCAAAGCGGCTGAAATTCCAGCAAAGTTGCAAAAACTCGTGAGGCTCCACGTCAGATCTCCCCAGAGCATTTGTTCCCCTTCCAAGGCTCTCTCCTCTCCCTTCCCTCACTGTCACCACCCTCCAGCCTCTTGTACCTGTGGCCTGCTCCCTGCTTCCTCTCCTGACCCCACCTCTCGGCTCGACCTCCTGAGAACAGAAATCACATTGCGTTGCTCACTATTGAAGCCTCTCTGTGGCTGTCCACTGCAAGTAGAAGAGAATCCATCTCACCTCAGCCTGGAAGTTGTGGCCTAGGAGATCCTCTGTCATCCATCCTCTGCTTGCCTCCTATCACGACCACTTGGGACTACTTTCTCTTCTTGCAGGATCTCGGCTCCCTCCCACCTGTGGGCCTGGTGGGGCCGCTCCCCTTTCCTAGAATATTTGTGTTAGGGAATGAGTAAATCCTGAATGAATGTGCATTGTTTGACATGTGCACAGCCGTATCAAAAGGACCAATGGGTGTGGCAAAGTTGTCCTCTCTTCTGAGTGTGAATGTTAACAGTGTTTGCAGAAAATGTCCACTGTATCTCCCCCGACCCTGGGTGTTTATAGCCTGAAGACTGCTCCCCTACAGAACCTGCCTCCTTGGTCAGCTGTATATAGTAATGCTACCTCCTTGATTGCCTGTATGTAATAACTTGCCTCCCTGTGCAGCTGGAACTGCAATAACTCTACCTCTCTGTTCAACTGTATATAATAAACATGCTAAGCTTCCAGGATACTGCAGCTTCTCTATCTGAGAACCCAGCCCTGTCTCTATGTTTGCAAGTATTCATTTCCTTGGGGCCCTGGTTAGGTTAATCCCTAGAGCCATGCAAAGATTTAGCACCTGCCACTGTCTTTTCATGCAATGCTTCCACCTGTGGTATCCTGAGAGGTCTCACTGCCCTCACAGCGCCCTCTTCAGGTGTGGTCTCCTCACAGAGCGCCACACTGGATGGCTTCCTTTGCAAGTGTGTTTGATTATTTGTCATTGATCCCACCCTGAATTTGGGATATGTCTATTGGATTTTCTATGAATTTGTGGTACCCAAAACAACATCTGGTCAAAGGATGGGCCCAATAAACGTCTACCAAATGAATGATAGCCTCAGGCAGGGTCCTGTGCTTAGAGTCATAAGGAACCAAACTTCCTGCCTCATAAGACAACATTAGCACCGTGCCTAGAGAGGATGGATGGCATGCTGGAGTAAGATGTTTTTGCTATAATGGTATCTTTTTTAATCTTCATGTGATCTAGTTTGTGGCTTACATTTCTGATTTTTCAACCTCCTAAGGACTTCTGGGGAAGAGCTCAGCTCATGTGCCTAACCAAACAAGCAAGACCCTACCCTGCAGAAGGCTATGACCTTATATGCCGCTATTACCGGCAATAGATATAACAACCATTTCCCCAGAAGACGGTTCCTTTATCAAGTGTGTTCTAGAATATTCTTTGTGACATCTTGCTAAAACTGGCTATGGCAGGTCTACTGGGGATTTGGCCAAATTTGGCCCCATGAGCAGTGAATTGCTTTCTTGCCATTGCTGCTGACCTTTGCTCCCCTTAGGACAAGTGTGTACGTTTACAGGATGACTGAAGAGAAGATGCCAGCCGCCTTCCCCTCCTTGATTGTCAACTAGCGAGTTCTTACCTCTTCCACTTTAGCTCTGTGCCCTTTCCCACTCTGCTCACGTATTTGAATAATTAATTACAAAACCTCCCCTCCTGTAACTCTGCTCTAGTTTCATTCAGCTGCTGTGATAAAAACAACTTAGGGAAGGAAAGGGTTTGCTTGGTTTACACTTCCGGGTCACTGTCCATTGAGGGAAGTCAAGGGAGGAATGCTCCTTGCTCGTCCGTCCTCTCCCTCCCTCACAGGTGCACAGTGAGCTAACTTTCTTTATAGCCCAGGACTGCCTCCCTTGGGATGGTGCTGCACACAATAGGCCAGGTCTTCCTGAGTCAATAATCCTGACAGTTCCCCAAAGACAGACTAACCTGACGAAATCACTCAATTGAGATTCCTTTCAGGTAATTCTAGGCTGTGTCAACTTGACAGCTAATGCAAATTAGGGCAAACTGAGATTCTATATGTTGAAAACTGAATTCAAAGAGAATTTTAAATGGGGCGATCATTGAAGTCAGTGGTTTCACTTCAAAGCCATGGGTGCCCTACTGGGAAGTGGGCACCACACTAGCTGCTGTCCCCAGCTTCCAAAGAATACCAAACACCCTGCCCAGTGCCCCAGGCTATGCCAGGCTTCTGGCCTGACTCTGGCTGGCCATTTCCCTGTAACCAGATTATTCCCAAGAGCTCACAGAGTGGGGGCAGTAAGTTATTTCCAATGAATTGTGAACATTCTCAGAGACATCTCATGCTATTTTGATAAGTCAAATAGATTAGATATTTTAAGTTCTCCAGTAAGTATATTTGTAATATTTGACTTAACACCTTGTCACCAAGTATAGTCATTCTTAGATGAGATTTGCCATTTTTGCCTGACTTGTCTACAGCTTGTATCACATACTTATTTCCTGTTTTCTTCACATCGACTACTTAAGCTGAATGACTTTATGTAAAGAGAAAACTGTTTAACTGCTCAGGCAAAAGCAGCCTTACTGGACATTGTAGAAGGTAATCATACAAATAAATATATAGCTATTAAAATCAGATGCCTGGGGCATAAGAGAGGACTCATAACTATTCTTAAAGAGGACTCAAGTTCAATTTCCAGCACCCATGTCAGGTAGTTCACAATTGCCTGTAACTCTACCTCCAGGAGAATCTGATGCCCTCTTTTGGCCTCCTAGGGCACTGCACCCACGTGCACATATTCGCACACAGACACCCTCCCACATAAACAAAACAAAAAATAATGAAATAAATCTTTAGAAGCCCGCTTGCACACACTCTTACATAAAGCACCCCCACCGGTGGCTTCCTTGTCACATTTTCTGAGACATGGATAGTAAAACTAACCTAGCTTTTCATGTTGCTAGAGATCAAACCCGTGGCGTTATGTATGCTCAGCATGCTCTATACCACTAGCTATACACCTGACCACTCTCCAGGCTATCAGTGACCAGTGAGAAATAAAGAAACCTAAGGGGAGACTGCCATAATGGTCAGTATGAGCCTTAGGAACTGAAGTGCATCTGGAGAACTCATCAGTTGGGGTTAGTCTGCAAACTAGCAATGAGGTAACGCCAGCAGAAAGAAACATGAATGGGGCACTCACAGAATTCCCAGTGTACAGAATTCAGGCCTTCCTGCAGTCAGATTTCCCCTTCCCATCACCCCTAGTGTTGTAACCATGAACCCAAGAGTTCAACCACACCTGCCTAACTTCTGTTCTTCCAACAAGAAAGATGGTTTCCCTCTCATTCCTGCCTATCAGAAATGCAAGGTGATCTGGGACTTGTGTTGCTTTTCTGGTTACTACACTAGGTAGGAGAGGTTGAAAGAAAGCCTAGGATGAGGCCAAAGTGGAGTGTCAACAGACAATAAAACCTAGGAGATGAGGTGGAGTACCAGGCTGAGTGCAGATCCTATGTGCATGGTACCAGCTGTGTCAAGGGAGGACAGTGGAGGGAGGGCTTGACCTGGGCCTTGCAGAACTTGTCAGGGCATGTGAAAAGCTATGCTAGAGAGGTTCGCGGTGCAGGGGAATCAGAGGTGAACTTGCAGTGCCAGCCCTGCTGGACTGAGGGCTTGAAAAGCCCCAGCTTCCTTTGTTCTCGGCCTTTTCTAGTCCTCGAGTATGTGCTCTTACTTTATCTGCAATAGTTTAGCCTCAGAAAGCCTAGTAACACGTGGAAGGCCACACTAGTGTTAGGCATCTGAGCTATGATGCTAAACACCAAAGCTACACAGCCGTTGTGTGGGTGGGAAGGGAGGCAGGAGGGGAAGAGAAGCCACGTAGCAGTGAGGTCTGCATGCAAGGCTAAGAATTCTGGGCTCTGCCTCCCACGATAGAAAGGGTCCCAGAGGCTGGAGAACAGGAAAGGAAGTGTGCAGGCGAGTGTAGCAGGGGGATGTGGGCTTGGTTATCACATGGAAAAGGCCAGAGGCAGGGAGCAAGAGGTGGCAAGGCCAGCAGGGCCCTGTGCATTCAGTGTTTGCCCTCCTCTTAGGTGGTTTTTCGAAGAGCACAAACTCCTCCCTAACAAAGCCTGAACCTTAGGGAGTGTGAGGTTTTCAGTTTGGGCAATGAAGCAGTACCTTCTGAAAAGCGTGTTTCCTTCACTCAACAGTGGTTTTGATCTTTAAGGTCAAGGGTCAGCTTTCACACACCACTCATTCTCCCCTTTTCTCTTCTGTAGGGCTTTTTAATGCCTTGATAGTGACATAAGCAATCTGATCCACCCTTCCCTCCCTCCCTCTCACCTGAGTTTCCTCCTCCCACCTCCTTACCTTCCCTCCTCTTCTTTCTCCTCCTCTGCTACTCTCTCCCTTCCCCCTCCTCCCCCTCCCCTTCCTGTACCCCTCTTCCTGTCTCATGTAGCCAAAGCTGATCGCAAACTGGCTGTGTACCTCAAGGCTGGCCTTGAACTTGTGAACTTCCTGTCTGAGCCTCCTGAGTGCAGTGGTTTACCTTTCCAGCTAATCTACTCTGGTCATGGTGGTGAGTGGGAGCAGGTCAGCTCCTGTGTAAACAGACACTGGGAGCTGATGCTTCTAGTGGAAGAGAACCAGTCCTTCAATTCAGAAATACCTGCTTCAGCACTGTAGCCTGCCACTTTGGGGGCAGTGGTCTCTAGAACTTGGAAATGTAATGTCCCTGAGCACCTGTCTCCCCTCTGAGCAGCAGAGATAACAGTGACCCTTATCATGTGTTTCATAAGAACTCAGTGAAGTCAGCAGGGCAAAGCATCATGGTGGATACGCACAGGCTAGGAGTTCTAGAAATATCTGTCACCTTCTCTTTCAGCCCTGGCTGAAGTCAGCTTGTGTGACCTTCCTCCTAATGAGTTAGCCTCCAGGGCCTGCATGTCCTGATGGTCCTGGTCCCATCCTCTGCTTCCTGGCACTGCAGACATTGACAGATGCATTTCTTCCCACACTTGAAGATGGTTCCCTGAGCTCAACAGGGTCACCGCTTCCCTGATGTGACTACCACTCCACCGCATCAGCAGCTGCTGGTCTGTTAGCAGATGCATTGAACCTGCTAAGTTGGTTTTGTCACAGCATCTCCTCTGTAATAGACCCCCTCCCGCACTGCCCCCTCAGAACTCCCTTCCCAGCATTCAGGGAGCTGCAAGCCTCTTGACCACCCTGATGCTGCCACCACCAGTGCAGGGCTGGAAGCTTTCGCAAGACTCCAGGCATCTGGCTCATCTTATCCAGATAGCTCTTGGAATTTTAATCTTCCCATTGTGGGTTTCCATAAATCTGGGTTGGAACTGTCACCCCCAATCTCCTCTGCTGTGGGAAAATGGCTTTGAAAAGATGTGCAGAGGCAGTGGAGCAGGCCTAAGTGTGGCCAACCAGGAAGGATGCTCTTGGGTTGTTAGAGAGGGCCCACCAGCAGGGAGTCCCCAGGCTTTTTGCTGTACAACAGGCTCTTTGATTTCACTACTGTGGGAGCCCAAATTGGGACTTGGGGGTTCAGAGGTAACATTTGCCAAACATTGTGCTTGATTCACTTATCTCCTACCTCCTCTGTCATACCCATTTTACAGACAAAAACAAACAAACAAACAACTCCCCCCCCCCCAAGTTCCCAGAAGGCACCTTGCCTAAAGCTGCAAGGCAGATGATGGAGGAGACTTATAAATCTATTTAACTGGCATCAAAGCCTGTAGATTTCCGAGCATGTCTGACTCGGTGTTGTTTAATCTATGGATTCTTAGAGGCAGAAATCCTCAGAACTCCAGCTCTGAGTTGCTGGAACTCCCCTAACTGAGCTGTTTTAACCCCTCTAGCAGCGTTCTGCCCACTCGATGCTGTGCTCTGCAGGATCTCCTGTGACGGTTTAATTAGGATTGGCATGGAACCACATTAGCAGTTCCTGGAGACAGGTCCTGTGACAGATGTGCCCATCATTCTCCTCCTCTGATTGGTTATCAGCATTATTATGTCTGAGAGAATTCCCAGAGACCCTGTTGCTTTACCTTAGTGACCCAAGGGGACTCCAGATCACAGGCGGAAGACTGGTAGCATAGGTCATTTATAGGATTTGGGAAGGTCAAGAAGAGGGAAGGGACCATCGGAGGGCATAGGCCTTCACTGAGCTAATTCTACAAACACTCGATGTCCCCACTGCCCACACTGGTGAGAAGCCACCACCCCAGTGAACAAATAGAAACACCCAGTGGCTCTTCCTGTGGACACTTAGCCTGTGACTTGGCATTAGTTGTTCTGTGTGATGAGTCTATGTGGGAGCTGGCCGGTACCTGTCCAGGACACCTGCCTGGCCAACTGAGGAGAGAGTGCTACCTCAGGGAGATGCTTTTGGAGCTCGGAAAGCCTGCCGTCTGCCTCTACAGCTTTTCCCATAGAGCATCTGCAAACTTAACACATTAAGAGGGCATTGAGTCTCAGGTGTAGTGACCATGGTTGGAGCAACTGGCTTGCTGAACGTCTTGCCTTCCTTTCTTGGTCTCCTACTAGACTGTACTTTGAGTGGACTCAAATGGCTTTCAGTGACTGGAACATTTCTTTTCTCAAGACAGACTGGGTGGAGAAAGTGTTTTAGCCACTCTAGTTTCAGCCCAGGGCCTCAACGTAGCATAGGGTGGCATATCTTGCAGCTTCTTGGAGCTGGAGGAAACCTCTGACATTGTAGTGAATGGATGCACTTGGACGGAGGCAGCTTTAACATTAGTGATGGCTTCAGTGGTTCTCCAAGTCACCCCATGTGCCCTCCTCACCAACCTTCCATTCTCTCCCCAGCTAGATGACAGATGGTCCTTATCCCAGGATGCAGCCCCCTCCTCACTGGCAGTTCAGTGTAGGGAATCTGACGGGGACTACCTCTGGCCAGCCTTGGGTGTGGCTAGTCCTGTGGACATTTGATCTCCTGGGGAGAGAGCCCACAATCTCACTGAAGAAGAGGGAGGACCCCCAGCTAGCCTCCAGGAGCTCAGGCAAGGTTGCCCCCATTCTGTGCACATCTACAGGCCCCATTGAGTTCTCAGGTGTCCAGGATTTGAGAAGCAGGAATGACTCCCATTGTCTCTAACACATCATGTGGATCAATTCTTCCCATTGCTAGGTAGATGCCCGGAGACCTGCCCGGAAAATCTACTCTCAACCAAATTGTTTCACTCTGAGAATCCAGATCTGAAACCAACTTGTCCTGAAATGTGAGCTTAGTGAAACTGTGGCTGATAGCTTTGCTATGGCGTGTGTGTGTGTGTGTGTGTGTGTGTGTGTGTGTGTGTGTGTGTGTGTGTGAGAGAGAGAGAGAGAGAGAGAGAGAGAGAGAGAGAGAGAGAGACTATGTGTGTCTCTGTCTCCTGGAATCTCTTTGTGCCATGATTGCATCATGGGTGAGTATAGAACAAAGTAGGACTGTCTAAACACCTGGGACCCCAGTCTGGTCTTAAGCTCCCAGCTTCAGAAAACTTCCCCATAGGAGACGACGTGAGCCAAATGAGCATTAGGGCCTTACCCCAGAACCCAAGCATGTATTTTAATTAATGCCTGATAATTTTCTTCATGGGTTATTAGGATGGAACATTTCAGAGCACAAAAGATGACTTTGTTTATAGGGAGGTTTTGTTTTTAACCCCTGAAGTAACCCGATAGTTTATTTTTCTGTCCGATCACAATCTTCCCAACTGCTGACAGTTTGCCTTTGAAATGAGTCAGCTTTGATCAGGGATATGGCAGCCAGACAGGTCCTTTGTACTGTCTGTGACTTAGCCCAACCAGTTTGGCAACAGTAAGCTGCATCTCAGGGTGGCGAATGGAATATGGTGAGCACTGAGGCAGCCTGTGACAATGTAGCCTCTCTTGGCTGAAGCCAGCAGGCTGGCACTTCTTCCCCCTGCTCTCAGTGGGTCAGCCATGAAGCATCTTTCTTTGCTATGTGGGCATGAGCACAGTGCTGTCTCACTTGGGCCCCTCCTCTTTGGCTGTGCACCCCCCCCCACATACACACACACACACACACACACACACACACACACACACACACACATGCTGTTACATGTCAAAACCTTCATCTTTATGGCCTTCCTTCTGCTTTGCTTTTCCTGGCTCCCCTCTAAGGCTTTTTTCCCTTCCCCAGACAGAACCCGGGATGGCCAGCCAGGATCGTCAACTTCTTGGTCTTGTGAGGCAGTTTGGTACTCCATCTGTGAAAATACAAGTTCAACATGGGGATCTCAGAGCTCTATGTGTCAAGAGGGTGACCACATTGGAGACCACTATAGGAGGATGTGGGAAAGCTGACTTATGCCCATCTTCTGAAGACAGACAGTGGTTGTGATGAGAACTGAGGGTCCTTGTTTTTGTTTTAGCAATTGCCTTCAGAGTCAGGCATTGGGGAGCACACCTGAAATCCTAGTACTTGGGAAGCAGAGGTAAGAGGGTTCAGGATTCAGAACCAATCTGGGCTACATAGTGGGACTCTGCCTGAATGAATGAATGAATGAATGAATGAATGAACAAATGAATAGATAAATAAACCAAAACCACCTTCAGCCTTATCCAGCATCACTCTTTATTAGAAGCACAGAAGGAGTAGAGGAATAGGTTTCTTCACAGGCTTCTGCAGTGCCTTTAAGTGCTTGTATCACAAACTGATATAGACTCATGACAGAGGCAGCTTGCCCCCAGTACACTAAGATCTAAACTCAAGTCAACAGGAGGAACTCCAGCAAGAGCTTCAGGCAGCTTATGGGCTCGGAAGGTTCTTCATGCTTGGGAGAACTTGGCATGGAGCTCAGGCTCGGGATTCTATGACAAAAAATGGCAGCATGGGGTCTGAGGGCTTGAGAAACCCTTTCCGAGCTCCAGAACTTTCTGATCCTGGGTTCATAGAGGTGCTGTGATATTAGTTACATGGGAAAGGTCACCTAGCACATGGTGCCACACTGGCACAGAGACTTACGTCATTGCAAGGCCTCCTCTGACCCTGTGGTCAGTGGACTGGCCTTCTGTTGCCACATCTTTGAAATAAGATGGTATTCATCTTGGCCTTCTTATGAATGATGAATTCAGAAAACCCAACAAAGCATTGAGACCTCATCGCAGTGATGTTGGGTAGGAGTAGGACGTTAATGTTTGTTCCTCCTGAGAAACGGCTTTGGGCGACAAGGCACAGTTACTGGGGACAGGCCATTGACAGAATCTTTGCACACAAACCAGGCTTCTAGAAAAGCCTCACAGGCATAAATTTAGAACATTTTCCCATCCTGAGACTCCATGAACCCTAACTGGAGAGTACAGACAGATGTGTGCAGTGGCTTCCTGTCTGCTATAAGCAGCTCTTTAGATCACAGACAGGCCATTGCTCTCAAGGCTCACCATGCCCCTACACACTGGGCTCTTTTTCCTCCAGCAATACAGACACTTCTCTTCACTCACAAGATTTCATTAAAGCTCCTCCAGGGAGTTATTGTGGCGGGAGATTGCCAAGGTCAATACTGCTGCAGGGCTTTCCCTTCTGCTCATTCTTGGCACCAAAATATTCCCAGGTGGGCAGATTATGCTAGTGTCATACATCAAAACTACACAACAGGTTCACCGGGCATCTGCTGAAGTCAGATGCAGCCTCTGATTGCAGTGTGTGCAATCATTGGGAGTATGAGCAGAGCAGGGACTACCTCCTCTGGCGAGGGCCAGCTCCCAGTTAGCTGAGGCAGCCATGGTCTGCTCTGTCTAGGACCAGGTTATGGGCCAAGAGAAAGCTCAACCATGTGAAGCTCTTCATCCTTCCAGGCTCTCTGCTATGCTGGTGGGAGCAAAGCTTCATGATGACGACACGTATGAGTATGGGTCCTCCTTTGTGGTTTAGAAGTCACTTATGTATCCCAAGTGCCAGTGTCCTCGCTGTGAAATGGGACAGTGGTCTTTTCCTCACAGGAAGTTTCCCTGAGGTGCCACATGTGGTAAACCTAAATCGATCAGAGTTCGGGTGCATGCTGGAAGTTGCCAGACACACAGGAGGCCACTCCCCCACAAGTGAAGGATAACACACGGGCTGAGAAGGCTCTCACTCTGCTGCTTGGCAGTGGAGAAACTCTCCGTACAACAGAACCAGTTCTACCTGCAAGCATGAAGGAGCCAAGTGAAAAATAACAGCAGCCCAACTGGTTTGGCGTGCGCTTTCTCTGCCTCACCCAATTTGTGGCTTAAAGGATTGGGAAATGGCCAAACAAACATGGGCCTTGTTTAGGAATGTTTGGCCAGGGTAAAGGGAAGCATGGGAGTGCTCTAGGATTAGGCTGAGGTGGTGGCAGATGTAATGTGGTCCATAGCCAGTTGGCTTGGTGACTTTTTCTAGCCACATCCTCAATTCAAGTGTGCTTATTGGGTCAGAGTGGGAGGAGCCAGGCTTCCTCTATGTCTCTACAGATCTGTAGCTTCCTCGGACTGAAAACTTACAATATGTATTCATCTAGTTTCATACAACTTCGCCAAAAAGACACTATGGAAAAAGCAGTCATTTTCATTTGTGGTCTCCCCAACACATGCCCAGTTAGACTCCTAGAGTCTCTCATGGGTACTCAGGAAGCCATGCCTCTTGCCCACTGTGGTGCAATGGTCGTCATGGTTCCCATGCCTCTCTTAAAAGACAACAGAATTCTTGATGAAACATCAACAGAAGATGGTCTTGTTTCATCCTTTTGAAGTGCAAGGTTGATTTTACCCTGAGGTCAGTTATCAGGGATCAGATCTGCAGGTGGTATTCAGAAGGGCACAACATAAATCAGAGTGCCGTGGTTGCCAGGGCAGTCCATTATCAGCTGAGTTGAACAACAGATGACAGAATGGATAATTATTCCCCTAGCTGGTTTCTTTTTGATTCATCATCCATTCTTCCTTTTGTCCTTCAATCTGTCCACCCATCCATCCATCCATCCATCCATCCATCCATCCATCCATCCATTTAGTACTTACTGTTACTTGTGGAGACAATTTCTAAGAAACTAATAGCAATAGTGACTGTGGATCTTATCTTCAGAGACCTTAATGGGTACAATAAGAGTCAAGAAATGTAAATATTTTGATGAAAAGTACAGGATTATTTTTTTTTCATGGGGAAGGGAGTAGTTTTTGAATTTAGGTCTCTTTGAGAAACCCAGATGACCTCCAATTTGTGAGGCCAGTGTATTCCAGCCATAGAAGTTAGTGCCAGCGGGATGGAAGAGACCACTCTCTCTGAGGAAGTGCAGATACCTCACTGAGCTAATGAGGAGGAAAGGAGCAGGAGGAGTCAGGGCACCTGCTAACAGTGTGGGTCTTGAACAAGTCAAGAGCTGGGACTCACATGTACAGGAGCTTGGAAATACTCTCTTGGCAGGCGTGGCCTCCAGGAGGCCTTCTGAACTTTGTTGGAATCTGGATACATATTCAATTTCAACATTCCATTTCAGCCCAGAGTTGGGGCAGTCTTGGTGAGGGCTGGCAGCTGACTCCAGGAAGTCAGGCACATGTAGCTCTATCCATATTGCCTTCGCTTATGACGCTTTTTAAACTTCTTCCCACTCTCCAGTAGTTCCCGTTTTCACGCACCATGCTTCCGTGGTCTCAGTCATTCCTTTAAGACTGACTTTCCAGCCTCACCACTCCACATTCTAGGAATATGGGAGCTTGGGGATGGGGGTTCAGCCTCCATGGCCTCTTCTATCTTTGGAATCTCTCCCTTGGCTATAAATAAGGCTGTTGCCTAGTGCCAAGATTGGTGGTATTTGCAGCTGTCCTCTGGGAGAGGGACTCAGACGAATAACCCATTTTCAAAAGGACATGGCCATTAGGCAACAGCTATTTATGGTTCCTATTGACCAGAGCCAAACCTGAATTGTCACTGTCATTAAAGTTTCATGGGCTGGGAGCCTCCTTGTCTTATCTGGCTGTCTCTTTCCATTTATTTGAATTATCTGCCGGTGTTTATCTCAGTTCCTCACTAGGTCCTACACTAGCTGTGTAGTCCAAGCACTTGGATGTCACTTAATGGACCCCCAGACCTCCTACAGCCCTATGAACTAGGGTATGCATAGCTCCTCCTCACACAGGGGAACACTGCGGGTCAAAAGGTTAACCCCTTTGCCTAGACTCACCCAAGTTAAGTGACAGAGGCAAAAGTCAGCCCTAGTTCTGCCGGGAATCAAAGCCTGGGTAATTACCGTGAAACCATGCGTGTCTGATGTCTGGACCTGGAAGGCCACCTTAGAGGTTTTTATTTATTTATTTTGCCTGATGACAGTTTAGTCACTTGGCATTAATTCATTGATGGAACATGCAATTTTTAACAGCTTGTCCATGCCAAATCTGTGTTAGGAGCTGCATTGTTCCATCTTCAGAATTTTTTTTTTCATTTCCATCTATGACAATAAATAAAATGCCAGGCCACATTTTTTGTGGCCATATAGCCCAGTGCATTTTATAGATGACTGAGTCCTTCCAGGAGACTTTTCATCTGCAAGATATTCTTCTTTGGTAAGATATATTACATCATAAGTGATAATGGTTTTTAGCAGCCTCAACATTGACAGTCTAAGCAGGAAATAGTCCTGCACCAGACACCTGTCATCACATCCCTTTCATCTCTGGTACCTGCACTTCCTCTACTTAAAATGTGCAACATGATCAGGCCTGAGGCCAGAGAGAGAGAGGACCCCGTCCTCTCTCCCCTCCATGTTGCCTTGGAGAAGGAAGAAGGTGTGCAATTGAGAACTCGATGTAAGACCTTCCTTGTTTCTTCTTCACTTTTGGACCATCTCTGAATTTCAATTCTCATATTTTAAAGGGGAGATTTATTTCTGGAGAAGGAGTGTGGGTGTTATTTCAGCATTCTTATGTTGATGTTACTGATATTTCACAAGTTAAGAAAAAGAATACTTAAACCATATGTGGTAGCAAATCTCAGCACTTGGGAGGTTAAGGCTAGAGGATCAAGGAATGGAGGCTAGCCTGAGCTACATGGCATACTCAGCTTGGGCAACACAGTCAGACCTTGTCTAAAAGATAGAAAGAGAAGGTAAATAGAGTAGGAGATGGGAAGGAGGGGGAGTGGAAGGGATCTTGGATCCTCTTTGATGGGACACCCTTGAACCATACTGACTCATTCACCCTGTAACAATGTTTTTTGTTTGTTGTTTGTTTGTTTGATATTAAGAAATACCAGTGGGGTTGGGACTATAGCTTAGTTAGTAGAGTGCTTGCCTAGTATTTGTGAAGACCTCAGTGTGGTGCCCAGTACCACCTAACCAGATGTGGTAGTGCACATCTGTAATCCCAACACTCTGGAAATAGAGACAGGAGGACCGAGGTCATCCTTGGCTATGTAGTGAATTTGAGGCCATCCTGGGTTACATGAGATCCTGCCTGGAAATAAGAATAAGGGAAAAGAAAGCACCAAGGCTGGGTCAGTCGCTCCGTTGGTAACAGCACCCACATAAAGAAGCTGAGTTAGCGGTGACATGCTCACTTCTAATTCTAGGGAGGTAGAGGCAATGGGATCCCCGGTGCAAGTGGCTCTGGTGCCACTGAAATGGACCTTTTTTCTTCTTCCAGAGATAATTAGCCAATGTCTCTATGCAGTATGGGATTGGTAACTAGTGTTGCCGCCCACCTGCATCCTCTAGGGCACTTTAGAAAGGAAAAGCAGATGGCTGGGTCATCTAAACCTTACCAGTTACCTCACTCTTCCAGCTTGGGCCTAGGCATCTGATGTGCAAGGGGAAGGAGAATGGGGACCAGGAAATCCCAAGGGTAGAATGGGGATGGCACACAAGCCCACAGGCTGTGCCTGCGTGGGTTGAAGGCTCTAGCAGCAGTCCGATAACTTTTCTCTTTGTTCATTGGCTAGAATATCCTTCCCTGGAATTGGGGTCAGAACCTACAGAGGGAAGGTGGGAGCAGTGATCCTTCTCCCTCTATCCCCATGGGAGCTGCAGAGAGAGAGGAAGGCATGTCCTTGGATTATGCTCACTAGAGCTGGTTTTCTGCTCTACCGGAAGCCAGCTATTTCTCTTGATGTAGCCCAGCTCATACTCTCTCCACAGACATACATTTCCCCCCATCCCACTGTGAGGTCATTAGCCAATTGCATCCTGTCAGAGTATCCTGGCAATACCCCTGAAGCCATCAGCCATGCTACTCTATCTCCCCTCCAATGCTCGGGACAGGAGTCAGTCCCTAGCACACAGCATCTCTGAGTACAAGAACATTCCTCTCAGCTGTCAGTGACCTGCTGTTTGAGTGGGTTGGCAGAGCGTGTGAGAGCAACCCCAGTGTTCTGCAGCAAGAAGGCCCTTTCCACACTCCTACCTCTTTCCATGCCTGTCTTCCACTTATGAGGACAGAAAAAGCTGTGGAATTCCCCCGCCTGTGTTTCTGGAATGCTGCTTTGCCATTTTGCCCCATTTTTCTGTCAGTGATACAAGTTTTATAGGTGCTTCAAGTTTAAGCCAACATTCAGACATACCCACTCTGGGAGGCAGAGTTTCTTTCATAGTGGCTGATGGTTGCTGAGCCAGACAGTATGGCTTTGGCAAATGCTTTAACCCGCTGGACTTCAGAGTACCTGTAAGCCAGACAAGACCAGTCACAGAAACTAACTCTAAGATCAGGAGGGTGAGACATGGCAAATGCATACAACTGCTTTAGTGAGTGGCATCTAGGAAGTACTCCACAGTACCCATCATGCAGTTCAGTTCTGCTGAAAGTCTAGCTATCTTAGCTACCCTCCTGAAGACTTTATTCACTGGTGGATAGCCAGCTGGAGAGGGGCAGCATCACCATCCCATGTGTCACCCTCCTCTGGCTGAGCAACTTCCTTGTCTGGAAGTCACCAGGGAGATGGTCCCATTGAGAACTAGAACAAAAGCAGAGTAGGAACGCTAACTGAATTAAGCAAGTTACCAGGCAGCGGAAGACGCAGTTCAGTTTGCAGCCATGAAGCAGATGGCCCACACGAGATGATTTCATTAGTTTTATCATGTCGGGGCAAATTAATTTGCCACTTTATTATCTTTGCTTTTGTTTATGCAACAAGAAAAGAGATGTGATTTTGTTATCTTTGGCAAAAGCAATTTGTAGAAAGAGCCCCCACCTTAATGGAAAACAAAGATATGGCAGGGACTTAAAAAATAATTGTTTTCCAATTGCCTGTTAAGAGTTGGCATAGCCCAGAGAATGGAGTGCTGCCTCCTAGTGCTGGTAAGACTGGCTTCTGTTTCCTCCTTCCATATGAAGCTTATATGGCTAGAGAGGGGGGTCTTTATATGGGGAAAACCTTTAAATCTTTAGATAATGGGCTGTTGGATGGTTCACTCATTTCAGTGACTGTCACAGCACAGATAGCCTTAGGTTCTTGTGTCTGGCAGTACACATTTTTCATTCCAATGTCTTACATTGAGTTTTGGCCTGGTAAATGTTAGGGAATTCCAGACATCTTGATTTCTGTTTTTTAAAGGTGAGAAAGAACTAAATGTCCTAAGAACAAATGAAATCTTTTGAATTTCAGGTTCAGGGCTGTTAACTGGGAGATTCCCCATACTTATTCTTCGGACACAAATAGTTCTTTCATGGCCCTTTTGAATGGATCAAAGTAAACCTGGAGCTCTGAATGGCTTCTTTTTTGTTAGTTCCTTTTTATCTTCCTGAACACTTACTAATGAGCATTCTGGGAAATTCACCCCTGTGGGTGGAGTCTCTCGTACATAATGACCAGGGGGTGTAAACCTGTTTGCATAGACTCATGCACACTGTGTGTTTGTGTGTATACTAATGTGAGGCTTTTCTGAAACCCTGTGATCTCAAATCAGACACCCAGCTAGCACCGCACCTTGAAATACCTAAATCCCTTTGCTAATCTTGCTAATGAAGAACTAACTGGGTTTCAAATCTGACTGTTCATCATAGCCAATATGGAACTTTGAAGTTTTTTTTAAATAACGTTTTTGTTGTTGTTTTGCTTTGCTTGCTTGTTTGTTTGAAACAGAATCTCACTGTGTAGCCCAGATCTCAACTTTTAGTAGTTGTCCTCAGCCTCCTGAGTTCTGGGATTTCAGGCACGTACCACCATACCTGGGCCACATTTTAGTTTAAGAATAGATTCAACTTTTTTGCTGCTGTTTTTCTCTTTAATGGTTTTTTTGAGACAGAGGTTCTCTGTAGCTTTGGAGCCTTTCCTGAAACTCGCTCTGTACATCAGAGTGGCCTGGAACTCACAGAGATCCACCTGCCTCTGCCTCCTGAGTGCTGGGATCAAAGGCCTGCGCCAACACCACCCAGCCTTTGTTGCCATTTTATTGTTGTTGTTACGATTTTGAGACATAATATTACTGTGTAGCCCCGACTGCTGGAACTCACTTTGTAAACCAGATGGACTTCCAGTTTGTGTCAGTCCTATTTTAGCTTCTTTTGAGTGCTGAAATTTAAGGCATGGACTACCATGCAGAGCTAAATTAACTTTTAAGAATAGATTTTGGGGGCTGAAGTGGTGGCTTGGCCAGTTAAGAATGTTTACAGCTCTTACAGAGGATGTGAGTTTGGTTCCCAGTATCCTTATCAGGAGGCCCACAGCTACCACTAGCTCCAGCTTCATAGTATCTGACGCCCTCTTCTGGCTTCCACAGGCACCTACATTCACATGTGTACATACCCACACACACACACATAGTTAAAAATAATTTACAAAGAATAGATTTGCCTTTATAAAAAAGGTTGTGAATATGGAACAGAAAACAGAACATGTTGTAGACCTTACAAATTAATAGTACATTACACTTTTTAAAAAAAATTTCCTGGTTCTAATCTAATGCCCTTTGTCTACTCAGGACTCTCCTGGGATACCATGTTAAACTTAGTAGGTAGGTGTTGTTAGGCTCTTTTGGGCTTTGTCAGTTTCTTAGACTTCTTTTGGATTTGATAACCTTGATAATGTCCAAGAATATTATTGTTTTTTGGTTTTGGGTTTTTTTGTTTTGTTTTGTTTTGTTTTTTTAAGTTTAGTTTGTTTGATTTTTAGGTAGGATCTCATATAGCTCAGGCTGGCATTGACTCCTGATCCTCTTGTCTCCACCTTTGGAATAAATGCTGGGATTGGAGGCATTCACCAACACCCCATACTCCCCACCAGATTTTCTGTAGAGCAGTGGTTCTCAGCCTTTCTAATGCTGTGACCCTTTAATACAGCTCCTCATGTTATGGTGACCCCAACCATAAAATTATTTTTGTCAGTCGCTACTTCATAACTGCAATTTTGTTGCTGTCATGAATCTTAATGTAAATATCTGTGTTTTCCAATGATCTTAGGTGACCCTTGTGAACTGGTCATTCACCCTCCAAAGGGTTTTCATGATCCACATGTTGAGAACCACTGCTGTAGAGTGCCATCTCCTACCAACTGTCAATTCGGATAGACTAGATTTTCTCATAGTTAGATGAAGGTCGTGGGTTTGGGATAGGAAAACCTCAATTAAAGTGCCCTATGTTCTCACAGATTAGGGGACATTCTGTTATCTTGACTTGGTGCCTGCACTGGCTTGGATCACCTGGCTAAGTGGTATTTTGATTTTTCCCATAGAAGGTTCTCTTTGTCTTCTTTTCCGTGTCACACTGTGTAGACACATTCATCCTTGACAACAAATGTTGATTTCCACTAGTTTGGAATTCTTCTTCCACGAGGTGTTTTCCTGTTCCCATTTATTTGTTTACCCATTTCTGTTATCAGTATGCACCTTTGTCTATTCATTTATCACTGTACTTTATAATTTAATGCTGCTTTCTTCTTCTAGGAGGTGTGCTGATCGGGCTGGCTCTAACCATTATGACCTTGCTCATCTGGCTTCTGACCCTTTGGCATGACATGACCCTTTGCTGTGTTTTGGGGTGGAGATATCAGTATTACTTTGGGGGGTTAGAACAAACTCGAGCTTTTTATGAAAACATCTTGTCCCAGTGTGTGAAATCATCCAAAATTTGCAAGAAGTTCTGATTCCCTCTCTCAGAGCATGGTGTTAGAAACCAAAGTCTGGTTGCTAAAATAGACACATGTTGCTACTGGGATGTCATTGTGTTTAGATCCCTTGAGGTGACAGACAAGGACGTTTGTGTGTGTGTGTGTGTGTGTGTGTGTGTGTGTGTGTGTGTGTGTGTGTGTGTGTGTGTGTGTGTGTCTACTTCCCTGTGTAAAGACATATATTTACATATATTTATAAATATCTGTATTAAATAAACATTAACTTATAGTGATCTATTATGCAGTTCTTATTAATGAACTCTACTGTGGTTTAGTTTAGAAATTTATTTTATAGTTTTATGTCTCCAGCTCAGGTCTCCAGCTTCTACCTCTGTGTGCTGGTAGCCTCCCACTCTGTGATGGTAACACCCTATGAGGCTTATCAGTACCCCTGAATTTGATGGAGAGGCTCCCTGGGACCTGGGAGTCTGAATTTTAGAAAGTTCTAGACAGGTCCAAGTCTCCCAGCATAGGCTCTTGCGGCAATAAGTACTTCATATTCACAGTCTTTGTCACAATTGCCCTTGAACGTCTTTCTATAATTTCCATGTTTGACCTCCCTATTTAATATCTGTCACTCCCTCAAAACAACAAGCTGCATGTCACCTTTGCATATCATCCTGTCCCCAGTGAAGGTGCAAAGTAAGCATCTAATGAATAAATAACTATTTCTTCACTGAGTAGAATTACACACAGCAATCAAGAAGAAGAGAAGAAAATACATGATATTTCTAATTCTTCCTATACACCATTTTTTTTTTAATTGCTTGCAAAATGTCATTCATCCCAACACTTTGAATTGAGACTGGCTGGTCTCAGAATCCACGTCCTTTGTGTTTTAGGGGTCCTTCAGAAGCTACTCTTTCTATTCTTTAACGTTGGGTGGAGACACGTGGGTGGCTCTGGTGGAGGCCAGGGCGCAGAGATGGCAGCGCCCATTTAAAGTGTCTGGCCCCATCAGGAAATTGGCTCCAATTTGGCCTGGGGAGGGTAGATGTTTGTTCTGTCTTTCCTGATCACAATGAAGGCAATGTTGATTTACAAGTCACTGGGTTAGGGCAGGGAAGATTGCTTCCATGAGTGGAAAAGATTAATTAAATGATTATCCCAGCTGCCACACGCTAATGCCTTTCTCATTGGGTTTCAGGCCTAGGAAGCAGAAGGCCAACACATTTAGCCTTTTACAGGGAATCTAATTGACAACTTTGAGATGCCAAGTTTTATTGGATCGGGAATAGTCAGTGTTAGCAGCTGGCAGCTTCTGATACTAAAGAGAACTTTCCTCTGGCCACCTGGAATTCTAAGTGACATCATTCTCTCTCTCTCTCTCTCTCTCTCTCTCTCTCTCTCTCTCTCTCTCTCTCTCTTTGGTGCCTATGCTGAAATTTTAAGAATACCATATTTTCACAATTATTATCTTTTGGTGATTTTTATCTGGGCTCATGAGGACTGGGGCTTCCAGCCTGGCAGACAGGCAAGAAAATGCATTGAATTCCTAGTATATGCTAGGTCCTGGGCTAGTGGCCAGGGATAGCAGAGTTATGTTGTCTGTGGAATTCTCCGTCTAGAATGCTCTTCTCACAGCTTAGCTCTTCCCACACACTAGTGCTTAAGAACCACCTTTCTATACCCAGGCTGTGTCCTCTCCCCCACCCCACTCCACCCCACCCCCAGTTCTTGATTAAGCAGACCTGGGATGGGGTCTAAAACTCTGCTGGCTCCAGAAAAACCACTGCCCAGTCTTGGCATGCATGGTTGTCTCCTTCCTGTTAATCAAATGTCACCTCTATGGAGAAACTATTCTCCCCCCCTTTTGTTTTATTTTTTTATTTTGAGGTGAGGATCTAACCTAGGGCCTTGCACTTGCTAGGCAAGCGTTCTACCACTTAGCTAAATCCCCAACCCCTTTTTCCCCCCTTTATAAAAAAAAATTAATTTTATGTGCATGGATGTTTTGCCTGCATGTATGTCTGTACCACATGAGTGCCTGGTACCTAGAAAGGGGCATCAGATCCCCTAGGATTGAAGGTACAAGTGGTTGTAGCTGCTATGTGGGTTCTGGGACTCAAACCTGGATCCACTGGAAGAACCGCACGTGTTCGTAATCACTGAGCCATCTCTTCATCCCTCTGGTTTTTGTTTTGTTGGTTTTTTACATTGATTTGTTTTTAGTTTGTGTGTGTATATACCTGCACGAGTTTATGTGTACCATATGCACGTGGTACATGGAGTTATAGACAGTTGTGAGCCACCTGGTTTAGGTGCTAAGATCTTCTGCAAAAGCAATATTTGTTCTTAACCTCTGAGCCATCTCTTCGGCCCTGAATGTATTGTGCCACATCAACTCTTCGCTCATCACCTTGTACTCTCTGTTACATTTCCTTCATAGCACTGACTCTCTGGTACTAGTTTGTTTATTTGCTCTTTGTCATTTTATTGCTCTTGTACCAGTAACACCTTGGGAAACCCTTTCTTACTCTTTGTTGATCCTCTAATAGAAAAGGACCTGAGTCTATGCAGGAGAGGTCTAAAGGTGCCCTGGAGAGTTACAAAGAGGGCTAAGACAGGCAAAGACTGCATTGTGCCCGACTTAGTACAGGCTCTGGACATGGCCTCCATGCCCATCTTAATCATCACGAGTTAGTGGTTTTGTCTACAAGGTATTTGTCTGGAGGTCACAAGAGGCCACTCTAGATTGGTGTAATTTTCCCATGTTCTTGTCTACATTGAAACAAAGCCATTTCAAGGAGACCAGCATCCAACTCAGCACAGACTAGGTCTGTAAGCTGCTATGCCCCTGTCTTGGAGTTTGACAGGGTGTGAGAGTTGGAGATAACCTGCTTCTGCTGAGTCTCCTCCTGGAGTTTGCTTTTGGCCATTGCTTAAACCCGTGGGGCCAGCACCTGTGCTAAGGCTCCCAAAGCTTTATCAAAGTCCCTGCAAAGATTGAACCAAGGTGAACTCCCTCTCTTTGCAGGACTGAAGCATGCAGCTGCTTCTCCCTGTGGGCAGTAGAAAACAATGAAATGAAGGGCAAGAAACAGGGTGTTAGGCAAAAGATGAGAGGCGTGGGGGCACCCTATGATTTGGGAGGGCTTGGAAACCTCCATGCAGGAGCCAGAAGCCTGTAGACTTCAGTGAAGTTTGCTTGGCCTGGGCTTCCAGGGTAGTCTTTGCCAAGCACAGGCTGAGGGGGAAGGGCTCCCCAGGTTTGTTTGCGTGGTGCAGTCAAAGAAACCGTGATGTATTTCCCCTGAATGTGTCAAGAAAATGTAAGCACAGAGAGCTGGATTATTTTAGAGGGTGAAGGGAATCCGGTGGGGGTGATGGAGGTGCAGGAATCGCAGCAGCAAGGAGCCAGGGCAGGGGGCCAGGAGGCCGCCCATGGGTTGGGGTAACATAAGCTGCGGCTGTTCAGGAGGTGGCCCGTGTAAGGAAATCTGACCACAGCTAAAATTAACCTCTGAGGCTTCACACGCCTCCACACTGCTTTGAACTAAACACCCCCAGAGAGGGCACCGGCTGCTGACTACTGAGGATCACACTACTGCCTGCCAGCAGGGGTCCAGTTATGCCTATAAGTATCAACGTATGGGTCCCTGCCCGGGACCAAAGTCGTGATTCCTGTGACCATTATAAAGGGGTGAGCAAGTGAGGGACATTGGCAGGGGCTCTGGGGAGAGCTGGTAAATCTTGTTTAAGTTGGGCTTTTGTTTAGAGATGGTTCTGGTTTATTGTCCATCCTGTGTGAGGCTGTGAGTTCTCTGAGATCTCTCTCTTCTACTTCTCTCCCTGTTGATTCCTGTGTCATATGTCCTGGTGGCAGGAAGGCTAGGTGTGTATTTTTAAAGCAGATGGAGAAGCGTCTGTCTAGAAGTTATTGGTGGTCAGGGCATGCCGAAGACCAGATGAGCAGGGTCACCATGGCAGCAGGTGTAGCCATTTCCATCTGGCTTCTTAATGGGGCCTCAGCAGGTGCAAAGGGGAGAAAGATGAGCTTGTGTCAAGGTTTGGAAGTGTCAGGTAGTCCAGAGGGCTTCAGTTATGGGAAGAATTTGAGGCGGAACTGGAAGGAGTTCCTACATCTTCAGACCCTCGTGTCTCTCTCTCTCTCTCTCTCTCTCTCTCTCTCTCTCTCTCTCTCTCTCTCCCCTCACCTTCCAGGTTTCTTTGTGTAGCCCTGGCTTTCCTGGACCTTGCTCTGTAGACCAGGCTGGCCCCGAACTCAGATCCTCCTGGCTCTGCCTCTTGAGTGCAGGGATTAAAAGCATGCACCACCATACCTGCCAAGCTGTGACTCTGCTGGGCATATTTCATAAGGGTACTACAACCACTCCTGCCCCTGGCCAAGACAACCTAGCCTCCCACTTGTGAAGAATCCACGTGGGAGTGTGTGTTCACAGAGCAAAGAGGCGAGGTGTACTTTTCTTCTTCAGTACCTCCTTAGCATTCAGATGATTCTCGTCACCTAGGGTTAATGGCCATCCTGGACACTGGCAGCATAGCAGTGTGATCTAACAATCAGAGTGGCCCCTTTGATATGGTCTGAGAGAGTGGTCACCAGGCTATAGCCTCATGTCTGGGAGCTCCTCCTTAGCTTATTCTTTAGAAATGATGTAGTGTACCCCTCCCCAAGCTTCTCTTCCCCCTCCCCATTGAGCCTCTAGTGCAACTTCTGGGGCAGCATTAGCATCCCAAGGTGGCATGCCTTGCTTGGGGAAGAGTTCCTGTGTACTTAGCGATTACTGTATATATAACTGGACGTACACTGGTGTACTGTCAAATGTTTAACCCCTACAGCATCTGCCTAGTGAGCAGACACTGTGTTGCAGGAATATGAATGATGTAAGGGAAGGGTTGGGACCACCTGCTGTGCTGAGCTCTCCCCCCTGCATCCCCACTCCTGACTCTTCTCATAGAAAATCTCCATGGAGTCAGCATCTCCTCTGCCTTTGTGTCTTCCAGGGATTGAACTCCCAGCACCAGACTTGCACAGCAAAGTGCCTTTACTGGCCAAGGCATCTTGCCAACCCTTTTCCATCTTCTTGTTGCTCCATTCTCCTGATGTGCTAACTCATCAAAGCAACAAGGTTGCCAAGGAGCAGGCAACAAGTTTCCTTGACTTTAAATGTCTAATACTGTGTAGGCCCGGCAGTCTTGGGGGTTGTATTTGTTAACTCCTGAGCTGCAGACTCATTGCCCTGTGGAATGGATTTCTTTTGAGGTAGGCTGTTAAAAATAGACTTCGCAAGGAGGAGGCTATTAATGTGTTTTGAGCCTTGACAAACACAACTGGTGTGCATGGGTGGGTATTTCCATCCCCTGCTGAGCCTGGATAGGCACAAGAGTCAATTTCCCCTTTCTTAGGAACTGCATACTTCCTTAAGTTTCTTCTAGAAAGTTCTCTCCAAGATCTTGGCTATCAGAATGAAAAAAGATGGCTTCTGTAACTCCCTTGTGATGTAATGGTGTATGGACTGAACTAGAAGACTTAGTCTGTGGTGCTGATGCTGATCTGTGTTGGCCCCAGTGGCCTTATGTATTCCATGGGACACTCACAGGCTCCCACTCTGTCTTCCAACACAGCTAAGGGTGGATCGTGTGAGTCCTGTAGACGGGAGGCAGACACAGCTTTGATGTGAGGACGCCATTATTCTTCCTGAGATGAAGCCATCAGGGCTTCCTTCCAGGATTCTAGAATAAACAGTAATCTTGTGCAAACTGTCCTTTTGTGTCCAGGCCACACTGTCCACTGGGTAGGGGACAGCCCTTCTTCCTGCTAAAAGCCTATTGTGAAAACACAAAACATAGCAACCTGGGACGTCCTCCTAGGCCTGGGAGCTCTGACATCTGGGCTGGAGAATGGCCCAGGGCACAAGGCACAATGGTCACTTCTACAGAAGCCAAGTCTCTTAGCTGTGGAGCTGCTGAGAAAGGAACGAGGCTCCCATGTGGGGACGGAGAGTGGAATGTATTCCTAGGGTAGG
Organism: Onychomys torridus; assembly: GCF_903995425.1. Taxonomy (NCBI): domain Eukaryota; kingdom Metazoa; phylum Chordata; class Mammalia; order Rodentia; family Cricetidae; genus Onychomys; species Onychomys torridus. Next base: position 33,974,154 of record NC_050443.1, read on the forward strand.
GCAGCGCCAGGCACTGCTGGGAACGGCCTGCAGTCCAGAGTTTTTTAAGTTACTTCCACACAACCTTCCCACCCACAACACAGAAGTGTATCTGTCAGGCAAGTCCTTATTCTCTCTGACAAGTGACACGTGGTGCTTGGACCCTTAGGACAGTGTCAGACTTTCTGGAGTCTGGCAGTGTCTTCCTGAGAGGCATCCCGGTCCTTCACTAACTGCCTGCCAGGGGCCATGCTTGGGTGTTGACTTCCAGTACTGGAAGGTGGAAGGGTGTGTGTGACTTACCTGGCCTGAGTGTATGAAGAGGCTGAAGCCAGGACTTGACTCCAGGTTTCACTTTACAATGTAGAATTCCCTGCATATCGCTCACACATGCTTGAGAGTTTGTGAATTTCAGAATAACTTCATCATACAATGCCAGCTCTCCTAACCAAATGCTTTGGGGCTGAAACGTCTGTACCTGAGCATCTCAAAGTCAATACTTCATGAATGGCTATTAATGGTTGATACATCCCTTGAGTAAAATGGTATGAATCTGTGTGTATGTATGTATTTAGATATAATGCATGTGCACGCATATCATATTCCTGAGCTCTGAGCAATCTAGCTTCTACTTTTTTGTGGGTGCAACCACAGGAGGGCCCTACTAGCTTGCCTTTGCCTTGTGCCCTGCACCTCTCTGGACTCCTACCTGCAACAGTCTGGGTGCGTCAATCTTTCCTTAAACCACCAACCACCACTCAGGTTTTTTCTAAACATGGTTGAGACTGGCTATTGGAAATTTTAATCAACTCTGTACACTTGCCTGTGTAACTCCAGTTCTAGGGGATCCAATGCATTTTCCTGGCTTCCACACCAAGCACACACATAGTCACAGACACACATTCAAACAGACCATCCAAACACATAAGATAATTTTTAAAAGTTAACAACAACAACAACAACAACAACCCCTTTTACAAGACAAAAACCACTCCTGGCAGGCTTTCCAGATCGATTGCATAGATACATCCTCCCTCACATCCACTCTCCCAATGCTAAATCCCAGACTGAGCTGGAAATGTAAATGCTAGTTGGGGAGAATGACTCATTCTCTTCAATGAGAGAGCTCTGTGCCTCTTCAGACCCCTCAGCCCTGATGGAAAGGAACAAGGGTCAGGTGAGTTTGGGTCACCCAGGCCAGGCAGGGACAGAGCCAAGGCCAATGGAGGGAATGAGGAGCACCTGAGCAGGCCACTTGGGTGGCAGTGGGTGGCAGTGGGTGCCTCAGTGGGCGGCAGTCAGTTCAGGGGGCAGGGAGAGCAAAGGAGGCCAGTTCCAAGATGGAGACTTGAGAAGTATCAGCCATGATGCTGAGCCAGGCAAGGTGGAGCTGCAGAGGGTTGTTGCAAGCTCACTGTGCACCCAGTGGGTCATAGGACCTGAACCAGAAATAACCTAACCACAGCTTTGGCTTGTTCTTTCCTGTCCCTTTACACACTGGGAAGCACAACTTGACATCAGTCTTTTTATTCCTGAATCCTCTACTTGCCCTAGAAACCCAGGGAAGATACATAGATTTTATGGAAGATTTTCCAGGAGAGGGTAAATTGGACAGGACTTGATTGGTGGGGTGCCCTCCATTTTGCCCCACCCACACAGCCTCCCCTTTCTGGGGGCAGTCCCAAACCCCACCTGCCTCCCCGAATTCTCATGCAAAACTTTTTCTTGCAGCTTCTACTGCCTTGCATTTGCATATTCATGCTCTGCCATCTACAAAACAAATCTCCCTCTTGGGGTGGGAGGAGGGAGAACAATAAATAACTCATCCTTCTTTGCCTCTCCCACCTGCATTCACTCGGCGATGGTCCACACTTGGCTCTCGGGGCAAACGCCTGGCAGGCAGCACTTGCCCGGCTCCCTCGGGGTGAATCCTCCCACCCAGCCAGGAGAGCAGCAACTGCTGCTTACCCCAGGAGCTTCAGCAACAGTAAGTTGTGGTGAAATAATTAGGAGACGATGAGTTCTGAGTATTCATTACCACTTTACAATGTAATTTGATCGGAAGCGTTCATGATTTGAGCATAATGTCTAAGTGAGCCAATCCCCAAAGTTCTTAGAAATTTTTTACAGTCACTTCCTTCTTTCTGTCACTGTTCTTTTAAACTGTGCTTTAGACATCTATGATCTGGTGGATCCTACAAGCATGAAAAGTGCCTCTCAGCAAAGTGTGCCTTCCAGGCGCCTCTTCTGTGACTGGTTTAAGGTACATGAAATAACTTGTTTTCATGGGCTTTATGATTTAGCAAGTGAAGGGCAACGGAATCTTCTAACTCACCCATTCATCCAATTCCCCAGTCCATTGATGTCTTTTCCCCCACTCCGATACACCTGCGCATTCCCCAGTGTTCCTCTGCACCCTCTCTGCACGTCCCTTTCCCCTCTCACCCCCCCCCCCACCCCCCCAGTCCCTCGAGTCACTATCTGTTTGCCCGGGGATTCTGTGGTGCACTGATCTTTCAGATGCAGATTTGCTTTTTAGGATAGCCAGGCTCCTAGCCACTGGCCCTGTGAATGAAGTACAAAGTTCTCTGTCAGGAGTTGAAAATGGGCTGCTGATGGCTTTCCAGCCAGGGATTTGAGCAGGATTTTACTCCATATATGGAGTATGCATTTGCAGGAACCAGGCTCCAGAAGGCTCCAGGGGTAGAAGGCCCCCTGGACTGCAGGCTTGTTTACGGGTTGTGCTGGGATTTTAGAGAAAGAGGAGAAAAGCTGGCAGGCTTGCTCTCTGATGTGTTTCCCCTGGGCAGGGATGAGGAGGGTGTTCAAGCTGAGAACACCTGCTGAGGGACACGTGGAAGGGAACAGGTGACATTTATGGGCTGGTGGATGGCAACTGAGAAGAGGAACTAGTAGTTAAAGGTCCCAGTTCTGTGTTAGGCACCTTCTAGTAGATGAAGCAGCTGTTGCTATGTGTAATTAAGACTATTATCCCACTATATAGATGGGGAAGCTGAGGTTCATGGAGTCGTAATTTACCTAAGGTCACAAAGCCTCAGCATCAAGCCTCTTGGTTCAAAAAAGTATGTGATAACTTAAACTGAAGGGGCTAAAGAGATGGCTCAGTGGTTAAGAACTTGCAGAGAACCCAGGTTCAGTTTCCAGAATCCACATGGTGGCTTACAACCATCTGCAACTCCAGTTCCAAGGGATCTAATGCATTTTTGTGACCGGGACATACACACATGGTGTGCATACAGACATGCAGGTAAAACGTCTTTACACATAAAATAAAGCGATCTCTCTCTCTCTTTTTTTTTCTCAAAATAAATAACTTAAAATGCAGCTTCCTAGGAAGGAGCTTACCTGAGATTATCCTTCAGAATCACTCCAAAATGGGGCCCTGGTGCAGGAGAGCAGGCCTTTAGATCCAAGGAGCAGCTTTACTGGGATAGATAGCCACCACCTATCTATAGCAAGACAGGGTTTCTGAAGGAAGAAACAAACTCTTCAGTCCCTGGAATATCAGGAGAGACAACAGCATCATGACCATAGGCAGCTATAATGCAACCTTATAGGGGAAAAGAGAACCTTCCCTTCAAATCCACAGAACAAAGGGGGATTCTGCTGTTACAGGTTTTCAGTATGTGAGTGTGTATGTGTGGGGGGGTGCTTAATACCACATGATCCAGCTTGGCCTGACCTAGGTGCCAAGGAGCATAGAGGCAGACATTAGATAGAAGCATAAATTTACCTCGCAACTACAAGGAAGAGGGCCTGCAAACCCACGACATAGCAAGCATGCTTTCTTTTTAAAATGTTTCAAAAATTTTATTTTATTCGTATGGATGTTTTGTCTGCATGCACTGAGAGCCCATGCAGGCCAGAAGAGGGTGCTGTGTCCCCTGGAACTGGAGTTAAGGGTGGTTGTGAGCTGCCATGTCGGTGCTGGAAACCAAACCTGGGTCCTCTGGAAGAGCAACAAGTGCTCTTGACCACTTAGCCATCTCTAGCAGTGGTGGTCTGGTGGGCTTGGGGCTTATATCTCCTATCCCTGATGGCTTCTCCCACGTGTCTCTTCCAGGTACTTCTAAGGAAAGGGGCATATATTCTTCCTGGAATCCCATTTTACCTAGAATTCAGCCCAAGTCAGTATATAAAGTTAAAGGCCATATGTAGGGGTTGAAGGTGCCTGTGGCTGAAAAGTTCACTAGCGGGAAGCAGCGCTCTGCACCTGCTCTCCTCATGAGGAAGGAAGTCCCAGAAGCCAGTGTGAGCTGACCTAGCTGGAGTTCACTGCTATCTCCTATTGTTCCTTATATCTCCTTTTTGGGGTCTCATTGGTCAGTCCCTCCCAGAGCTAGCCTCCTGCCTAACAAGTCTGGGACCAGTCAGAGAGGTCTGCATCATGTCTGGGTTCTCACCACCCTTTGGTGTGGCTGCCCTGCCAGATGGGTCCACTGATATTTGTTGTTAAAGGGAGGCTTATGCTGCTTGTCTACAGCTGCCCTAGCCACCTGCTGGGAGGACTTGATTCCACCCTGCACATCACAATAGGAGATGAGAAAGAATAACTTGGTACCCTGTGGATGTAGGAGGAGGGAGCCAGTACTTGGGAAGTTCTATTTGGTATCTCTCTCTTGGAGCTGCTGGAATTTGTTGTTCATTTTTGCATCCTAAGGTTGACGAGGGACCTGATTTTATTCAGAAATGTGCAGTACTTATTCCAACATCCATCCTTATGAGGCCTTCTTTGCCCTTCCCAGGAGGCCCTTGGGAGATGCTGAGTCTACTTTTGGACTTCCAGGGTCACCTAGAGTTTTACTTGGGATTGGCTGTGACTGGATTGACTGTGACCTTTCAGAACCTGTTCTGTTGTTGTTCTCTTCCTGTTTTATACTGGTTTACTTTTCTCCTCACTGAGACAAAGTACCTGGCAGAAACAGTTTCAGAGAGAAAGTGTGTATTTGGACTCACAATTGGAGATACAGCTCACTGTCCAGGAGCAGGAGGTAGTTGGACACATTGTATCCACAGGCAGGAAGCAGAGAGTAATTGATGGGCGCTCAGCTTACAGTCTCTTTAGTATTCAGTCTAGGACCCCAGCCCATGGAATAATGCTGCTCATATTCAGAGCAGTCTTCCCTCTACCTCTAAACCATTCTGAAAACTCCTTCACACACACACACACAAAGGTGTGTTTTCACAGTGATCCCAACTCCAGTCAAGCTGATTAAGATTGACTACCACAGATGAGATACATGAGCAGTTACTTACTCAACATCAATTTAGAAAGCTCCTGCTGTGTGTCAGGAAATATTTTAGACTTTGGAAAGCTTGGACTAGCCAACTAGGAAGACTGCCTGTCCGCTGCTGGTACTGCAGTGGGAAAGGTTGCCTATGAGACCACAGTCATGACTGGCATTCAGTAGGCCTTGGGTAGAGGCACGTGCCACCAGCACATGGGTGGCAGTGCTCAGGTAAGTGAGTGGGGCAGAGCATCATGTGCTGTGGGAGAGCAGGGTGTAGGGAGGATGATCCTGGGCATTGTATGTGGATTAGCTGGGGTGTGGAGGAAGCAGACACCTACATGCTCATCCTTAAGATGTGGCCAGTTCCTCCCTACACCTTCAGCAGCCTGGCTTTTTTTTTTTTTTTTCCCTTTCTTTCTGAAGGCAAGGTTTCAAAACTTCTGGAGTTGCTGTGCACACCCACCTGTAGCTTATTCATGTTCCCAACATACAATGCCACCATTGTGTGGCTCTGGGCTGTTCCCAGGCCCAACCCCAGCATTCTCTGCACAGGGTCCCAAGTCAGCCTGGCTCTACAGACTGGAAGAACAAGGGGGACTTTACCCCTGAGCACAACCCTACAAAGGTGGCATGTGTTATATTGGCATATTTATTTTTGTTCTCCTAATGCTGTTGTGAAATTTTGTTTGCTTGATGCCGTGGTGACATGGGAAAGTGTCAGCGTCCCTGTGAAGGTAGGTCTGTCAGTAGCCAGTGACAAGTGTCCAGCCCCTTTCCCAGGGACGGGCGGTGGCGCTGTGATGGCTATTGTGCAAACATCCCCTCTCACAGCTTTTCCCACACTGCTGTGACTTGTGACCCTCTGTGGTGCCTTGTGCACTCAGTGTGACCCCCTCACAAATGGTGCAGTGCCCTTAGGCACCACAGCCACCACTGCCCACTTTCTTTAGCTCTGAGGAAATCCTTTGACTTCTATATTAGTAGTTTTTCTCGTCAGTGAAACCAAAGACCCCGACAAAAAGCAGCGTGAACGAAGGGTCTCTTTTGCCCTGTGTTTTCATGGGAAGTCGTGGCAGTGGGACCGCAAGCAGCTGGTCACATCATATCCACAGTGAGGAAGCAGAGGGTCACATCATATCCACAGTGAGGAAGCAGAGGGCCACATCATATCCACAGTGAGGAAGCAGCTGGTCACATCATATCCACAGTGAGGAAGCAGAGGGTCACATCATATCCACAGTGAGGAAGCCGAGGGTCACATCATATCCACAGTGAGGAAGCCGAGGGTCACATCATATCCACAGTGAGGAAGCCGAGGGTCACATCATATCCACAGTGAGGAAGCAGAGGGCCACATCATATCCACAGTGAGGAAGCCGAGGGTCACAGATGCAGATGCTCAGCTTGCTTGCTTCTTTCCCCCTTTTCATTCAGTCCAAAACTCCAGTCTGTAGGATGGCATTGCCACATTCGGGGTTAATCTTCCTTCCTTAGTTAATTCCCTCTGGAAAGACCTTCACGGGTGTCTTCTGGGTGACTCCAAATCAGTTGAGTTGACAATGAAGGGTCACTGCTACAAGCTCTTAGTGTCTCAGTTTGGGAGAAATGATACCTTCCTCAAAGGCGAGATGAGAACAAAGGAATGTCTTACTTGCCCAGTGTCCATATGGTGTCATCCACTTTCTTCCTGGTCATTATGCTCACAGAGAGCACAGTCAGCCTATACTAGGAACCAGGAACCAGTAAATGTTCTCATGACCTCACAGTAACCCAGATAAGGAGTTGACCCATTTTACTGGCGAGAAAACTCCATAATTATTATGGAGGATCACCCTGCTAGGAAGTCATGGAGGCATGTTTGAAACGAGGTGACAGTTGGCTTGCATATGGCAGTCAGAGCAGCACCCCACACAGTTTTGCGGTTCAGGAAGTCTTTGCTCAATGCACCAAGACACACGTGCAGCACTCAGAGCTAGATCCCAGCTTTGGAGGGAAAGACTAAAGTTGACATTAGCGAACAGCTATGCCACTGCGGTGCCTTGCTCTATGTGTTCATATGCAGGTCCCTTGGGAAGTAAGGCATATGTACTAGTGGGTATTGGGGAGTAGAAATAAATCTGGTGGTGATGTAGGCAAGATTGCTGCAGGTGAGAAGGGAGGGAACCAGTGGGTGGCCCCCTATACCTGCCTTCTTCTGAGTCCAGACAGGGTTCCATGCCCATGCTATTTGCTGGCTCTATTCAGAGTGTACCCCAGGAGCAGTGGCTGGCAATAGAGTACATCTGTGCTCATGTCAGGGGGTACAGAGAACCCAGTCACATCTCTCGGCTTCTGCAGCCCAGCTTTCTGGTAGGGTCTTCTCTCTGGAGGAGCCAAGTCTTTCTAACTTGAAATCAGCACAAAGGTCCAGAAGGTCCCCCCAACCTATGTGTTTTCCTTGAGGCTAAGTCATTGAACAATCCCTGCTCTTTTTTTTTTTTTTTTTTTTTTTTTTTTTTGAGATAGGCCTCTATATATCCCAGGCTAGTCTCAGATTGTCTTCTGCTTCTTCCTTCCCACTGCTGGGGTGCTAGGCCTCTACTTACCAGGCTGCTAGAGATGCATGGTGTTCAAAAATCTTTAAAGGAGAGTTCATCTGACTTAGTGGCCCTAGGGGTATCCCTGGGTATATCACAACAGCCTTGTGTTCATAGTGATGCCCCTGGGCGGCCAAGAAAAGAGGAAGTTGTGGCAATGAAAAGCAGGCTGTGTTACAGATCTCAGTGTAATCTCCTTGGGAAAATTACCAATTGAATAGCTGAAAAAATGTGAGGCTCTGAAAAGAGTGGCCTCTTTCTGCCACCAGAAATGACATTTCCTCTAAAGCTTGCTATCTAACTGGAGTATTAACAACAGCTTTGTATTTAGTAGATTGTGCTAGATACTGACACTGTTATCTGGTTACATATGTGATCTCATCTTGTGTTTAAGGCACCTGTGTGCCAGCTGAACTGTAAGGGACACTGAGGCCCACAGGAGACAAGATCCACTAAATGTAGCTCAGCCTGGTCCACGTGTAGACATGAAGCTGCAAGTGTTCCCTTTGAGACTAGAGTGATGTATCGCATGCCAAAGATGGGAGTGGAGACTGGGCATCAGGGAGCTCTGAGGACCCTGGGCAGAAGTGAACTCTAATGAACAACCAAGGGGCAGAACTGGTGTTCTGGCCCAGCCCCACTCTGCTGTGCAGCCCCAAACAGAAGATTTTGCTTCTCTGTGCTCAGCTCCTCTTTCTCTGTTTGGCTGGTGATGCAGAAACGCATATGTCACCCTTTTCTGGGATAACAAATGTGCATTTTTATCCCCCTCAAGCTGGCATCAAATGAGGAAGCTCTGACCTTGCTATAGTCAAAAACAGTGAGAACACCCCATCAGCTGGTATGCTATCATTTTTGTAGCAGTGTGTAACCAGAGCCAAGACATTTGACTGCACAGTGCTCAGGATGTTATCTTGATGGCATGACCCAAGTCTTGACTCAAAGCCAGACGGTAGCATCTCCTTTACAACGAACACACAGGAAGCCACTGCAGATGCCAAATGACTGCTTCATCCCACCACCAATCTCAGTGTTGGCATTTCTTTCCGAGACGCCTCTTACCCTAGTTCCCCAGAAATGGCTCTCTTGGTACCCTGCCTTCTGTGTGATGCCCCAGCCTGTATTTCTAGCCTGCTTTCTATGCCTCCATTCTCGCTTTGCTGGTGCAGTACCCCCCCCCCCCCCCGCTGTGGGATTCCTCATTACAGAATGGCCTCCTCTCATTTGAGAGCAAATTGAAGTCCAAACTTGGAGACATTATTATCCCTCCCCCCAACTTCGTCCAGCAGTGTCAGTGTCGTCTGGTAATCAGATCCTTACTTCACTGATTGTCAAAAACCTCCCCTTTGGGTTTAACCCCAGTGACAGGGACTGATATGGACTGAGAGGCAAGTGAACTTGGCACTCTGGAATCTTGCCAGGGTCTGTAGAAAGCCCCCATTTGCTGCCTGGGCCTCCTTCTTCCCCTCCCCCTCCGATTTACTTTAACAGAGGCTTCTCTAGGAACATCACGTGTGCACACAGAAGCTTTGGGTAGAGGGTTGGGGAAATGGAGGTCAGTGACATGGAATGATGCAGGCTCAGAGTGAGACTGTCCTGGGACTCATTTTACCTTGGACTGGTTTGGTGATTTGAAATCCAACTGGGGATGGTGGTTTTGTTCTTTCTCCACTAAAGTTGTGCTGTGTTGAAAACTCACAGGTACCCTCTTGGGGCAAAACAAGGATCATTGAGTGTCTGCACAAAGCAGCAGTGGTCTCCAAGTTCCTATTATTGGGAGAATGAGAGCCTTGGAGACATTCTTTAACTACCCAAGCCTTAGGTTCTCACCCTGGCTTGAAAACTTCCAAACACACTTTAAACCACTGTTGCAGAGTTGCAGGCGCTGAGGAATGGGTCAAGGATGAGTAGCTAGGGTCTCTACTGCTGTGATCAACACCATTATCAAAGGCAAGCTGGGGGAAAAGGGTTTATTCTGCTGCCATCTCTACATCACTGTTCATTGAAGGAAGTCAGGGCCAGAACTCAAACAAAGGCCAAAGCCGTGGAGGAATGCTGCCTACTGGCTCGTTGCCCATGGCTTGCTCAACCTGCTTTCTTATAGAACCCAGGACCACCAGCCCAGGGTGTCCCCATCCACAATGCTGGACCTCTCACATTCATCACTAATTAAGAGAATGCTCTACAGGCTTGCCTGATTTTTGTTGTTGTTTTTGTTTTTGTTTTGTTCTGTTTGAGACAGGGTTTCTTTATGTAGCTCTGGCTGTCCTGGAGCTCAAGCTGTAGACCAGGCAGGCCTCGAACTCACAGAGATCCACGTGCCTTTGCCTCCCTGAGTGCTGGGATTAAAGGCGTGCTCCACCACAGCCCGACTACAGCCAGATCTTATGGAAGCATTTTCTCAGTTGAGGTTCCCTCCTCGCAGATGACTCTGGCTGTGTCTAGTTGACATAAAAACTAGTCAGCACAGTGTCCCTTGGAAGCCTGTGTAATTTGTGTGATTGACTGAGACACCAAGTAAAGGAGATGGGACTGAGCTTATGGCCACACTTAGCATGGCCTACAGCAGCTGACTTTAAAAATAAATCTGAGTGGCTCATGTCTTCCAGAGTCAAGAGCTGGGAATGGGAGAGGAAGGAAATTCCAAATTATTAAGGATCCAAGTTAGATTGTCCTGATGGTTAAGCTTGAATGGGATAGTTGATTTTCCTGCTCCATTAGTCAGGGTTCTCTAGAGAAACAGAACTGATAAAATAAATGAAGGAGAACCCCACAAAGCGGGGGCTTCCTCCTGGGCCCCAGATTAGGCTCAAACACACCTTATCACATATTTTCACAGAAAGATTCTTTATTAAGTGGGGAGGAAAAGTTACAGTGGCTGCTTTCTGACTCAGGCAGAAAAACAGCAGCAAATGACCTTGCAGGTGAACTTTTTTTAAGAGGGGGGAAAAGGGGAGGTCTGTATTAGAATAGGCTGGGGTACTGTGGTGAAGGGGAAGGGGGCAAGAGAAAGCAAGAAGGGATATTTTTCCTGGAGGGGCAAAAGACTGCCTCTGGATACAGGGAAGACAGGTGTGGCCCATAGGCAAATGGTGGTTTATAAAGGTAAAGGGGGAAACCCTGTGTTAGGATGAGGTGTTTAGTTCTAATTGGGCATGTTAATTAGGTGAACCAAAGGGGGCAGGATGGCACTTTTGATTGCTGGACTTTGGTAAAGTCAGCCTCAGGAGGAGGAAGTAACCAAGTAAGAGAATAGACCTTAATGACTAGCTTTAGGAATGTAATCTAATGTTTTTAGCAAGGCAGAAGGAATGGGGGAGAAGGGCTAGGCCTGCCAGAGCCACATGCTCAAGTGGGCTAGTGTCCCTTCAGTAAATCTATCTTATCTATCTATCTATCCATCCATCCATCCATCCGCCCACCCACCCACCCACCCACCTATCCACCCATCCATCCATCCATCCGCCCACCCACCCACCCATCCATCCATCCATCCATCCGCCCACCCACCCACCCATCCATCCATCTATCTATCTATCTATGTATCTATCTATCTATCTATCTATCTATCTATCTATCTATCATACATACAATTTATTTGAATGACTTACAAGATATGGCTCAACTATTCCAATAATGGCTGTCTCCTGATAGAAATTCCAAGAACCACGCAGTTGTTCACTCCAGGAGGAAGGATGTGCTGGGATCCCAAAGACCAAAAAATAGGCTCTAATGCCACTGATAGAAGGGACTTGCCTGTTAAGTGAGGACAAACAGGCAAAGAGCAAAGGCTTCCTTCTTCCTTGTCCTTATATAGGCTGTCACCAGGAGGTGTGGTCCAGATCAAAGGTGACTTTCTCACCTCAAAAGATTCAGATTTGGGATAGGACTTCCCACTTCAAGTGATTCAATCAAGGAAAATCCCTCACAGGTGTACCCAGCTACTTTGGTTTTAGTCAATTCCAGATGTAGTAAAGTTGACAACTAAGAATAACCATTATACCCGCACTCTTCTCTTTAAAAAACAAAACAAAACATTTTTTTAATGTACCTGTGTGCTTTGCCTACATGTATATATATGCACTATTTGCATGCAGAGCCTGCAGAGGCCAGAAGAGAGGACTGGATTCCCTAGAACTGGAGTTGAGTAGCAAATGGCTGTGAGTCACTCTGTGGGTATTGGGAACTGAATGCTTTCCTACCCTACTCCATCCTCTGGAAGAGCAGCCAGTGATCTTAATCTCTGAGCCATCTTTCCAGCCCCCTTATCTCTTTTTAATTTATAAAGAAATTCTGGTTTGAAGACTCACCAAGAACCCATATCCTTTGTTTTCATGGGCAATCATCTTCCCAAGGCCTGCTCTTTTTCATTCCATTCAGCTTGACCCAGCAGGCACATAATGGCCTCCTGCCATGTGCCAACTTCTCTGAGAGGCTCTGCCAGACATGTGAAGATGGGCCAGATATGGTGCTTGCCCACATCTGGTGCTGGGAACTTGAGGGTTGGATCAGGAAACTAAGAGCGATTTTATGGAAGGGCAGGCCCTGGAGTTGAGCCAGGGAGCCCCCGAGTCGGGGAAGCAGCAGCAGTGTGGAGACAGGATAGCTGATGAATTTTCCTGGGGTGGATGGTAGCGATTGCCGCTGAACACTAGCTCAGTGCAGGCATGTCAGCTCACTGGCTTGTGGGAGCATAGACTGGCAGACTATTAGGAAGAGTCAGATGCAAATATTTGAGGTTTTTATGGGCCAGAGATCTCTGTCACAACTGCTCAGCATTGCTTTAGTGCCATGAAAGCAGCCAGAGACCACAAAAGGATGTGGCTGTGTCGCATGAACTTTAGTAGCAGAAACAGGTGCCCAGCTAGCATTAGTCTGGGCCATGACTTGCCAGTACCACCTTATAGTATATTTGATATAGTCCCCATTTTATGGGTGATGAAGCTGAGTGTGATGGTTTATGTGAGAATGGCCCCCACAGGCTTATATATTTTGAATTCTTGGCCCCTAGTTAGTAAAATTATAAACTTTTGGGAAGGATTAGGATGTGTGGCCTTGTTGGAAGAGGTGTGTCACTGGGGGTGGGCTTTGAGGTTTCAGAAGTGCAGGCCAAGCCTAGTCTTTCTACTTCCACCTGTGGATCAGATGTAAAACCCTCAGCTACTGCTTCTGTGCCATACCTGCCTGCCTGCTTCCCTGCCCGCCCCCCCCCCCCCCCCCCCCCCCACCCCCCCGCCATGATGGTCTTGGGCTTACCCTCTGAAATTGTAGGCAAGCCTCCAATTAAATAAGTTCCTTTGGTCATGGTGTCTCTTCAGAGAAATAGAAAAATAACTCAGACACCAAAGAATAAAAGATTATTAGGAATTAACTTGCCTTGAGCCAGAGGCAGCTTGGTCAGATCCTGAGGGTCTGTATTGTGCCTTTCCACATACACTGTCCCCCATTCCCCTTTGAGGGTTGAGGGCATTCTGGGAAGAGTGGGCACATGAAATATCTTGAGTGATAATGTGGAAAGTTTACTTTTGCTAGGAAGTAGGTAGCTGCTTTGAGCAGACCATGGTGACCTCAGCACAGCACTGTGAGTACTGCCAGGGGTGTTATAGTTCACAGGAAAGCTTTTGGGTTGGTTTTACAGTGTTGAGGATCAAACCCAGGGCTTTACACCAGCTAGGTAAGCACTCTCTCACTGAACTATCCCTCTGCTAACCCTTGATATTTTTTTTTTCTTTTTGAGTCAAGGGCTCACTAGGCAGCTTGTGTTGGTTAGTTGATGTTGTGTGAGGTTTTTGTTTGTTGTTTGTTTGTTTTTGTTTTTTGCATTGCCTTTTTCCCCATCAGTGTGATACAAGCTAGTGCCACCAGAGAAGGGGGAACTGTAACTGAGAAAGTACTTCCATCATATTGACCTGTAGGCAAGTTTGTGGGACATAGTCTTAATTAATGATTAATGAGTGCTGCTCTGGGCAGGTGGTCCTGGATGGTATAAGAAAGCAGGCTAAGCAAGCCATGAGGAGCAAGCCAGTGAGCATCATTTCTCTGTGGTCTCTGCTTTAGTTCCTACCTCCAGGTTCCTGCCCTGGCTTCTCTGCTGATGGACTGTGACCCATAAGCTTAAAAAACCCTTTTATCCCCAAGTTGCTTTTGGTTAATGTTTTTATCACAGTAACAGACTAGGACACTGGCCTTGAACTTGCTATGTAGCCCAGACTGGCCTCAAACCCAAAGTCTTACTAGGAATTCTGGGATTATATGAGTAGTAAGAATTCTTATTTTGGAGTAGGGAGGGTCATTTTTGTCCACTTTGTCTATTAAAAGGTTCTGTGTACCTGATACCTGCATAGTCTCTCTATGTCTTCACCCTGTGTACGCTTGCATGTATGTATGCATGTATGTGTGCACATATGTATATACACTCCTGGAGAAAAGGTGGCCTGACCCTATCTTCCCACTGGAATGTGTGGAGTCACATAAGGGCTTGGCTTTCTAATCAGCATGCCCACTTTGAAGAACTGTAGCCACCTGGGAGGGACATAGGTGGACTTCTCACTCAGCTGAGTCCTTGGGCACATGACTTTAAATTTCTATATTTTACAGTGGTCTCTCTCACATGGCTGGTGAGATGCCTCTGCATTTTGAGAGACTCCTGAAGGTACTGGCCTTCTTGGCTGGCAAATGTGCCCGTCATCTTTCCATCACTGTGACAAAATGCCTGAGAAAAGTCAACATAAGGAAGGGTTTACCTTGGATCCAGTTCAAGGTTTCAGTTTTGGTAAATAAATGGAAGCTCAGAAAGGTTGGGTGGCTTTCTCCATGGCATTCAGATAGCAAGGCAAAGAGCCAGCCTTGGGTCTTGACTTGTTTTTGAATTTGAACTCTTTCGGTATACTGAATAGAGGAATGAGCCTATGAGGTGTCATGAGATGAATGACCTCACAGAGACTATTCAGTGAAGCAATGTTGACGAATGTGTAGGGGAGGCTAGGACAACTCAGTGTGGGTCCCCTCCCGGCCCTGCAACCTATGATGACCTTGACAAAGTATTTTACCTTTCTACACTTCAGTTTTCTCTACTGACAAGTGGCTACTGCAATCATGTCCACAGAATGTAGAGAATGTAGAGGCTTGGTTGAGTTCGTAGATGGAGCATGGTTAGGGAGGCTTTAAATGAAGCAGGCATTGCATTGTCTTGGCTGAGATTTGTTAAGATCCAATTTTTTGGAAAAGAACTTGATTTTAGCTGGGTCTCACGGTGCACACCTTTAATCCCAGCACTTGAGAGACAGAGGCAGACAGATCTCTGTGAGGTCAAGGCCAGCCTCGTCTACAGACTGAGTTCCAGGACAGCCAGGGCTATGTAGAGAGACCCTGTCTTAAAACAAAAAACCAGAACTTGCCTTCAAATGCATTGATTGGTTGGTTCAGTACCCACCATAGCCAGGAAGCACAGTACTGGTCTCATCTCACAGACACGCAAACTTCTCAGATGGGTTTGGTGGCTCCCTGTGGTCATCCAGCTATCCAGCATTCTGTCTGCCCTGTGCTGTTGTACTGACTTGTGGAACATCACTGAATTCAACAGACCCAGGTCTCTTCCTTAGGGCTATCTTCCTAACTGGGACCAGAACCCAGGTCTGTCTCCTTTCCTTTTCATGTTTTTCTTCATCTCTCCCTCTGAATAATTCCATTTGTTAACTGCTTAAATTTTAGTTTGCCCATTTTAACTGCTACTGTGGTATTTCAATCCCTTAGCTTTCTCTAAATTTATTGAATTGAATTATATGAATTAAATGAATTGAAGATGAACCTGGAAATGTAGCTCAATTGTTAGACTGCTTGCCTAGCATGTATGAAGCCCTGGGTTTGCTCCCCAGAACTGTATAACAGCATATATGGTGATGCACACTTACCATCATACTACTGAGCAGGAGGATTGGAAGTTCAAGGTCATCCTTGGCTACATAGACAGTTTGAGCCCAGCCTTAGCTCTATGTAAGTCCAAAACAAAACAAAACACCAAGAAAGTGAAAGATCTCTTTCTTTACCAGCTCTCTCTTCGTCTTGGATAAATTGGCAGTCTGGGGAGGAGTCAAACATGGATGTAAACAATGAATTTGCTGCTTCTCCAAGTTAGAATTGGTACACTCATACTTTTGTGGCTGGTCTTTTGTAAAGTTTGACATTATCTCTGCAGGGTGAGAAGTCCCACAGCAGGTATTGGAATTAGTTGGGTTTTACTTATAGAATCATGACAGTAAAAATTGCAGCTGGCTTTTAATTAACCTGGTTAAATCTTCAAAGATGGCAAGGCCGTAGTTAGCTCCACTTCCACGTGTGTGATGGTAGGACTCTGTGTTTCCCTCTTGGCTGCTTTACAAGAGAGCCAGGCTCCTGAGAACTCTGCTTACTCAATAGCCCTCCTTGCCCTAAAAATGGCCTGTTCAAAGATGCCCATTGGGTGGTAACCTCCCCATACGTTTTCTCTATAAAGTGAAAAAGTTGAGAAGGGGTGGGAGAGGCCCCACTTGTGTTTAGAGCTGCAGTGTCTCAAAGCCGTCTGGAGAAAACTGTTAGTTCCTTGTCCCATGGCCTATTCAGGTCTCTGCATGTTTTGACAACCTCTTTAGCTTTTCCCCAGGCCCTGACACAGCTTTCTCAATAGAGAGGACTGTTGCAGCTAGCTGAATGCCTAGCCAGCACAATGCACTGAATGTTAATGGCTCTGGCGACTCTGAAGTTCTCCAGCTGGACAGTGACTGTGGCACCCAAGCATGGGTCCCAGAAGCTGCCTCTGACCTGCAGTGGGCTCTTCCCAGATTCCTAAGGTTGTCTGTGTGCTTTTTTTTTTTTTGCAGATCTACACCGATTGGGCCAATCATTACCTCGCCAAATCTGGCCACAAACGCCTCATTAAGGACCTCCAGCAAGATGTGACCGATGGTGTGCTCCTGGCCCAGATCATCCAGGTTGTAGGTAAGTTCATATTTCCCTTTGAGGGCCAGTCCAGAAAGATCCAGTGGGCTGAGGAAATGGGAACCCTGACCTCTCTGCCCCTCTCATGTTGACCATGCCCTTGATTTTGTTTTGATTCTGATTGTGTGGAGCCCAGCTTGCTGTTTCTGTTCAAACTCAGCGGGGTTAGAGGCATAGCTCACTTGGTAGAATACTCGACTAGCATGCAAGCCCCAGGTCCCATCCCTAGCACTGCATGAACCCAGTATGGTGATGCATGCCAGCAGGTTTGGTGACCTAGCACACAGAGGCAGGATCAGACATTCAAGCCCATTCTTGCTACACAGGAAGTTTTAGGCCAGTCTGTGCTGTCAAAAGAAGAAAAATCACACAGGATCATCTTGATCATCTTGGAAAAGAATGTCTAGGGTCAGAGGGGGAAAGCTGGGGGCCTTGAAGGGGCACTCTACCTGGTTTGGTTTTGTTTTTTTGTCTCCTGTCTGACTTTCTTTCTTCAATTTGCATGTTCATTTTTGGAAAACCTTGGGCATACTTCAAAAAGGAAAAGAAAATACAGGGCTGTTTAATCCTGCCAACTCTAACAAGGGCTGAGAAATCAAAGACTAAAGCTCAAGAGATGGTTGGTGGTCTCTGGTTTTAATACTAGGGCAAAGGAGCTTAAGCACTGGGATGTTCATGCCTTGGACCTGAGCTGGTAGGGGCAGGCATATCAGTGGGTGGATGCCGGCCACGGCACTGCCTTGGGCCTCCAGTCCTGCCTGGGAGTCAGAGCTGTGGCGGTCTATTAGAAAGAATTGTGGTTGATGCTCAGGGAGCTCCACAGAAACACAGGCAGTGGGCCCAGGCTGGAAGTGTGGCCTGCCACTGACAGAAAAGGAGGGTGCCCTCTGCCTTAGCAGTAATTTCTGTGATTGGCTTCTCCTTTCCCCTCCCATCCCTGGACTACTTTTCTCTTGCTGTTTATAACCAGTCATCACAAAGGCAGCCATTTAAAACATGTCTTAGCCAGCAGCAGTGGCACATGCTTTAATCTCCAATGCTCAGGAGGCAGAGGCAGGTGGATCTCTGAGTTTGAGGCTAGCCTGGTCTACAGAGCGAGTTCCAAGACAGCCAGGGCTACACAGAGAAAGCCTGTCTTGAAAAATCAATCAAATAAACCACCCCCTCTCACCCCAACACACACACACAAACCATGTCTTTATTGTCCCACAGCTTCCATGCATCAACGAGGTCCAGCTGTGGTCACAGTATGTTCAGGGCCACATCCTCATGTAGGGACTGTCTGGAAAAGGGTTTGCTTTCATGCTTAATTGAATTACTGATGGCACTCATTTCCTTGTGACTGTGGGACTCTGGGTCCTGGCTTCTTGCTGACTACCAGCTAGCAATCACCCTCATTTCTAGCAGCTGCTCTTATAGCTTCTTACTACACAGGAATCTCGCTCCTTCAGTGACAGCAAGGGAGCCAGTCTCCGGAGCAATTGTCCCGGATGGACTCTTCCATAATGTTGGAGTTACAGGTCCTGCCTGCACTCAGGGAGAGGATTGTACTGGGCATGGCTAGCACAGCATGCATTGTGGGAGAACACCTAAACTGTGGTGCACTACGTTCTTCCAATCCCCCCTCTTCCTCCTGCTCTCCATCATTGCACATACCACATTCTTTAAGACGGTTTTCTTGTGTAGATTCCTCTGCCCCTAGGAAGGAAGTAATAGATTTCCCATTTTACGGATGGGGAAATGGGGGCTCCGTGAGGAGTAGAGCCTATGTGAGACTTTATCCCTGGTGCAGCTGCTGCCTTTACTTCAGTTCACCTCAGTGCACCTCATTCCCTCCCTGGGGATGGAGATGGATGTCCAGGGCTCACATCACTGGGGGCTCTGGTACCACCTTCTCTGTATCTTTGCTGAAGTTGTGATCTGGGGTTTGAGGTCAGCAGGCCTGTGGCTGGCACCTGACCTCCTTTAGGTCTACCTAGGGGTAGTGATGCTGTCTGATTCTGCTGGGAGCCCTCCCAGGTTTCAGCTGTCAGCAAGAGAGAAAATGGAGAAAGGATAATGCAGGGGGTGGGGTGGGAGGGTGGGTGTCTTTCTCTGCCTTAGTCCGTGTCTCACAGCTGTGGGAACTTACTCTGCTTCTGTTGCCTCTGTTTCCCCACTGCCCCTCTCTGTTGTTTTGGTATATGTATTTGTTAGTGTTGGTATGTAAGTGTGTGCATGAGGTAGGTGTATGTCCGTGTGTGTGGAGGCCAGAGGTCAATGTAAGGTACCTTACTTAATCATTCCCCACCTTTATTTACTTTCTTTGAAGGTTTATTTTATTAGTTTTTTTTTCTTTTTCTTTTCTTTTTTTTTTCTTTGTGTGTGTGTGTGTGTGTGTGTGTGTGTGTGTGTGTGTGTGTGTGTAGTTGTAAGCCAACTGACATGATGATGGGAACCAAACTCAGGTCTTCTGTAAGAGCAGCAAGTACTCTTAACCACAGTGATATTGCTCCTGCCCCTCCACTTCTGTTGTTTTGTTTGTTTCTTTTTTTCTTTTTGAGACAGGGTCATTAATTCACCTAGACTGGCTGGCCAATGGACTTCAGGAACCCACCTCTCTCTGCCTCTGCAGCCCTGGGGTTATAAGCATGCACCACTCTGCCTGGCTTTTTTTGTAGGTTCTGGGGATCTGAACTCAGGTCCTCATATTTGCACAGCAGGTACTTTACTGACTTAGCCATCTCCCAGCTCTGACTTGAAAGTGGGTCAGCCACCCTTGTTTTCTGTTCTTTGTGAGTGTTTCATGAAATGCAACCTTAGAGATCAAATAAGAAATATGTGAAATTGATATGCTCTGGGATAGTACTCAGTAGCAGCTGTCTGAACAGTAGGCAAAGGAAAGAGGATGTGTCAGAGTTGATTAGTCATGCCTACGACAGACTCCAAAGATGCTCATGATAGGATGTGTACTGTCAGTTTGCTAAACACTGTTACGAAGGTGAGCGATCGATCGGTTTTATCATTGCTCAGGAGCATCAGAGGCTTCCCTGAGTTACTCAGCTGAATGGCTCATTTGGAACTAGGCTGCTGATCTATGGTTCTGGAGGCTCAGGTTAGTACGACAGGGATTCTCATATCCAAAGGCTTGGGTTTACATGTGTTTGGAATTTCAGATTTTTGGACTTTGATATATTTCCATGTACATGTGATATGTTGGAAAAGTTTTAAGTCTAAGAAAGACATCTTATGTTTCGTAGGCACTTTGTATATATACAAGGCTTGAAGATAGCTTAACTTAGTGATTTAGATAATTTTTGTATGTGAAACAAAAGGTTAATAGTGTGGAACTTTCTACATGCAGCATCAGGTTGATTCTTGAAAAATTTCAGATTTTGGAGCAATTTGGATTTCAGATTCTCAGATGAGGGATGCTCATCACCTAACAGTAGCCTTTGGGGCACCTCAGGCTCCAGAAGAGGGCAGCTCTGGCTGGGGGGCTTCCCAAGGGTGGCCAGGTGCTGGCACACTACTGTTTCCCTGACTGCTCCACGCCTGGGCTTACGTCTGTGCTCTGCGCATGCACAGAGGTCTACAAGATGGGAACCGGGAAGGCAGCGCCTCTCCGCCAGTGTCAGCAACTCTTGCACAGTTTTAGTCTTTGAGGCTTTCTCGTTGCTTGGATAAACCACTTGACAGAGGCCCTGAAAGGAGAAGCAGCTTATCCTGGCTTTCAGTTGCAGAAAGATATAGTCCATCATGTCAAGGAAGGTATGGTGGCAGGCGCAGGAGACTGGCTGCCCACACTGCATCCATACTTGGGAAGAAAAGGAAAGCAGAAAAGCTCAAGTCCCTCCCCCCAGCGACCCTCTTCCTCCAACAAGGCTCACCTCCTAAGAGTCCTACAACCCTTCCCAACATGTCCCAGCTGGGGACCAAGTGTTCAGACACATGAGCCTGTGAGGGGACTTTGTTTTGTTTTATGTGTTGAGACGGGGGTCTTACTACATAGCACTGGTTGGCCTGGAACTCTCTCTGTAGACCAGGCTGGCCTGAAACTCAAAAGAGATCCCCCTGCCTCTGCCTCCGGAGTGCTAGGATTCAAAGTGTGCTATCACAGGCTAGCATTTCATATGAAAACCACACCACTATCCAATGGTGGCTCTCCTGATGGGGGAGGAGTAAGACTTTCTGATCTTGGTGTGCACGTGAACAATCCAGCGTTCCTCCTCTTGAATTCTGAAGTCAGTGGTCCCCCTTTATATACTCATTATGAGAAAATGTAGAGTGTATTTGTATGTGGACACCAATGCATTCAAATGGATATCCACACAGCAGTTTTCCAGAATTAGCGTCCTACTGGCCATGCTTGTAATGTGCTGGACTTCAGTGGCTACCCTTGGACTGGTGTGTTCCTGTTCATGCTCCAGAGCCCAGTTCTTCCTGATACTTCCCCGGCTGCCCAGCCACATTAGAGGGACCTCTATTACTCCAGCTATGGTGGTCTTGGGCTTTGTCCTCTCTAGATCTGGAGCTGGCACACAGTGAGGTTCAGGA
This sequence comes from Onychomys torridus, assembly GCF_903995425.1. NCBI lineage: Eukaryota > Metazoa > Chordata > Mammalia > Rodentia > Cricetidae > Onychomys > Onychomys torridus. Next base: position 33,995,470 of record NC_050443.1, read on the forward strand.
AAAGCTGAGAGGAGTGGGGGTAGGAATTTTACTCACTGCAAGCCGGGCATGGCGGAGGGGGTGGTGGGGTGAGAAGTCTCTCTGGAGCCTCTCTTATCAGGGTCTCTCTTATGCCATTCATGAAGGCTTTGTCTTCATGACTACATCACCCCACCTCAGCCCCACCTCCACATACAACCACATGGGAAGTTAAGTTTCTGCCTCTGGATTTGGTGACTGCAGGGATACATGTGTTCACACAGAAGTCCTTTCATTGAGCAGCATCTCTCCTTACTGTTTCTTAAGGACCAGTTCTGGTCTCCAGGGCTGTAAAGAATAGTCAAATCTAGGGTGTTGGAATGAATTTAGGATACTAGTGGATTCTAACAATGGAGTAAAATATAGACTGTACTGATAATAAGTAGGAAATTCAACTATAAGCCCAGCAGTGGAGAAGAGGGGGCTGGACTCTCCAGGAGAACACTGCATCTTCCTGGTGATGTCGTCAGTGTGGACTGAAACTGGAGAAGGCTTGGTGAGGGTGGGGCCAGGCTCTCTCTCCTCTGCAGCACCTAGGTTTTATCTTATAGGAGCATGCAAACTGAGGATGCATTCAAGATGAACCCTAGTTGCTATGGAGGGGTTATCAGCCCGTACCATGGCCACATGATCAGGACTGCAGCCCTGGTGAGGGGTAGATGGGAGTCCTGGGCTTCTGATGTGGTACCCTGGGAAGAAAAGGGTATACCTTTTTTCAGTTCTGTTCCAGTTTGGGATGGAGCACGTGAAACTAATCACAAGAAGTCACAGACAAACCCAAGTTGTGGAACATTCTGTTAAGAAAAATAAATAGATATTAAAACAAAACTGGCCTGTGTTTCCCCAAAGCATCAACACCTTTACAGACAAAGTGGGAGCCGATGCCAGGAAGAAGGAGACTAAGGAGGTGCAACAATGAAGTGGGCTGTGTGGTCTCGGCCTGCAGGCCCTGAAGGGGGATAAAGTGCCCTCTCAGACATTTTTCAGTCCGTTGACAAAATTGGAGTACTGGCATTGTATCAACGCTAAATTTTCCGAGTTTTGTAATTATACCATGGAAGATGATATCCATGTTCGTTGGAAATCCATACCAAAGTACAAGGGGCTCCAGATGTGATCTGCGTTGCTTACTCTAAAATGATTCAAGCCAGGTGTGTCGGGATGCCTCTGGAGTCCCAGCTGCATGATGGGCTAAGGTGTGGACACTGGCTGAGCCCAGGAGTTCAAGACCACCTAAGCAACATAATGAGAGTCTGTCCAAAGAAATGATAATAAAGTAAGATTTCTTTTTAAAAACATGTTCCTGTATAGAGAAAACAAGGCTAGGAGGAGGGAGAGAAAACGGACCTCAACTTAGGTAGCGGGAGGGTGGTGACAAGAAGCAGGCGGGAGTGCTGGGCAGTGGTGGTGTACATCCCAGCACTCCAGAGGCAGGGTCGGGTGGGTCTCTGAGTTCGAGGCCAGCCTGGTCTATGGAGTGAGTTCTAGGACAGCCAGGGATACACAGAGACACCCTGTCTCGAAAACCCAAAAGAAGGGAGGGAAGGAAGGAAGGAAGGAAGGAAGGAAGGAAGGAAGGAAGGAAGGAAGGAAGGAAATGAGAAAAGAAGTCAGGCAGTCACAGAGGAGGAGCCCATGAGGAAAGGCTGAGGGTGGGGTCAGCAGGGCAGTATCAGGCAGGAAGCCCAGATAGGGTACCAGGCGTGCTGAGCTTCAGCCTGAGAACCGGTTCATTTCTGAATTGGCATTAGATGTGTGACCTCAAGAGGAACCTTCACACTCTCTGTGTTTCTCAGTCTTTATCTGTCCCAGATACCTGCCCACCTCATGTCTCTGTCTCTCTCTCTGTCTCTCTGTCTCTCTCTCTCTCTCTCTCTCTCTCTCTCTCTGTCTCTCTCTCTCTCTCTCTGTGACACACACACACACACACACACACACACACACACACACACACACATTCTGAATGCTAGGTTACCTTCCGTACAGTAGGTAGGAAGCACTGCTGCTGAAGGCCTGGCCTTTGGGAGCAGAGGGGTGGGTCTCTCTGCTCAGCCTTGCTGGTGTGAGCATCTTGAGTCATGTGCTGCCTCTTCCTTACATGCCATACGCGGGTACTGGGAATGGACAGGAAAGCTCTGTGAGTTGAGCATGGAACAGGGAGGAGGGCAAGTTTGGGTAGGCAGGCTCTGCATGTGAGCTGTCTCTGGCTGTAAATATCCTAGAGGATCACACTAATCCACATTCCTACATGCTCACACTCAGACCCCTGAGGAAAGCTTTGCCATCCCTCTTGAGCCTCACTTGGGTAAGACTTTGCCACTACTGTGGAACTGAGGCATTAGAGCCCTTGATATGGCTGTCTACTCCAGACTTGACTCACTCAGGGCTTCCTCTGCTCCCTCTACCCCAGAAGTTCAGGACAATGTGTGGGACTATACCCCTTCTGTTAATGACCTGATGTGTGACTCTGTGTAAGCCATTCACATCCTTCCCTATTCCTGGGCGGTCAGTAGCCAGGGATGTTCAGAACATCAGTTCACAAGCTGTTAAAATGTACTACTGTGTGCTTTGAAGTGGTATAGAAAAGTTCAGAGTTTGCTGTCACTGTCCTGACTGAAGGTATGCATTGACGCATTCCAATCACTGACTTGTCGCCCTGTATGCAGACAGGTCACTGCATTAGTGGGGTTGAGAATGCCTTGATAATGCTGGGATAGATAATTGCCATAAGATCTTAGCGATGCCAGTTTAATCATGGCTGAGCACTCTGCAGACAAATGTCTGCTTCTTTGATTATCTGATTTGGGGCTCCAACCAAAGACCCCCTGCCCTAAGTTAATGTGTTTGGCTCTGAAGGGCCACCACTGCTGCTTCTAGCACTATAAGTATTTATGACAACCATAGAAATATTTGGGGATTTAAGTCAAGAAGTATTTAAATTATATAAAAATAGAAACTAGGTGGCCCAAGACTTAGCCTTGCTCGTTTAAGAACTTGAGTTTGGATTAGCCATCTGACTTCCGTCTTTGTGTGGACTCTGAGTGCTGAGAAGTAGGCTGCACCCTGTGGGTTTATTTTTACTGTTGTGAATGGCAGTATTAGGTCATAGGAGCTGTGATGTTGGAATTCACAGATGGAATGAGTACATTTATGTGACAGACTGCCAGTGAGAATTAGAGGAATCCTTAAACCAAACTCTTTCATTTCCATTGAACAGGATCCTTCCCACTTCCCAAGTGACTCTTTAGCAATCCCAGCTACCCCTCCTGCTCTGTGATGAGGAGCCAGCAACATGGGTCCTGGTCAAACCAGTGAGGTGGACATTGACTGATCAGGTGCATTTATCAGGACAGTGATTCATAACTCAGGCTGTTGCAAGTGTGCAGTGGAGATACCTTCACCATCGATTGGCCAGGACCACACACTTGTAGGAAAGCTGATGGTCAGCCTTTGCTTGCTCCAATTTCCCGTGTGTGAAGGAACACCATCTGTTCAGAGTATTCGGTTGTTTTCCTAACTTCAGTATGTCCATCTGTATTTACTAACAAAGAGGCAGCTGCCCCAAAACCAGCAGCAAAGCCTTGCTTCCTCGAGATGTTCTGAATACTCACTTCTTCATTCCATTTGACAAATATTTCTTGAATGACTGCTATGCTGGGCACTTCCCGAAGCCCTGAGATTGTTGTAGGAAACAAGGCAGGCAGAAATCTTACATTCTTGTGGCGTTTATAAGACAGCAATCTGTTCTGGATACTTGTATCTTCTCATGAACTAAAGAACAAATGTCATTCCGCTCATTAACCAGCTCCTTCCCTTTCTCTCTTCCCTCCACGAGTGATTGAACCCAGTGCCTGTGTGTGCTAGGCAAGTCCTCTACTGCTGAGCCACGTCTCTGGCCAACTGGGTGCTGTTAATAGTCTTTCCTTGATATTCCTTTGGTCTTAGGGCTTTCTCTGTGTCCTGACATTGAGTAGAGTTGAAAATCCTCAACTACATCTCTGAAGATTGAAATTCCCCTGGTGGGTCACCACCCTGTACATCTAATCATTTTGGCATGCATAAATCAAGCAAATCTGTGTTAACCGGGTTGGCTGGTGCCCCTTGCTTGCTTTCCATCTTTGTGATTCTCTCTCAAGATAGAACATAAGAGAAAATGTCATCATAATCTGAGCTGCTGGAAGGGCTGATATTCTGAAATCTTTGAAAGCTCTGATGCCATTATCCTTTTTAGATGGATTTTAGTCTTTCCTCTCTGTGGAAGTTGTAGCCATTAGAGTCATAATAGTCGGATGAGAAATTTGAGGGAGTGGGGAAGAATTGGATTTGCAGACATTTTTGAGCACTGAGATGATGCAAGATGTAGCCTTGGCATGTCTGCCAGGCTTTCAAAGCCTGGGTTGGGGAGATAAGAAGAGGGAGTGTTCCATGTGAGGTTGTAGGTTCGGGTTAGGCCAGAGCTAAGTGCCGGAGAGCAGAGACCCCAGTACATGCTGCCCTCCAGTGACATACTTAGGGCACAGGGATTATTCCAATATGAAAGTCTAGCTAAGTTTCCGAGCCTACCCCACATGGGATCACCAAGATAAGACTGTATCCTACACAAAGCACCTACTATGTGCCGGGCACTGTGCTGTTTTACCAATATCCTACTATCACATTTTCATTGCTCCTCTTGAAGTAGGTGATATTAGCTTCCATATAGAGAGGAGGAGTACACAGCCTAGAGAGGTTGAGCAACATGGCTGAGGAACACTGGAGCTGATGCAAACAAACAGCACTGCTGGCTCTCTCCTGTTGTTCCCACTGACCCTCTCCACAGATGCCCTGGTTGTATTTTCCTAGGAATTCTGCTTCTACATGGTAAATTGCATTCACCATAGGATGCTGGATCTTTCCTCCTTGTTCATACTTGATTCCTGCTCATTCAATGCACCCCTTTTCTTTTACTTTTCCCAGAAGCAAGGTGCTTGGGCTTCACGCATATGTGATTTGCTGCGTGGTCTTGGTCAAGGTGTTTTGGGGTCTTACCCTCTCCATCTTCTCATTTGCCTCCCCTGCGTGATGTCAGGACAGCCAGAAGCAACACTGGTACTTCTGGACACAGCTGCTCTGAGCAGCTTTCATTAGCTTCTGTCCCCACCTGCTGAGTCAGAAGTGGGCCAATCCCCTCAGAACCACCCTGTCCTGTGGAGAGGCTGAAACACTGCAAATCTGTGTCTTTGTAGCCTCCTAAGCAATCCTAGCTCACTGGTTCCCAGGTCAGACATTGCCACGATGTCCCGTCATGGCAAGATGATCGTCAGTGCAGTTGTCTCTACTTGAAGTGATGATGACCTTGCCCCAGCTGTCCCTGGAGGATGGCAGCTTGATGAATAAGTCTTGAAGCTTGCTTGATGCGGCTCGGCATTTCACACGCAGCCGTGGTCAGACGGACCCCAGTGTGGGCCTTAAGACTTGGTTGGACTCAAGCGTTCTAACAGTCCTGAATGTGTCTCTGTGCTATTTGTTTTGCTAACTTGTGTTTCCTTTTACAGCAAATGACAAGATTGAAGACATCAATGGCTGTCCAAAGAACAGATCGCAAATGGTAAGTGGGTCCATCGGTAATGTTTGTGTAAAGTTAGCAGGCTGGTACTCTAAAAGACCTGACCAGCTTGAAAAACATTCACACCAGAGGCTCTGCTCCATGGGGTTTCTTAGGTTAATTCCCCATCAGCCACCCCCAAGTAGCTGTTCTTTCTGCTTCTGACACATTTGTTAGCATTCTTTAAGAAATGGGTGTGACATCTGTATAGATTGCCAGGCTGCAAACATCCTTTATGTTGAAAATAAATCATACAGAAATGGGCACAAACACATGCATGCTTAGAGCATGGACACTCCTTGACTCAAAGATCTGTGATCATTTCTGCCTGTGTGGGATGCAGAGATTCAGATGGGGTGATGAGATCTTACTGATCAGTGTGGGACATGTGGTCTGGTTTCCTGTGAGGATGAAAGGGATGTGAAGTTGGCACTGTGGTGGTAAGTGAGAAATGAACAGTGGTGTCCAGACTCTGCTCAGCAACCTTGACAAGTGATATCCTCACTAGTGTGATGCATTTAAGCTTTTAAAAGGCAAACACTAATCTGTAGTTAGTTTAGTGTGTTCTCTCCTAATGTTGCCAAGTCTTTGAATTCCTATCGATCACTGGGGAAAAGGGGCCTGTGATGTGGGAGCATTTGCTGCTTCACCCAGAAAACGCATGTTGTCAGAGTCTGGTAGGGAGTCCAAAAACCTGCATGTGGATTCGCTTCCAGAAATCTAAAGAAGGACATAAAATAGTTTTCCATCCCCACCCCACTCCCCACTGCTTGACAGGTGTCACAGATTCCAGAGTGCCTGGCATTTCTCAAGTTCTCTTTAATTTTCTGACAATTTTCTCTTTAATTTCCTGAAGAGTTGGACAGAAGGCAGCCTTTTTAGACAACTTTTTGAAGTACACAAAATTTATTTTTATTATAAAGGGCTGTGTGTGTGCGTGTGTGTGTGTGTGTGTGTGTGTGTGTGTGTGTGTGACACGCGCGTCTCAGAGTGTCATTTTCCAGTTTACTTCTGAAGCACGTTTCTTCTCTTGGGTGAGCCTCTGGAGGCCTTGTCTCTTTTTCTTTGATCCACAGACCAGCCATCCCTCACATAGGAAAACCCCCAGACAGGACTCTGGGAACTGCTCTGACTCTTGGGAAGCCTTGGCTGCTATTTTTACTAGTGCTGCTGCAGCTGTCTAGAGTATTAATAATTGAAAACTTTGCACATGGAAGACTTAATTTTAGTACAAGAATTTTACATCTGTGGGGCTATCTTCATGTAAAGGGGCATCCCTTTCCTCTGGGACAGATATCAATGCGTTTGCCCTAGCCCATTGCTGTGAGTGCAGAGCTGACACTTGAAGGTAGGCAGCTCTTTATTTTATTTGGTACAAATGTATTTTCTGCACAGTTTATTGGAAATGCTGCTTGTTATTAAAGTCTACTTTCAAGCTTATAAAATAGCACCATCTCAGACTCTTCTGTGAAATTTATTTTTATCTGCCAATGTGTTTGTTATAAATATTATCACAACAGCAAGGCAATCCTGTGGTTTCCCCACAACTCAGCTATGTTAGTACTTGGAGGGAGGCAGTGTGGGTTCTTTTTCTTTTTTAGAACAGCAATATAAAAGTCTATAATTGCCTGTGATAATTGGTTGCAGTCTGGGGTGGGGAGGCAGACAGAGTCTCACGGCATACACAGCAGAGAAGGGTTCAGCAAAGATGATGGGAGTCTCGGAAAATGAAGAATGTATATGATAGCCATTCTATTCTGTTGAAAATGAGCATGATAATGATGTGTACAATAAGGATATTGTCCTTTGCAGTGACGTACAGCAGTGATGAGTGCATGAGGCAGAGCTACCAGGTCATGTAGGAAGTAAGATGTTGCTTTGACTGACTGAATAATTACGTGTGTGCATGAATGCCTGTATAGGGTACATGGTGTGTGTGTAAACATTCACGCATAGTTAAAATGTTTGTATACCTGTCAAATGTAGTTTGAGATTATGCCAGCCACCCACCATCTCTAGATTCCTAAAAAGCTAATCTCTCTGTTAGGCATTATTATTGTTGTTGTTGTTGTTGTTGTTGTTGTTGTTGCTATTGGGTGATCAGTGATGACCTTCTGCTGCATCGTTTGGGTAGAGGGAAGATGACACGCAGTGAGATAAGAACTTGCAATGGCTGGTCTGCAGGGAGAGTGAGCGACTCTCTCAAAATATGGAAAAAGGGTATCCGCCAGGAGCCTTTAGGAGGGCAACTGAAGAAAAGCAGCTGTTCCAAGCAGGGGGCTAAAGCTTCAGCTGGGCAGTGAGCTTCGTAGGAAGAACAAACCTGGAAGAGAAGCCACTTTTCCTTCCTCCCAATGCCCCACGCACGGGCTGGCCAGGAGCTCTAGTTTCAGCCCCTGCTGTGAGCCCCACTCTCCTAGAAGCCCCACCCTCTAGAAAAGCATGGAAAAGTGAGAACACTGGAAATGGGCTGGAATTCCAGGGGTAGAGGCACGTAGACAAGAGGGACATGATATTGCATCCTATCAGCTTGTCAGTCAGCCAACTGTCAAGTGTCTCCTGGTGCCAAGCCCCGAGTGAAGCCAGGTGAGGAGCAAGCAGCAAGAAGTGGTCTCTGCCCACAGGACAGTCAGATGAACGGGCAAGAGAACAGTTAGAACACCCTGACTCTACAGCCCATCCCACCCCAGGGCAATCATTTCTGAGGCAGGTATCTGGGAAGGCTGTGAGTCCCTTCTGGCTGCTCTGCAGTGTCTGCCCTCACCCTGCTATGCCCATGATGAAAAGTAGAGCCTGGGAAAGACCAAGGTATGACCAGCCTTGTAAACATGGGAAAGCCTGTGTAGACCTGGGATGAGCCCACTTACTTTTCCACCTCCAGATTGCTGCATCTGGGACAGTTCCAGAGCAAAACTTTCTGAAGGATAAGATCCAAGGCCATCAGCTTGGATGGCAGGCAGTTCAGCCATGGGATCTAGGAACTGCAAACCTGACCAGATGGAAGGAGTCATTGACTGCTTGTGTCAATGTCAACATGTAGTGGTGCTGTTTGGTTATAAGCCCTTCTGTGCTGGGATATTCAGTCCTGGTTGGCTGTGGCTGCCACAGCACTGCCTTTGCAGGTAGAGGCTTGGGTGCCAGGTTGTTGAGTATTATCCCCAGGACTCAGCCTGATGTTCATCCTTTAGCATCTGTGGCCCTTAGTGCCCAGCTCTTCAGAAAGTGAAGCTTGACATCGTTGATAAAGTGAAGGCTTCACTTTTCCAGAGCAAGCCTGACTATTTTTTATGGCGTCTGTTAGCCTATTTCAGTCTGACTTTGAATCTTCTGGGGCCAAATCCTTGGACACAGAGCTCTAGAAACATCATTCCCCACTGCACCCTCCCTCCGTTTCCCCCCATCAAACATATTCCATTGACCCTTAAGTAAGTTTGTGTGTGCGTCAAAGCTGGTTGAAATGTTTTGGCTGTATGATGTTGCCATGGTAACCGAGGGGCATCTCTTTGGCCTTCAAATGATTTGTTCAGCAGAATTAAGTGTTAGTGTGGAAGGAAAACATTGCTTGGAGCTCAGCCAGAGGGTGCTGAGCAGCCACTGGGTCACTCCTTCTCGACTATAACTCAATGTCCCATGAGATCTTGGGGGCGCGGGGGACGGGACTCTGTTCCCTGTGGAGCCTTGGCGGGCAGTGGTTTTCTCTTTTAATCATTATTTTAAGCAACTTGGCTTTCTGTCCTTATGTGGGGGAGGCATGGAGCTGGGTCTTTTAGAAAGGGGACCCACACCTCCCTTTTCCTCCAGCTAGGCCTCCATTCCAACTGCCCGTTGGCCCCTCTGTGGCTCTCTGGGAATCTTCTTGCCTTTTCCCCTGAAATACCTAGACTGAGGACTGCCTGGGTTGCGGGTTGCGAGCCAGGCAAGATTCAGCTCCTTCCTGCTGTTCTGTGGCCCAGAACCAATCATTTAATCTTTGAAGCCCCAAGTTTCCTGTCCAAGGAAGTGGGAATGATATTAGCACATAGCTCATAAAGTTTTTTGTGTGTGAACTAAGGGAGCCATGAAAATACTGATAGTTGATAATAATTAAAATGGTGAAGTACACTAAAGCAGACCATGTTTGCTCCAGGTGCTTTTACAGTCCTGGGTAAACACCCTCAGTTCACCTCCTGGCAGCCAGCCGCTGGGCTTGCTCCCCGCTTCTCCCTGCTTTCTTGGCAGTTTTTATGGTAATGATGCTGATGCCATCATTTTAATGGTCTCTAAGGATGTAGACCTCTTGAGGAATTGGAGGGAAAATGCCAATTCTCTCCTCCTCAAGTGATAGAGACCCAGAATTTTGCATACAGCTTAGCAGATCCCAGAGGTTGACCCATTGCCCTTTGGGGCTCTAGAGACCTCAGGCTAACCCCAAATCCCTTCCGCTTCTTAGACTTTGCCCTGTGGAAAATGCTAATACCCAGGTTGCCAAGACAGAGTCTACACATAAGTACAGACAAAGGGATGGCAAGACTCTGTAGGCTTTTCTCCAAGTTCCATGGGAAGAGCACCCCCACCAAAATTATGGGTAGAATCCCCGTTCACCAGTGATGAAAGCTGAATTGCTGCTACAAGAGGGGTGAGCAGCTTAGAGCAGGCCTACCCTGGCCAACCTTTTCCAAGGCCAGCATCTGGGGAGACACAGGGATGGAGCTGAGGAAGGAGCGAGGTAGCATTAGGCCTCAGGGCCAGGGCAGCAGGTGCCAGCTCTAGTCCTCCTCCCTCTCTTCCCTCTGTGATGCTCTGGTCCTCCTTCCTCTCTTCCCTGTGATGCTCTGGTCCTCCTCCCTCTCTTCCCTGTGATGCTCTGGTCCTCCTCCCTCTCTTCCCTCTGTGATGCTCTGGTCCTCCTCCCTCTCTTCTCTCTGTGATGCTCTGGTCCTCCTCCTCTCTTCCCTGTGATGCTCTGGTCCTCCTCCCTCTCTTCCCTCTGTGATACTCTGGTCCTCCTCCTCTCTTCCCTCTGTGATTGGATTATTACAGTGTATGTCATTTCTGTTACCACCAGGATCAGGACAGCACCTGCCTGGTAGCATTGCGCTTTACAGTTTCCACAAGATGATCTGTGTGCTGGGCATAGGGTACCACTCAGTATAGTTTGTTCTTCAGGTGATGAGTTGTTAAAGAAACACATATCCAGCATAGTATCCAGCCTTATCTATCTATTAATCACACCTGGCCCTGGCCCTTCTTCACAGCATGGCCCCAATAATCCACTTAGTTTAAGCTTTTCACTTCCTTCCCTGGAACATGTGAGAGAGGAAAAACAAAAACAAAAACAAAAACAAAAACAAAAAACTCACAGAGCAAGTATCAGATTTCCCCCACTGGTACCGAGTGCCAGGAGCCCACCTGGTAATGTGCAGGTCTCAACACTGTTGATAGTTACTTTTCTCATTGCTATGACAGATACCTGACAAAGGCAGGTAGGAAGGGGGCTTATCTGGCTTGAAGTTTGAGGGTACAGTCCATTGTGGTGGGGAAGGCATGGAGGCAGGAGCTTAAGGCAGCTGCTCCATGATGTTCCTGAATTCAGGAAGCAGGGAGAGATGAATGCTGGTATGCAGCTCACTGTCTCCTTTTAGCTCACTGTCTCCTTTTTCTTCAGTCTGGGATCCAGCTTATGCAATAGTGCCTCCTGTACTGGGCTGAGTCTTCCAACTCACTTAAACCAATGTAGAAGCTCCCACACAGAGATGCCCTTGTTTCCATGGTGATTCTAGATTCCATCAAGCTGACACTATTAGGGTTCATCACGGCTTTAAGAGGGAGGGATGGTTCTTAATCTATATTTGCATATGGAAACTGAGGATTTTGGGGAACATGTTATTCACCCAGGAGGAGGAAGAGTTGGGGTCTTTGCTGACATGGAGAAGGGACACAGTAAAGAATAGTGTATTCCTCCTCATACATCCTTGTGCTCCATGTGTATTGACCTGGAAGACAGCAGCAGTCAGACTTAGCTAGTCAGAGTTAGCAGGAAGGGAGGGGTCTGAATGTTTCTGGGAAAGGCCTGAGATGACCTGTCACTGGGAACTCATGTGCTGCCATGGGCAGGTGGCTCCTAGTTGAGATGCTTCTGGGCACCATGTCTCTCAGCCTCATTCTCTACAGAGCCTCCTGGGCCAGGAGAGGGACATCTGCAACCAGATCAAATTTCTAGGCACAGTGACCAGGAGCCCTCCAGGCAGCTGCCAGCAAGCCAGCAGCATGCCTTGGGAGTGTCTGAGATCCTCAGGCAGCTGAGTTGCCTCTGCACCAGGCTCCTGGTTCTATTTTTACATGGCCTGAAGGGCACACACATGTTATAGAACCGAGAAGAAATGGGGGAAAGCTCAGAGGCCTCTCAGAGTTTATAGCAAAATACAAAGAAGCCAGGACCAAGAGTGACGCAGCACCCAGAGTTTCCTACCCAGTGGCCATCCCGCCATCCTGGTTGGTTTGAGCTGTTGTATGTTAAAGGTGGTAGCAGTCCATGTCTGTCTCCATACCTTAGGCCTCTCTTTTGTTTTGTTTCATTAAGGTTTGTTTGTATTTATGTGTATATATGTCTGTGTGTGGATTTGTTGATGAGTGAGCCAAGGAGCCCAGAAGTGTCAAATTGCCTAGAGTTGAAGTTACAGGTGGCTGTGAGGCACCTAAGCTGGGTGCCGGGAACTGAATCCGGTCTGATGAAGATGACCGCCAGCTCTCCATCCCTGCTCTGCACACTCAAGAACAGCTAGCCAGCCCTTCAGGCCCAGTTACTGTCCTCGTTAGCCCCGTGCTGGACACCTTAAGGTGCATGAGGAGGGCTGGGTGTGTTCAGGTTTTGTACCTTGATATGTGGTCTCCTAGGGTGACCTGCATGTCCCCTCTGGGCCAGCAAGGCCGTTAATGCTCAGGTCAGTTATTTCCAGAAGAGCTGACATAACTAGGTGTCTGGTGTGTGTGTGTGTGTGTGTGTGTGTGTGTGTGTGTGTGTGTGTGGTGTGTGTGTGTGTGTGTGTGTGTGTGTGTGTGTCTGTGTGGGTCTGTGTGTGTGTGTCTGTATGTGTGTGTCTGTGTGTGTCTGTGTGTGTGTGTGTGTGTGTGTGTGTGTGTGTGTGTGTGGGTCTGTGTGTGTGTGTCTGTGTGTGTGTGTCTGTGTGTGTATGTTCACCAGAGCCATCCTTATAGGAGATCCATATCTCACCTGAGCTGCACAGGCCTCTGCCAGAGAGATGTGACTGACAGACAACAGGTGGTTGGTGCTTGTCTGGTAGACAGACAGACAGAGGAGGAGCTGGCACAGGTGCATTTGTGGTAGAAGGTCTGCAATGTGAGTTACTCCTATTGCATCACCTTCAGCTAGGCAGCAACTGGCACCCTGGGTAGCAGTGTGGAAACTGTTCGCAGGAGTTCAGCAAAGTTTTGCAGTGTTCTAGAAACTTCTTTCCTTCTCTTAATTCTTCCTGGATTGGTGTAGAAGAGGTGCATAGGAAATGGCACTTGTCAGGACATGTATCTCTCATTTTTGGTTTGAGTTCTTTTGCTGTTGTCTTGGGCGGCATGCCGAAGCATCCCGCGGGATGCTACCAGATCTAACACCGAGCTGACAAGGATGACAAGCCACCGTTCTGAGTGCTCCAGATGTGGTGGTTCATGTCAGCCTCCTCACAGCTCGCAGGATGAGGAGTGTATGTTGTTTACTCCATGAAGTTTAGTGAGGAGTCAGGAGCTCTGCAGCTCTGACTGGGGGTCACTATAAAGAGCATGCCCCCCTTCTCTCCCTCCTCAGAGCCATGGTTCCTAGTGTTCTCCGACTACTTACATACAGTTTTGTACAGGAAGCACACCTTGTACACACTGTGTGCTGAACACTGTGCCGTGACACCTCATGTTAGCTGTTTTCCGATATCCTGTGGAGGCAGACATGATTACTTCCAGTTTACAATGAAGGAAACTGAGGCAGACAGCACTTGAGTAGCTTGTCTGAGGTCACCCAGCTCTAATGACTGGCACACCGAGGCTCACATGCCGGAAGCCTGGCGCTAGCAAATCCCTTCATTATTACAAGTCCTTGTATAAGGACAGTGATCAAAGGAAGAGGATTGTGACACAGGGGAGGAAGTGACATTGTCTTATCCCCCCCTTACAGAGGCATAAGCAGAGGCACAGGGTGAGAGATTGTTCCATGGGAAGGAGAGTCAGGGTGAAGAAAGATGAGCATGAGCCCAGATCTGTCTGAGGCAGCTTCTCTCTTGTAAAAGGGGGAGAATGGAAGCTGCCCCTAGGCAGGCTATGAAGGTAGAGGGGGTCAGCATACATGAGATGGAAGTTCCCATTGGATGCCACCCACCCACTCCCTATTGATCTGTGTACCAAAGAGTTTCCTCATGCTCAGAAAATAGGTACCCAGTGAAGCAAGTCTGAGCAAGGACCCCACATCTGTGTGGCATCCTGATCCCCATGACCTGTGCACGTGCTGTTTTGCAAGCTAAGGATTGTAACATGAGATGGTTATTTGGGCAGGCTCATGTGAGCACAAGGATCTTTTAAGGGGCAGGAAATAAAAGAGCCCAATGGATACCATACTGCCAGCTTTGGGAACAGAGGCAGGGGCCATGAGCCATGGAATACAGGGGTACTAGAAATGTAGGGGTACATCCGTCTGTAGAGGCTGCCCAAATGGACATATCTCTGAAGCACAAATGGACAGAACTTGTGAACTTAGCTCTCTGGGGCCAACATGGGATGTCCGACATGTGTAAATTAATGTGTTGTTCAAACCTGTTAAACCTATGGCAATTGCTCAGAGGAGCATCAGGAAGCTAACACACTCTAGGATTCAAGCACGGTGACTTACCAGATCAGAAGGGAAGTTCTTGGCGTTCTTGGCCACAGCTAGCCAGGCTGTTTCCTGTAAGGCTGACTTTTCTGGAAGATACCTCCACTGTTTGCATATATGAGGAAGGAGAGCAAGGAGCGAACCCTCTGAGCAGGTGCAGGTAGGAGGCCTATAGAGCATTTATAGTTCATTTTTGGCACATTCTTCTCCCCAATCCTCTACCCAGCATCACAGGTACCCCAGACTCAGAGCAGCCGTGAAAGGCTGCACCATTTCATCTGAACTCCCAGAGCTGATACTGACAGATACAGTTCTTTTGCAAATGTAAACTTGGTGGGTCATGCTCCCCAACTCACGTGTGTTTGTCTTGTAATTGACATGATGTTTAAGCCGTTTTTTATGAGAGACTGATCATATTTTATGTGTTATTAAATAACGCCAAAGCTCTGTCTTGCAAGTGGCCTGTTTTCCATCTCTTTGCCTTGCTCCTGGCATTGGGCTATCCAGGTTACACGTGTTCAGCTCGTGTTTCTCAGATGGAAGAACTAAACTGTACATGATCTGACCACTTGGAGACTTATCAGGGGCAGAAGCAATGCTGCTTTTCAGATTTTTTAAAAAGTGTAATACTTTAAAATGCTTGAAGACTTTTTCCAAGTTGTTCTAGGCCAAGAAATCCTCCCATTCTGTATCTTCTCTTCCAGTTTCACTTAGTTTTATTTATTTTTTAATGTAATTTTTTGAGATAAGTTTTCAGCAGGTAGCCAGGCTGGTCTGGAACCCACAAGCCACTCTAGCGTCATAGCTGTGCACTGCCATTCCCGGCTCACATCACAGTCATGAAGGTGTTTGAAAAGACGCCAGTGTAGCAGGTCATTTTGGTTTGGCAACACCTCTTAAGCAGGGCTTCTCAAACTTCAATGAGCATGAGGAACAAGGTAAATGGAATGTTCTGGGCCTGGGCCTGCAGCTTTTTTACCCTAGGGGTCTTGGAGGAATGGGAGAGTTGATCACCTTTATAAGCTCCCATGAGGTGCTCAGGCCACCAGGCTCCCAACCCACTTGCTCAACATTGTCTTAGATTCAAGAGAAAAGTCTCAGCTGGGTATAATGGCACACACATGTAATCCTAGTACCTCAGGAGGTTAAGGCAGGAGGATTGCCATGAGTTCAAGGACAGGCTGAGCTATGTAGCAAGAAAGAAACAGAAAAAAAAAAAAAAAGAAGAAAAAAAGAAAGAAAATCTCTCCGGGGATATACCTGTTCAAATATACTTTTAAGCATAGTGTCTAGTCATCAGGGTGTTCAAATGTTTTAAGTTGACAGTATTTATAAAATGTCTGCTGAGGTTGACATAGGACCTAATCTGGTGCTCTTCTGGGAGACAGTCTTTAAGAACATCTAAGCGGATGGGGTCTGCCATGTTCCTGTCGGTTGGTGACTGTGGTCTCATGGAGTGAATTCCCCACAGTCCTAGTTCCTTGGTCTCTAGGACCCTTCATTTGTTCTGTGGAGATATTCTAGAGTCCTAATGTATGTTTGTCTTGTAATTCTCATGACATTTAAGCAAATTTTACAAGAGACTGATCACATTTTAAATGCTATTTGTTTTTATTTCTCCCCCAAGTTTGTTTGTTTGTTTGTTTGGTGTGTGTGTGTGTGTGTGTGTGTGTGTGTGTGTGTGTGTGTATGCGCGCGCGCTCCATGATCATGTATGGAGTCAGAGGACAAACTTGCAGAATCTAGTCTCTCCTTCCACTGTGTAGATTCCAGGCATCAAACTCAGGTCAGTTTCCAGACTTAGCAGTAGTCACCTTTACCTGCTGAGCCATCTCACTGGCCCCTGGGCTGAATGATGATAACAAGGCTCTGTAGTATAAACAAAGTTTTAATCTCTTTAGCTTACTGTATTCCCTACTAGACATGAGTGGTTTTTAGGCAGAGGTCTTATCCTTGGTAAATGCCCAGTGGAAATCTGTATATTCCTCTCACACCTATGCCAGGCCTGCGGTGTCTGCAGTGGTACCTGGCCACCCAGTGCTCGGGGAGGTACTTGGTATATGCCAGGGTAGATGGCATGGGAAGAGGGTGGGTTTACAGCATGCCTCAGACCTTCCTGAGCAGAACAAGAAATCCAATGATGATTTATAAGCATTTGGATCATGGTTTGTATAAAAGCCATCTGGGCCCCGTGCTTGGGCCCACCTCCCTGCACATGTCCTTGTGAAGTTCTTATGTTCAGCCTAGCATCAAAGGACTGGTTTTTCTATGTGTGGTTTTTAAATTGTTTTATTTTCTTTTCATATCTCCATGAAACAGAACTTAGCATGGAATGCCTGTTTGCATTTGAAGACATTCGCAGTCTATGTGTGCACACAAGAACTGGGAGCCCTGTGTTCACTTGAGCAGAGGTGGAGGGTGGTGGCCTATAAGGCTCAAGTGCAGCATCAGAAAAACTTTAAAAAAAAAAAAAAAAAAAAAGGCCTGGCTGATGTTCGCAGTGGCAAAAGTTGGTTTACTGCTTTGGTGGAAAGGTAATCAGGCAAGAATGAATTAGCTCTTGATGGGAAAAATTGCCTAAAATGGGGCAGCAGCTGCTCCCTCTGGGCAGGTATGGCCTGAATTTGTGACTATTCCCTTCTTCATCTACCTTTTTTCTTTTCCTTGCACTGTTAGGGATCAAACCCAGGGTCTTATCCATCTACTGCTGAGCTGCACTTCATATCTTCTGGTACCCAGCCTCTTCTATTTGTTTGTTGCCTGTCTATCCCCCGACACTCATTTTGACTCCACTAAATGATTATATCCTTAGGAGTAGTACAGACATCTTAGGAAATCCTGTGCCTGGCCCTGTGGTAGTCTGAAAAGTTCTTGTTCCAGAAGCATCTTGATTTGGGAGGAACACTGTGCAAGTTTATTTTCTATGGCTGTAATAGGATACCCTGACCAAGAGCAGCTTAGGGAGGGAAGGGTTTGCTTTGCCTTGGAGTCCCTCATGGTGGGGAAGCAATAGCATCAGGGACAGGAGACTCATCTGGCAGACAGGAAGCAGAGAAATCACATTTCATCCTACATAGGAAGCAGAGAAGTGGGGGAGACAGGAAGTGGGACTGAGCTATAAAACCTCAAAGCCCACCCCTAGCAACACACTTCCTTCGGGAAGGCCCCACCTCCTAAAGGTTCCATGACCTCCCCTAATAGCACCACCAACTTTGGACCAAGTGTTCAAATGCCTGTGGGGGACATTTCTCCTGCAAACCATAGCAAGTGCTTATGAATGTTTTTTCAGGGATTTAAATTGTCTCTGCTTCTGAAGGGTGAAAATACTTTGAATGAACTTGAACCTCAGAGAAGGAAGCTACCTTCCTCTGTGAGGTGTCCTCTCAGGGGACAGGGCTGGATGTGGCCTGGATGGATGGAGCCCTCTTGAATTTTCTTATCACATCGCTGAAGACTCAGACTGGGAAAATGACCCAAGGAAATGCTCAGTGCTCAGCTTGGAGAAGCGCTTTCTGTTTGGTTGTATACACGGGGAAGTACAGTTTACAAAACACTTCTGTTTATTTTTTCCCTTTTTCTTATTAAATTTTTAAACTTATTCTACATACCATCCGCAGTTTCCCCTCTCTCCTCTCATCCTATTCCCTCCCCCACTTCAGTTTAATCGCTGCAGAGTAGGGGGACACACGCTCAGTGTCTATCTCCCCATCCGGGAGGTGACAGCAAGTTGTCTGCCTTGCCCAAAGATAGACAAGAGACAATAAACACCCAGTGATTATATTTCTGGGTGTTAGCTCTGACCAGTTCAAATCCTTCAATTCTCTGACCACCATTAAATTTCCCTTGTAGGGATGATTCTATTAACTAGGTGCTTGAGGTGAGTTGTCATTTTCTCCTGAGTGCTTTTGTCAAGTGAGAGGGTGTCCCATGATGGTGTAGATGTAGTGACATTGTGGCACTGATGTAGAATTCGGTTGTGTGGCAAGGCCCAACCAGAATCTCATCTCTGTGTTACCTTCTCCTGGAGGAATTGGAAGGCAAGAGACGAAAAGCCTCATCTTGACCTGCTGCGAGGTCACAGGGTTCACCTTTGCTCAGAGTCTGCGGTGAGAGAACCTGGAGGAAAGCCTTCCCCAGTCGTATTGTTTTTGAGAAAGTGTTTAGACAAGCAAATCAGAAGGTTCTTGTGTGTGTGTGTGTGTGTGTGTGTGTGTGTGTGTGTGTGTGCATGTGGAAGCCGGAGGGCCATCTAATATGAGAGAACAGCCAGAGGCATCTAGAAAAGTCCAGAACAAAGAGAGAAAGACATAAACTGGATATGGCCAGCCGACTGGCCAGGGTCAGGGCTCTCTGTGAGAGATGGGAGGACAGCAGGGGATAGAGAACACAAAGTGAGAGAAGCAGGAACAGAGAGAGCGAGAGAACATAGCAGGAATAGCAGGGTTATAAGGAGAATGAACAGCTGTGGGGAGGGAAGCCTATGAGCGGAAGGGAGTGTGAGGTAGGGGAGGAGATGAGAAGGCCTAGGATGCTAGAATGGACTACTTTGAAGTGTGTAACAGGTATTGTGATGCTGAGGTAGGCTAGAGGCCATCCTGAGCTTTAATATTCTAATAGGCACCACAGATAGCCATTTGACCCTTCTGTCAGAAGTAAGGGAAATGGCCCGTTTCACAAGTTCCCGAGGAATGCTGGCTTTTATCTAACCACCAGAAATTGTCTTACAGTCTAGCTTGAGCCCATTTCTGGACATTTGGACTGCCTTTTGGGGTTTGGGGGATTGGAGTTTCCTTTGGACCTTACAGCTGACTGACCAGCAAGGCCCAGGGGTCTACTGGTCTCCACCTCACTAGTGCTGAGATTTCAAGGGCATGCCACAGGGTTTGGCTTTTTTCTGGTTTCTGAGATTGAACTCAGGTCTTCATGCTTACAAAGCAAACCTTTTACCAACTGAGCTATCTCCCCATCCCTTGATTTCCATCTGTATGTATTATGTGTAACTGTTCTTATGAGACTCCTTTGAGATGGACTTTGGGGATTTGGTTCTGACTTTCAGATTCTACCAGTTGCTTTGTTTATCTAAGTTGCAGGTAATCTTAGTCTTTGGAGTAGATGTGGGGAGTAGACGGGTGCTGTCTTCTTAGTATATTGAGGAGGTGACAGCACATGAAATGGTCAGTATTCATGTTTTGTTTTTTTAGTAAACATGAATTTTTTAACAGTAAGTGGAAGTTTTATTTGGTTCAACTGAATGCTTGCAAAGATTTAAATAGTAACAGAGATTAGCATTCTATGACAAGCCAAACACTGTCACTGTTTCCGCACAGGTGCACCAGGGATCATGTAGCCTTGGGAAGCTCAAGGGTGTGCTGCATTGGAGACCTCCCATGCCCAGTGTATTTTTCTCATTCAGTGACCACAACATGTCTTGGACATTCTAGCTCTCCAGTAAGCGGAGTTGATTATTAATACTATTTAAATTATTTTTGTTCTCATAGTTTCTGATTGAGTGGCAGGTGTCCTTACTCATACTGTAGGGTTTAGAAGTATTGGTCAAATCTAGTTTCTCAATATGAAGCATCTTGTATGTGACTTACAAAATTCCCAACTATCTGTTAGTGATTGGTGGTGGTATATAATTCCAGTCCAACCCCTCAGCTATCCCTGCAGACAGCTTTTGGGATAATCGTAGATGTGCCTTCTGTTTGCTTTATTGTTTGGACTTGTGGCCTGAGGTGTAGGATTATAAACAAGCAAAGTGACAAGAAGATGCGGAGCGTGGTGAGCCCATGACTGGTCTAAGTGTGTAAGCTGACTCTCAGCACGGTTGTGACTGCCCGTTTATGGAGTGCTTGTTTGCTTGGAAGCCAGTGCATGTCCAGCGGGCTGGCTGTTCCTTGAGGGAGGACAATCCTGTTCTGTCACTGTGCTGCCTGGAAGAGAGGGGGTGTTTAGTTGGTGTTTTTCAAGGAGCATGTGAGACCTCTGGCTTCTAGTTACTTCCCAGACAAGATTCTTCTGCAGGTGTCACTGTTTGGAACTGGAAATCATGGTTTTCTGGCTAAAATTAGTGTCTGGGTTTGTTCCTTCTCTCTGGGTAAAGCCAAAGGTTTCTGCAAAACACTATCTAATTTTTAAATGTAAATTTGCTTTACTGGGTTAGCTTTTCCATTACTGTAACAAATTCCTGAGGTGATCAGCTTCCAAAGAGAAAAGTTCCATTTGGGCGCCCTGGTTTGGAGATTTCACTCCACATCTGCTATCTCCTGTTGCTTCTGGGTTTACAGCAGGGCAACCGTGCATCCTGCTTGGTGAGGAACTCATGGCAGAGCAAAGCCCTTCTCCCTTCAAGGCTGCCACAAAGTGAAAAACAGACAGGAAAGGCATATCTACCTGGCCCCGTTAGCATACTCCAGGGACTAGACCACCCACTAGGCCCTATATTGAGTGGGTTCCACCCACCAATAGCACCAGCCTGGGTCATGAAGCCTTTAGCACATTTCAGTGACATTTCCAAACTATAGCAGTCATTCACATTGTGTATGATTCCCATCATTGACTTAATTGGCACATCTGTCCATCACCACTCCTGCTGTGCCTTTGATCCCCAGGGACTTGCTTGTCTTAACAGCTGAAAGTTTGTGCCTTTGACAGCCACCTCCCTGTTCTCTCACCCTCCAGCCCCTGGTAACCCAAAGGCCGGATGAGGCCCTCCAGTATGGCCCCTTAGCCCTCCTCAGTGTTCTGTTCATACTCTGCTCCTCACTTGGAGTTCTCAACTTTTCAGAGCAACGGCATCAAAGTTAGCTTCAGCTGTCAACTTGACACAAACCTAAAGTCACCTGGAACCACAGCTGAAATATTGAACAGACCATGCTGGCCTGTGGCCCTGTCTGTGAGGCATTTGCCCAACTCCTAATTGATGGCAGGAGGGCCCAGCACACTGTGAGTACTGCTATGTCTTGCCAGGTGGGCCTGGGATGAATAAGAAAGGCGGCTGAGCAAGCCAGCGGGAGCAAGCCCTGAAGCATCATTCCATGCAGTCTGAGTGAAGCAGGCAGTCCGCTTCCGGTCCTTCCTGAGCTCCTGTCTTAGGTTCCTTCATGATGGACTGTAACCAAATGAGTCCTTTGCTAAGTTGTTGTTGGCAGTGTTTACTCTAGCAACAGAAAAGCAAACAAGGACAGGGAAGTCCCTGGAGCAGGGGGAAGGAAGAGCTGCACTCTGGCGGAATGCCCCAGCAGGGCTGGGCTGTGTGGAGGCCCCCGTTACTAGTGGCTTGCCTCCACTGACCAAGCCGTCACCTGTGAAAGCAAGCGGGCAGCGCTCAGCTCTGGAGATCTGCTCTGGGAGTCTCCAGGGTGAAGACTGGCTTTAGCACCTTTGTCAGGCTTGATTTGTTTCAAGAGAAGATTTGGAAAGTTGGAAAACCCTAGGAAAATGAAGTAGTCTAGGCAGTTGGAGACACAGTGGAAAAAGATAGTCACCGGAGGAATTTGAGAGGCTTGGTTTCAATTTCTCCCCCTCTAGAATATTTTGTATCCATATGGACTTACCCATTTACTAAAACATCAGAGAAACTCCTGTAAAGTTTCCTCTTTTATTTTTTTCCCAAGGAATTCTTGACAGCATCTTGGAAAGCTAAAGTTATAAATATTATAAATGGTATGGTAGATAATGTTGCCAAATTGCAGGAAAGAGCTGGGCAAGGCAACAGAGCATGGAGAGAAACAGGCAGACATGGAGCCGTGTGCCACACCCAGCCTGATCCCCACTTTCTCAGGCTTTCCAGTGTGGAGCCCGCTACAGCAGATAAACTCTTTCTGGCTCTAAAGCAGCTCCCAAACCTGATGACAGTGGCTGAGGCCTGACAATAGAACTTAAGTTGCCTTGTTTTTTTTTTTTTTTTTTTTGTTTGTTTGTTTTTTAAAGGTTAATGAATTGGCTGGGCATGGTGGTTTATGCCTATTAGCCAACACACAGGAAAATAAAATGACTGTGAGTATGAGGCCAGCCTGGACAATAAAGTGTGACCTTGTCTCAAAAAAGCAGGGCTGATAAGATAAAGTGGATAAAGGTGCTTTCTATATAACCCAGGGATCTGAGTTCGATCCCCAGAATTCATGTAAAGGTGGAAGGAAAGAACTGACTCTACAAAATAGTCCTCTGACCTCCGCATATATGTCATGGCACACATGCCCATGCACAAACATATGTGTGTGTTCACACACACTCACGCTACTAATCAGGGGGAAAAAGACTCTTTAGAAAGAAAGAAAATGAAACAATAATAACAAGAAAAAGGGGACGAGTAGGGGCTGGAGAGATGGCTCAGCAGTTAAGATAAGAACACTGGCTATTGTTCCAGAGGACCCAGGTTCAACTCCCAGCACCCACATGGCAGCTCACAGCTGTCTGTAACCCTAGTTCCAGGGCACCGGACACCCTCATGCAAGCAAAATACCAATGCATATAAATTTTAAAAAGGGGGGAAGGGACTAGTAAGTTGCTTTTAAGTTTGTGACAGTCTTTGAACTACACCCTGGTGTTTCAGTATTCATATATGGTGCGTTGCTTGTCTTGATTACCAACTATCCATCATCTTGGACATGACTGTTTCTTGGAGGGACAGCATTCCAGTTCCCATGTCTAGCTGTTCTGATTATACAATACTGCTTACTCTTGTCAGCCTTCTTTGTGATAGAAGGCTGAAACTCATCCCTCCCATCTGGCCATGACTTTGTGCCCATTAACATCCCTAAAAGCAGATTGACAAACCCTCTAGGCAAGCAGCAGCTGGGTGATCTACAGGTCATGCCTGGATGCTCCCAGTATTTTATTTTATTTTTTTTTTGTCTAGGAAAAGATGGACAACTAGGGTGTGATCCCTCACTTCTGAAGCCTCCTTCTAAAATAAAAGCTCTGTGTGAGCTTTGCTGGGTTTAGACTGACAGAGGTGTGAGGAAGTAAGGTAAAGCTGGCAGGTACCTGGCATGCCCCCTTAGTGTGTTGTGACCAGTGTTTAGGAGGACATGTCCCCAGAGTGGAGTTTGGTTTTGAGTTGATATTCTCCTTCTTTTATTTATTTTATTTTTATATTCAGGTATGAAAATGTACCTTGCCTTGGCTGTCTAGGGTCCTTGGGAACCCTGGCTGGTGAGAGAATGAAGAGAAGACAGACATACAGAAGCATACACACACACAGGAAGGCAGGGGTCTGGAGGGCTGTGTGCACGCTGATAATGTGCACCGAACTGTGTATTATGGGCAGCGCGTGGGGGAGAGGTTGAGCCGTCTCAGGCTGTGAACATCCAGAAGAAGCAGTACACGTTGATCAGCCATTTGCAAGTGCTTGGACGGAGAGGCTTGGCCTTTCTGAGTCTGCTCAGTACGAGGAATGGCTTTCCCAGCATCGCATGGGTCTGAGGCCTTAAGCCCTTAGCATCGCCGTTCCCATGTCAGCAATACACATTCACTCAAGACTTCCCTCACTCAGAGCTTCCTGGGCTCACTACAGAAATGAGGACAGGTTATTAGAGGAGCATGGTAACCTTTAGATAGGACGCATTCCTTTTACATGGGATCAGACGTTGAAGGCTGCTTCTGTGCCTCTTAGTCTCTCTTCTAGTCCAGTATTCCTAGAGCTTCATGTGGAGGCTGTGGCTGGAGCCATGCCCATCACAGAATAGCCCATCCTCACCTGGGAGGGGTGTGGCTGCAGTTGCCTTGGTGATGGAAAGGTCCTGTCTCCTGTCCTTCCCCATCTCTGCCTCTTCCTTAGACCTGAACACACTTTCCCCTTCATTTCTTCACTCAGCAAGTATTAAGTCCCTCTCAGGGCCACATCAGTAACTTACTGTGTATGTGTGAGTGCAGGTTTATGTGCCACAGTGCATGTGTGGAAAGGACAGCTTTGAGGAACTGGGCTCCTTGCACTGTGGGGTCCAGAGAGGAAATTCAAGGCATCGGGACTGTGTGGCAGAAACACCTTTTCCTGCTGAGCCATCTTCACAATTTTGATGGCAAGTAGCAGAGTCAGGAGTGAAGAGTGACAGAATTTGCATGTTCAAACCTAACCTTGCCTAGGGTCTGTGCATCTTGTGATTTAAACAACAACAACAACAACAACAACAACAACAAAATGAATGAATGAATGAATGAATGAATAAAACAAAATAATAAAACATGGCTGTCCAGGCTTGACTTTGATGCAATAGCTCCTTGCCCTCTTCCAGAGTGGAGAGCACCAAGGGGCACAGTGAGGAGCTTGTGTGGACCTGGTATGGCCACATACCTGCCAGGAGCTGCAAGCCCCAGGAGAGTCTGTCATCTTTACCTGCACTCAGCATTTTCATGTGCTTTGCACTCAACTCTGCTGGTATTCAGGAAAGCTATTGCCATGGCAACTGCCACACCAGATGGTATTTGATCACTGTCTAAGCTCCAGAAGAGATAGACAACAGTACTTCCTCTGAGGTTTGCATATTTGTTAGCATGAGACCCCCAGTGAAGCCTTGATCACAACCTAAATAGGAGCTTTTCCATTTGCTTCTCACTACATATCCCAGGCTGTCCTGGAACTTGCTATGTAGACCAAGCGGGCTTGAACTCACAGATAGGCCCCTGCTTCTGCCCCTTGAGTACTGGTCTACAGGATGGACTTCTGAGTACTGAGACAAAGACTGTAACACAGCCAGCCTTGGAGGTTAGCCTGCACACCTGAAGTGCAGATACTGTAGAGAACCTATTTAAGTTGGAGGTGATGGCAGACAGTGAGGAGGGACCACTCAGGGTGGAGGCTGTGCTTGCCACATTTGGCTCCAAACAACGGGGTTCTGGGGAAGGCATCCTGGCCTTCCTCTGTTCCTTTTTCCTGATCCATCATTCAGATAGTCACCTTCTGCATCTAGGCCACATAGTGGTCCCCCTGCTGAGCTTCCAACCTGAGCTGATGCTGCCCACCAGAGCAACCCAGAGCTCTTGACCCAGCTCTGTGGCAACAATTACAAAAGCCTTCTCACCCAGTCCCAGCCCCCTTAGGCAGTACCGGAACATCAGCCTTCACACAGATTTGTTTTCTTTTAGCTAATTTTGGAAAGTGGTTTATATTGGCCGCACCGTGCTAATGAAGAGTTCTAGTCATATTTACATACTTTTCTTGTTAAGAGTCTCTTTTTCCTTTCCCTGCCTCCCAGTGTTCACAGGATCCTCAGCTCACACTGGGTGTCTGGATCACACATGAGCCAGGAGCCTCTTTAGAGATGGCACAGGGGCGGGCATCTTTGTGTTGTAATGAGCACTGTGATGCTGCTGGGGTGGGGGTAACAGGCAGTCTCAGCAGCTGGGTTGCTCACCTGAGCTGTATTTGGACGACAACCTTAAGGTAACTTGTAATCATGAGAGGGCTGGGATCAAAGCAGCAGACCCCGCTTCTGATCTCATTCCAAATGAAGCCGACGGTGGAATCCAGGCCTGACCCCTTCCTGCTCCCCAGCCTCACTGTATTCCTGGGGTGCAGATGAAAAGAGGGAGGGTCCCAGCCCCCTTGTCAGGAGTGATTTCTAGCCCCAGAAGAACATGATTAAAGAGTGGATTTATAACTTGAGGAGTTTTTTTTAACTCCTCTTGTGCAGAGTTCAAGGCACTGGGGACAGTTTCAGGGTACTTGTAGGCTTATGGGTGACCTTTACACAGTGGCCCAGTTTTTAGTCTTTCATCTAATGTTTTCTGGGAGTGTAGTTCAGCCTTCTGATGTTGTCCCTTGGGTTTTCTTGGTGCCCTAATGCTTCTTGCTCGCCTAAGGAGAGGTTTCTGATATTTCCCCAATTCAGGGAGAAATTGGGGTAGCCATGAAATGGTGCTGTGGACCCCAAAGAGGAAGAGTATGTGGCTGCAGGCCCCTGAGCAAGATAGGAGGGTTTCCTGGGTGCAATCCCCAATGCTTTCATTGACCTGAATAACCTCAGTCTAAAGCCTGGCCTTAGTTTTCTTGCCTCACTTTCCCTGTCGTGTGGTCCTCACTAAAATCAACGGCATCCAAAGAATGGAGCCCAGTGCCTGACATGTTCACAGTGAGGCTGACTGACTGAATCAACCATCAGCTTAAGGATTCTCAGCCTCCACATGGTTGGCATCTGACTAGGTCATCCTTCCCCAGAGAGGTCAGTCCTGCACACAGTAGGACTATCATTGACCTCTACCCACTAGATGGCTGTGGACATCCCCCACCTACATTATGGCAGCCTTAAGATGTTGCCCGTACAGCGAAGTCTTCTCTTCCATGCTTTCTCCCCGCCCAGTGAAGGAATGTGAATGAAACCATGAAGTTCTATGAAAGAATGATAGAACTTCAAAAAAAAATAACCAAGGAGAAAATGTGCCTATTTATAATGGTGACCTACTTAGACTTATTCGTCCATCTCCTAGACTTAATGCTATTATAAGGAATCTCAGCAGATGGCTGATTGAAATGTAGTAAGGCCAGCTTTGCAAGAAGAGCCTGCCACACGCTGTACATGATGCTGTGTGCACTGAATGTTCTATAGATTTCAGGATGTCAGGAGTAACTGTGTTACCTGATCCTTGGAAAGGGAGTTCTGTAGAAGTACAGTATTGCAGAGTGCTTTTCTTAAGTATCTCTCTCTGTCTGTCTGTCTGTCTGTCTGTGTGTCTCTCTCTCTCTCTCTCTTTCTCTCTCTCTCCTGAAGTTTCACATTTTTATTCTAGTACCAAAGTATTAAGCCTTATTACATGACCCTTTCTAGGTTAAATATTAACTGTACCACACTTATTTTTGCACTAAAAAAAAAATTCAGTGAAAGACAGCTTTTTCCTTTTCTATTTTCCCAGGGGATATATTTACCTAAGCTTCTCTCAACAGCCACATGCAAGATAAAGATATTCTATTAAAGAGGTAGCATAGGATCATAGAAAAAGACAGTTATGAAACTAAGTGGGTGTACAATATTTTTGTTTGGTTTTCAAGATGTATTTTATTCTATATGTATGATTATTGATCTGCATGTATGGGTGTACACCACATGTGTTCTTGCTGTCTGCAAAAACAAGAAGAGGGCACTGGATCTCTTGGTGCTGGAGGTACTGACAGTTGTGATCTGCCATATGGATTCAGAGAACCGAACCTAGGTCCTCTGGAAGAGCAGCACGTGCTCTTAACCACTGTACCATCTCTCCATTTCTTGTTTAAGACAGGGTCTCATCTAGCTCAGGTAGGCTTTCAACTTCCAATTCTCCTGCCTCTACCTCCCAAGTGCTTGGATTATAGGAGTGTGTCATAATGCTCAACAAATTTCATACTTTTATCATGGCTTCAAAGTGATAATGAGGTTGAGCTGGAGGTGGTTGTGTATACCTGCAGAACCAGCTAATTCAAAGACTGAGGCAGGAGGCTAGCGTAGCGGTTCAAGTTTATCCTGGGCCACATAGTGAGAGCCTGTCTTTAAATAAATGTGTGTATATGCATATATATTATATACATTACATATATATTACATCCATTGTGTATATAACAGTGCCTCTTTGTGGGTCCACAGCCTCCCATTAAGTAAGTGTTGTGCTGTACAGATTTCAGAAACAAGCCATCTCAGACAGTATTTTCTCTTACAACTAGTATTTTCTTTTATAAGCAGGATTTTGTAATAGGGTGAAACAGTATTTGGAAGTGTAATTCTATTATACTCACAAATGGGAGCAGATTGCCCCCCACACACACATACACCACGTGCCAGGGCAAGGCAGTGATCTCTCCTTCTCTCCATGGTTTCCCATCCCCTCCAAGATGGTAGGACCTGGTGGCATCATGACTATACAGCAGCAGTGTGCCTAGTGAGGGCCTTCAAGGTGGGCTGGATGTTCAGAAGAAGAGGGAACCTGGGTTTAACATTAATAAAAAAAAGCACCAGGAGAGAGTGCCCTCAAGCTGGGGACTGTGGGCTCTTCTAAGACGTCATGGTTTCAGTCAGGTGTCCCTAACCACCATCACTTTGAGACCGTGACAAAAGCATGGACTGTGTTGGATATTATAACACACTCCCGGAATCCATGACCTAGGGAGGTGAATGCAAATCTACCAATGGGTGGAGGAGGAAAATGCTGGGAGTCAGTAGCAGAGCTCAGATTAGCCGAGCTAGCCTCACATTAGAGCTATTAAGATCAAACACTTCACACTGGCTGTGACTGTGGACACTAGCAAGACATTGCCTGGGAGCGGGGAGAAGAGGATGTGCTCATTGTGAAAGAGCGTCCTCTGTTCGGTTAGAATGAACTCCGTGCAGTAAATACTGGCTTGAGCGCAGGGACACCTCGAAGGTGTTTGGTAAATCCTGTTGCAGGGGTTAGTTGTGAATGAGAGAGGAATCCTTATTGTGTAGGGCAAATTCTCTGAAGTCCAAAAATTGCTGTACCCAGTCAGAAGCGGTTTCTTTTGCTTTTGGTCACCGGAGACATTCATCAAGCCTGAGCAGTGTCCTTTAAAACAAAAAGTAATCAGGCCTGACAGCTGAAGTCAGATCAGACCTTTGGGAACGACCGAATTGCTTTTTGTTCAAGGCCTAGCATCGATTTGCCCTTGGCCTTGGTGTCAACACTAGCAAACATGGGCAGTCTCCCAGACTCTGGCTGTTGGCTCTGCCCTTGCCATTGAAAGGACAGAGGACAGGGACAGGGTCATAGGCCTCTGTGGTCACCTGCGATGCCTGTCAGGCTGAGAGTTTTGAGGGTAAGCATTGATTCCTGCTGAAACTGCCGCTCACCATTTGGACATCTGACTGCCTGCATCTTTACTGACTGGGAATTTCTCCCAGCAGCTGAAGGAAGGCTGGGTCTATCAGTTTCATCCCCACCTCTGTGTTACTGGCAACTGCTCCGGTTTTGAGGCTCACACTGTGGTGACATTGATCAAGATGAGAGATCTCATTCCACCCTGGTTATTTTTGGCATCTGTAAGCAATCCAAGGCTTCGACTTCTGGCACCATGTGGTTGGGATATTAAGTAACTGCTTCCTGTGCGAGTACAGACAACGTTTTAAGAGTCCTAACCTTCTCTATCTATCTCATTGGTTGATTTGAGTGCATTCTGCCTGCTGTTGGTTCCTAATGAGTGTGTCTGGAGAAAGCTGAATGTATATTCAATGTGTCTTGTGTTTTTTCCTTCTAGATTGAAAACATAGATGCCTGCTTGAATTTCCTGGCAGCTAAGGGAATCAACACCCAAGGGCTGTCTGCAGAAGGTGAGTCAGAGCCCACGCCTTTTCATCATTAGCAATACCCACCTGTTACCTAATAGTTCATTGCTGCAGTCAAGGGGTGCTGGTGGGCTGTCCCGGTTGGGTGCCCTTCCAGGCAGAGTTGAGGGTGCTAACTTTCTGACAGCTCACAGATCGATCACTCTGAGAATTCAGCCTGGTGTGCATGCCACGTCTTCATGCCACAGAGGTTGTGGGAGAAGAGAGGGAGCACGCTGCTTCAGTTGGAGAAGTGCCTGCTTGAACAACACTGATTCCCAGTCCTGTGGCTCAGCAGGTTATCCATCAGCCATTATCTGTGGGAAAGAGAACAAGCAACCACAGAACCAAGTTCGGCCATCCAGCACCCAGGGGAACTGATTAGTCTTTAGTAGTCACACCTTACCTTGCTCTTAAAAACAGGGAGCGTGAGGTTTATGAACATGCTACCACACTTTAACCTCCTGATTAGCTTTTGATTAAGCTGGATTTGGTGGCTAATTAGCACTAATAGTGTCTGCTAGAAGTTTGTTGTCAGGTGGGGTAATGGTTTGGAGTGGGCTGGCCCGACTTATCTGCCTCCTCAGGCAGCTCTCCATTTGGATCTTCTCATATCTCTCTCTCTCTCTCTCTCTCTCTCTCTCTCTCTCTCTCACACACACACACACACACACACACACTCACTCTTTCTTACCCTTCCTCCTTCCCCTCCCCCTGTTTGTAAATACAGGCAGCTGCCAGCTCTGAAGCTGCCATAGGCCAGGCATCTTCCCAACCTCATTAGGCTGCATCTGCCTCCGGTTTTCTCCGGAACAGGTAGAGCAGTTGGGGCGTTCCAATTGCTCCTGCTAGCATAGCAGGGGTGTGCTCTGAAAAGATGTAGGGGAGCATTGGCCCTGAGAGTTGGGGTGGGGCTGAGGGGAGCAGTGAGGCCAGAATCCGCAATGGAGCAGGTAAGTTTGCAGACCTCATCTCTTCTACTTGGGCCTATGCCTTGTCTTTGCCAAGAGGTGAAAGCTTGGATCTTCTGGCCGTGTTGCTGAGCTGTTGTCTCTCCATGGTGGAGGTGGGTGGCATCCATGGCTTCTGGGCATGGTGTGCCTCTGCATGGAATGCTGTTGGAATTCTCCTTCTGCTAAGCCTGGCCTTGGGCAGGCACAGTCACCCCGTTCCATGAGTCTTGGGGAGTAGCTTGCCCAACTTTGATCTCAGGACTTACAGAGGATCCCTAGAGGATTTCCCTGACTGTGCTCTTGGCCTCATCTCTGTGGACTTTGTATACATTGCTGGGACCTACAGAGTTCAGCCCTTGACTCAAATTCAGAGACAGTTCCGCTGTGCTATTCTTGTGCTGACCAGTAGGTGGCAGAATATGTTCCTCTTGGTGTCTGGGAATGGTGTGGGCTTCTGTCCCTCCAGGAGAGCACCTACAGGATGCTACAGAGTTGTGCTCTACAGCACGCTTGCCTCTTCCCTTAGGCCTGGAGGTGATCTCTGGCCACTTACCAGCTGTCTACTGTCTGTCTTTCTGCTTTGTTTGTTCGCCGTTGTGCCCTTCTTTGTTCTATAAGGCATAGACGTCTACCCAGTGAGTGTTTACTGAACAAATGCCGACTCTGCTCTGCGAACTTCCCTGCATTGGCTCCAATGCTCATGGCTGAAGCTGGAGTTTATGGGACTCAGGGTTTACTGACAGTCAAACTGGCTGGAAGATGTTGTGAGTGGGGCTGGAGACATGGCTCGGGGGTGACATGCCTCTTTGTGCAAACAGGAAGCCCTGAGCTGGAGCCCACAAAACCCATGTAATATGCCTTGCCTATAAACCTAGTACTTAGAGTTGAGGAAGACGGAGGTTGGTGTCAGGAGGATTTCTGGGGCTCTCTGACCAGATAGTTAGCCAATTGACCAGCTTCAGGATCAATGATGAGAGGTTCTGTCTCAAAAAACAAAGTGAGGAGTGATGGAGGACATCAGAGGTTGATCTGTGGCCTCAACAGGCTCCTCCACAGTGCATTTGGACACACATACACACATGTATGTACACACAGAGAGATTGTGAGTGACATCTCTGGTAAGGGCCTCTTCACCCTGGAAAAGCTGTCTATCTCTGTAAAGCCCTCCGGGCTGCCCCGGCAGGGCATCTGCCTTTTATAACTGCACTGGACACTATACTTCCTCAAGCGCAGCTCTTGTTAGTCATAATCAGCTTGCAGGCCCGGGAACCCAAAGAATACCCAGGGTGCCCTGCCGTCAATGGACTACACTTCATTCTTGACCTCTGCTTCTCCACCACAAGGGAGGATGGACTCAGGGCTAGGGAGAACAAAGCCCAGGTATTCTCAGAAAGGCCATCCCCCACCCCCTAGGACAGGTTGTCAGATATGACAGGTGGAGTCTGGAAGGACTGTAGGGTGGGGCAGATCTTGAACATCACCCTAGGGCAGGACAGGCTTAAACTGGCAGACTCTGGCACATCTCCAAAAGCAAAGAGCTGGGCCTGAGCTTCAAGGGCACCAAGAGTGCAGGAGGCGTGGGCCAGGGGCCCGCTCAGACCAGCAGTATCTCCGTGGACTCTCTCTGCAGCCACTGCCCCTAGGCACCCGCCGTCTGGGCCTGGAACAAAGGCTCGGTGTGGCTCTCTAAAGGCAGGTTGTGGCAGGCCTGCCTACTACAGCACCACAGGACAGGTGCACAGGGCCTGGCCGTTCCAAAGCCAGCCGTAACCACTGGGAAAGGGTGGAGATGCATCTGTGGGGCTTTCCAGCTGCCAGCGTGCCGCCTCTGAGGAGGAGCCTGGGGCACTCAATTGGTTTCAAAAGGAAAACACAAAGCATTAAAACTGCATTATTTTTGAAACATGATGATGATTTTCTGACATTACAGGTGACTGTGAACAGAGGCAAAGGCAAGTGGAAGGCCCCGGACTCAGCAATCACAGGCAATTCCTCTCAGTGACTCCCGAAGGGAGTATTTGTAGTGACATCAGTAGCCAACCTGCATCGTGGGTGGGGGAGCAGAAAGTCTCTCTGGACCCTTAGGGTGCAGGGAACAGGTGGAGTGTGTCCATTTACTATCATCCTCATATTATCGAATGTGGTACTGAATGGCCGTTTCTGTCCCTCTCCACAAGGATCCCCATGGGCTCTACTTCTGTGCTCTAGACCCACCTTCTCCATGGATAGTGCCATTGGTGGGTGTTGAGGGTCCAAGGCAGTCATGCAGCCAACTCCTCTGCAGAAACAATGCCACAGACCCACAGGGCTGGAAGGAGTTGGATAGGGTGTCACATTTGCTATCTGCAGGAACCTCCTCCTCATGCTTTGACTCAAAATTTCCTTCTGCCCTCTGGGGCAGGTTTGTTACTATTGATATTCTGATGTACATGACTTTCTGACCAGGCTGGGATTCCTCTTTGAAAATGTTAAAACAAGCCCAAGGTGGTGGCCACTCATTTAATCTCAGGCAGAAGCCTGTAGGTCTCTATAATTTGAGGCCAGCCTAGTCCATTTAGGGAGTATCAAGCCAAGGCTACATAGTGAGACTCTCTCTCCAAACAAACAACAACAAAAAAGTGTTGAAACAAAATAACTTTGCCAAAGAAGGCTCTATTGGTAGCAAGTGTGCTTATTGGTAAAAAGCATGCTTATTGGTAGAATGCTTGCCTAACATGCAGAAAGCCCTGTGTTTAGTCTCCACCGCCACATAAGCCAAGTGTGGGGGCACATGCTTCTAAATCCAGCCTTTGGGGTATAGAGGCAGGAGTATCACAGGTTTAAGGTCATCTTTGATTATACTGAGATCAAAGCCACACTTCGCTAACATGAAACCTTGTTTCAAAAAACAAAACACAACCAACCTTTGGCTCAGCATCATACCTGAAATCCACTTATATATCTCTGTGTCTGAACATATTAGTACAAGCCAGTGAGAACAAAGGAGTCAGGCAGAAACCAAAGAAGGTATGTGTCCTGAATGTAGTAAACATCACCAGAACTGAATGGTCTGTGCCATCTGTCCTTCCATTTGAAGGGGGGTGGCCCAAGAAAAGAAAGCAAGTATGTAGCCAGCCATGGTCTTCCTGGGCCAGACACTTCATGCTGGGAGTTCCTGTGCTTGGAAGTCTAGGTGAACTTGGCTGATCACATGCAGAATGAGGCTCCCTTCTCAAAACCTTGGGAAATGTCAACATTCTTGTGGCTTAGGGGCTTTGTTTCTAGACTTCCTCTGTGGAGCTGGCTCATCAGACAAATACCATTTGGAAATGTGGCAAAGCACAATTCTAGCTATTTGGGATGCTGTCTGTTACAGACCACCCATGGGCTAGGTTATGTGGCTTTTAGAGCTTTCAACTCTGTTGAGTTTTTTGTGACATGAAAACAAAATTAAACATTTCATCAACTGGGGAATAGATAAGCAAAATATGGTATGCCCATATAGTGATATACTATGCAGCACCGTGAAGCTGATGCGTGTTCTAACGTGGCTGAACAAAGCATAATGCTAAGGGCTAGTGATGTAGCCCAGTGGTAGAAGGTTTGCCTAGCATGTGTGAAGTCCCAGTGCTATAAAAAGAAAGTTAGAAAATAACAACAACAAAACATATGTTAACTACAAGAAGCCAAATACAAAAGACTACAAATTGTAAGATTTACATAAAATGTCTAGAAAAGGCAAAACTTTAGAGGAAGCAGATTCATGGGTTCCTGGGAGTTTTAGGACTGATTGCCACTGAGTGCAAGAAATTACATCAATAGAAATATTCTAATATTAGAACCAATTAAATTCACTCAAAATCATTGAATTATATACTTAATTTTCTGTACACAAGGTATGTAATGCCTCAGTTTATTTGAAGAACCAGAAAGAAAGCCACTGTTGAACCTTGTCCACTATGAGGTTACTTGTAGTGATTTTCTTTTGTAGTGATCTTTCTTTCTCAGAGAAAGCTGGGTGAGCAGACTCCTTCTCAAGCTTCCTTTGGGTGGAAAGCTATGAGAGGGGGCTGAGGTGACTTCAGGGAGAGGGCCTGTGCTTTCTGAGCTCAAAATACACAATCAGGTGGTACAACAGGTGTTGGCGTGCTCAGTTTCTCATGTATTCTCCTCATTCTTCTAACATCCCCTGTGGGAAGGAACACGGAGATGTACTCACTGTTGAGGGGAGCAAATGGGCTCTGAAGCTTTCGACAACATGAAGCCTGTAAGTCATGAACTGCAGAGGTCCAACCTCTGGGGTTGGCTTCTGAGTCCACAATCTTCATAATAAAAATGCCAGGGAAAAGTGTATTTGCTGGAGCAGTCCAGCAACTTCCGACAGTTGGAAATGCTGTAGGAAAAGTATGCAGTTATGAGCAGCAAATGGCTCCATGGCCATGGTAGGTAAGGAACGCACAAGCCCAGTGGGCACAGCTGCACGGGGTGGACTGGCAGGCTATGGGTGCTGATATTGACGTGCCCGCTACTGCAGCAGGCAGACTCTGAGCCCCTGGACATGCTGAGGCTTTTTCATTTTCTCTTTTTTAGTTTTTCTTGTTTTCCCTTCTTTGTTTTTCTTGTGTGTGTGTGTGTGTGTGTGTGTGTGTGTGTGTGTGTGTGTGTGTGTTTTAATGTGTTACGGAATGTTGGATGCACCAAGAGAATGAATACTTAAATGCCCACCAGCTACCTTAATAAATAAAACATTATCTGGTCTGTTTTTAAATCCACCACATGTGATGGGCATGCAAGCAAGCCAAGTCACACAGAGTCAGGGAAACCAGTCCTTGAGCAAGAAAAAACCCAGATTCAAGTTCCAACTCTGAGCTTATGACCTCAGAGAAGTCCCAATGCCTTTGTGACCTTCAGTTTCCCTTAAGTAACGTGTGTGTGTGTGTGTGTGTGTGTGTGTGTGTGTGTGTGTGTGACAAAATACCCCCTGCCGGGGTCAGAATGATGGACACGACGCACACGACGCACTTGTAACTAGCTTGGAGATCTACACTAGGCAGTCATAAAACTTGCTCATTACAAATCACCCACCATCCTAATAACTGGGAATGGCACAAAAATAGATTTTACATAGATTTCAAAATAGTTATCTCTCCAATGAATTCATGTTTTGAGAGGAATTTGTTGTTTCCTGAAAGTTCCTTCATAGGTGCTCATCTGAAGGCCGACATTTGGTTGACTCCTGAGTTCCTTTACTCAGGTCTCTGTCCAACTGATGACCAGAGGTGTGTTGTTTCGGTTGTTGGCTTCAGTTTTCCCATGACTGGAGTCACTGACTGATCCCAGCTCCCCTGCCAGCTTCAAATCTGTGATGCTCGTGTACTTATAAGGACATTTGGGGACATTTGGTTTCCTTGGGTTGGAGAAGAAAGCAGCTAAGAGATTAAAGCTGAGCTACATAGTTGGGGAGTGTACCCTCATCTCTGGCACTTTCTATGCTGTTCATGTTGTAAGGGATAGTTCCTAAGCAATAGCTGGGCATCCCAATTGGACTAGGTAAACCCTGACTTTCGCCTGTCATTGTGGCATAAATAATTGTGCCCCGTGTATAAATATTATGGTTTGGGGCTAGAGAGATGGCTTAGCAGGTAAAGGCATTTGCTACCAAATGACCCGAGTTTACTTCCTGGAGCCTCCATGCTGGGAGGAGAGCACTGACTTCCACAAGTTGTCCTCTAACTTCCACAGGTATGCCATGGCATGCCCTGCTTCCTTGTGCATACAAAGCAAAATGTCATTTAAAAATATAGTGAAGAGACATCTCAGTGGTTGAAATCACTGACTGCTCTTGCAAGGGACCTGGGTTCAGTTCACAGTAACTCTAGTTGCAGGGGATCCAACACCCTCTTCTCCAGGCAAAAGTCACAGAGGCTTTGAGTCTTGCAACATGAAGACACACATATAAAAATACAGTGCATACACATTTATGCAAGCAAGATACACATACACATAAAATAAACCTTTAATAACTAAGTCATAGTTTTTTACAGAAGAGTCATCACCATGAGAGGCATCACGGTACAGCATGAAGCCAGAGTTGTATGGCCATTGCCTTTGGGGTTCTGGGGCTGTGGTCTTCCTGTAGCTCCAAGAGGGGTGGAGCACATCATTGTTCACAGCGAATCTCAATGCAGATGCCATCATTTACTCTGCAAGGACAGCTTTGCGTGATAGGGCCGGCTATGGAAGTATCATTGCCTTTCCTTGGAGGCCAGATAGAGAATGTGACTTGCACAGCTTGAGAGTAATAGGCTAGAGTCTGGAAGTGTAGACTTTGTAAATCCTGTGCTTTCCCGGTCTGGTGACTTCACAGAACCAGCTAGCCTCCAAAGTGTAGCAGGAGGACCAGATTCCAGAAATGTGTATTGTCGGTTCCTTCACAGCCTGGGGAAAGGGATGCTTCGGCTTTGTCCCAGTCTAACTTGGGAGAGGGAGCTGGTTACACAATGGGCCCAAAGCCCTGGCTGGCTGCCCTACCTTCTTTGTAGGGAACAGAGCTTGTCCTGGAGGCATACATTTTTTTTCCTTCACACATTCTTCTCTGCACTGGACCTCAGGAAGCCCTTGTGCCTTCCTGGGCAGGTTTCCTCAGCCAGGACTCAGCCAAAGGCCTGCACTCCCTATAAAAGCATGGCTGCGGACTCTCACTCCTCTGACAAGTCCCCTTGGCCTTGCTCTGGGCTCACCTACACACTCACTCACTCACCAGTGCAGCAGGAGGAGGAGGAACAGGAGGGAGTATTAGCTTGCTGGTTCCTCTTCCTTGGTGGCCCTAGTACATCCTCTTGTGGTCAGTGTAGCCTCTGGCCATTGGCAGCTGGTATTTAAAAAAACGCTACATAAAAGGATGGATGCTTAGCTTCTGTATAGAATAAATATTTTATTCCTTGCCACAGCTCTTTAATGCATGCCTTGAGGCAAATGCATTTTAATATGAAAAGTACTGTCTGGAATTTAAAATTCTTCCCACTCTGTTCAAATTTATTTTAATATAGGAAGTATTTCATGTGAGTCCTGATAGGAGCTGGTTCTTCTGCTTTTGACCCACACTCAACTTGAATTAGCTAGAATTAAGGATTCAAAGGACAAGAGAAGCTGAGCCATGAGTTTGTAAGGAAGATGACTAGGTAGAGGAGAGAGGGAATTTGGAGTCAATGGCGGCCACTTGGCATGCTTTGTATGGCTTGAGGCTCAGAATGTGGACTTGGCAGATGGAGCTAGACCATAGTGTCTCTGCTAGTGCCAGAGACCTGTCCGGATCCAGAGCCTTGCCCAGATCACAGGCTCAGTCTTGAGGACGCTTATTCTTTCACTGGTTCTTACTGAGAAGTTCCTCCTGACCCTTGCCAGCCAGCCAGTTCTGACTTGCCTGGTACATCTGCAACACCATAGGGAGAGGAAACTAATTTCTTTGTGGTTTAGGAGTGATCTTAATGGACCTCCAGGAGTTGAACTCAGGTGGGGCTGAAGAAGCCCACTGAATGTGGAAAGAGAGGCTGACAAGAATCTTATTTTATTCAAACTGTCTGTGCAAAGGCATTCTTGCACATGTGTTCTAAAAACTACAATACATATTAAACAAGGAACTTAAGTTTTATTCATGAGAACAACAAGCAAATTGACTATGCTAAGTCGTTTCCAGTTTAGACAGGGAGGGCATATTGCATACAAAATTAGGTTTTCCTAAAAACATTTAAATTTTCACGGTAGTTTCAACCGTGCCGTCAGTTTGACAAAGTTTGCTGTTTCCCACGTTTATGCCTCTGGTGACAAGACACTCTTTCTATTGTCTTGCAGAGATCAGGAATGGGAACCTCAAGGCCATTCTAGGCCTCTTCTTCAGCCTCTCCCGATACAAACAGCAGCAGCAGCAGCCGCCGCCCCAGAAGCAGCACCTCTCCTCGCCCCCTCTGCCACCTGCCGGGTCTCAGGTGGCCGGAGCGCCTTCCCAGTGCCAGGCTGGCATTCCTCAGCAACAGGGGCTGGCCACTCCCCAAGCCCCGTGCCAGCCTCTCCAGCCAGCTTCACATCAGCAAGCAAAAACACAAGCGGAAATGCAGTCCAGGTGGGCTCCGTGTGGGGATGGATGGCACTGTTGATCTGTGGATGTCCTTCACCCTAGCTGCATAGGGTAGCCTGTGTGGCCTGTGGTTTTCATTTATGAGGAACTGGCAAGGCACTGAGATAGATACAACAAGGCTCCCCTATGGCGGGTGGAGATGGGTGCTCTTACAGATCAGAATGGCCAGCAGCCAGTGCTGTTACCTACCCCTGTCATAACTGGTCTGTAATACACACACACACACACACACACACACACACACACACACACACACACACACTTACTCCTGTGGCCTAAATCACTGCAAACATGGACTTCACATCCCTTTGGTGTTGACCTACAAGCCAATTGTTCAGAGTCAGATGCAAAGGTCAGTGGATGCAAAAGTTCTGTGCTAACACATGACCTCCTTTGCCACAGGAAAAAGAGAGGCAATGCCTAAGAAAGGTGGCAAGTGGTCATAGGGGAAGAGCTATCTGCCTTCCTAAGTGGGGACGAGCAGTATACTACTGGAAACATTGATCACAAATGTGCCTGGATTCTGTTGAACTTAGATAGTGGGAGCCATGTGCCTTGAGCTTAGTGGAGGAGAGTCATGCTGAGCAGGAATATCCCCTGCCCTGCAGGATAGGAGCCAGTTTCCAGAGGGACCCATGCCTGCCACTCAAACTGGCCACAGAAGGACACAAAGTGGAATTTAGAGTAGTTATCTTCTGTGCTTCAGAGGGATAGGTATGCAAATCCCTAAGCCATTTTGTAAAAGATCACCCATCCATCATTTGCTTTAGTGGCAGAAAAAAAAGAAAAGCTTTTGATTTAGGAGAAAGTCCTAAATCAAATGCCCACTATAACTGTTTTCTTTTACGCCACCAATTTTTAGCTGAAAAACCCAATACCACTGATCTGATGGGTTGCTTGTTTTCATTGAATGTGAGCTGAAAAGTGGTGTGTCCCAAAGCACCAGTACAGAGGACTTCTTGAACCCTTTGGACCTTTTACCATTTGATAGCTACAAACCAAGCCCAGAGCTGCTTGACCCCAACTCCCTTGGAGTCACAGCTATGTTTCCCCAGGAAGAGTGCAGTTTCCTGGCTGGCAGGGATTACAGCCAGGAGTTATGGGTCTAATGTAAATGAGGCCCTCTAATTAATTAACTAATTATCCAACTGGTGTTATGGAAATTTGTAAACTAGGAGAGTCGCATGGACTAGCAATGAGAGAGAGAGACAGCTGAGCAGTCAGGCGCTGTTCTTTCCTTGGAGGGATGCCTGACTGGGAACTGTCCCCTGGCTGGAGGCTCCCTAGTGGCCCTGGATGATCTGTCTGATGAGCACGTCATTTCCCATACTGCCTTCTGCACAAGCTCATTCCCTGAGATGCTCACTAGAATTATAGTGCAGGGAAAAGGTTCTGTGGGGGAAGTGGAGAGAGCATCATAGTTAAGTTGTTATGGTTGTTGTTGTGTGTCTGCTCAGAACCTTGAATCTGCCAGTGTGCATTCTTTATCTACATAGAGCAAAACCTTCTATGTGCCGGGCACTGTTAGTCATCTGGGAATCAGAGATGAAAGAGAGCCATGATGCCTGCTCTCTGCGTGTTGCTGGAGGAGGCTGCCCACCAAGCCTAAGGACATGGAGGAAGGTGGGAGAGGCAGTGCGTCTGATGGGATTCAGGGTTGCTAGTTTAGGCTGGGTTGATGGAGAGGCCCTTTTGTTTTTGAGGACATGGCACCTAGTGGAGAGGGATGAATGTAAAGCAGCTAACTGTGCAAACCTCCACTGCGAAGCTCTGGTGGTCAGTGCAGCTAGTGTAGAGGCTCTGTGCAGTGGTAGGAGAAGCTGATAGAATAAGGAGATTCAGAACTGGAAGGGAGCAAAGAAGGCAACTGCTACCTTCCTTGTGGGGGCGATTGTGTGGTGATGTGGCACCCAAGTCAGCCTGAATAAAGTGAGTATGGATTCTGTTCTCAGGTGCCAGGAAGCTCCAGGAGGCTCAGGGTTTAATTGGATTTACAGTTGTAAAGAAATCTCTTCAGTGAATAAGCTTTGGGGGGAGCAAGAGTAAAATGAAGGACTTTGCAGTCTAGGCAACGTGAGTGACTTAGATCAAGATGGTCTGAAGCAGATGGAGAGGGACCCTGAAGCGTATATTGGATGTTGAGCCAAGGGACCTACAAACAGATCCATTATCTAGAATGGGGGAAGAAGAGAAAGCCCAAACAATAAAGCCAGGTCTGTAGGTTGTAAGAAGAGCAACCTGCTGCTAAGAACACTTTACCTCAAGAAGAGCCATTGTCAAGCCAAATCAAGCACATTTCATTTAGTTCAACTACAGAAGGGCTCTTGCCATTATAATGTCACTGCTTTCTATCCCTACACAGTGGTGGCATGGACTAGGTCATCCTCATTCACTCCTCTGTCCCACCAGGCTCAATTACTTCTGCACGTGGTGATCTCCTCTGTTGTACACTGTTGCTTTTCACTTTTACTTTCAAAGATATCTGGCAAAGGTCTAGACAATAGGATAATTCCATACTAACACTCTAGCCATTAACCTAAGGATGATAAAATTACATCACCAGCTGGCTTGCCTGTGTTACTAGCCCCACATTCTATCTGACCATTTGGACCCTTGGTTATTAGTGTCAGGTACTGGTGTGAGCCCCCTAGATGCCAGATCTGCTCAGGTGTTTTGTTCGAACTCTCCAAGATGCAGACATGCCCGTTGAGAAGACTTCTAGGTTGAACAGGTCCAGGGACAACAACCACTACAGTTTGGCAGCTTTCTAGGAAACTTGCCAGTATTACTGAAGGACATCAAAGACGTCTGGGACACTGGCATGAGGATGTCAGAGCAGCCATTGACTGCCTCATCACTTCACAGTCTGCATCATGGCTGGGCACTTGACCCATAGTTCACAACATGAAGTTTCCCACAGTAGGAAATCTCAGGAAGGAACAAAGTTTCTAAGTCTTGCATTGCTTTCCATTTGTGTCTACCTTGAATACAATCCATAGTCTGTGATTTAGGACACATTCAAAAGTTGCTTGATTTCTTTTTTCTCCCATTCTCATCTCGCCCGTCACTTCCCAAGAGTAGTGTTTCTTACTACAGGTTTTTCTGTGAATGTAGCACAGGAAAAATGAGTTGCAGAATGATAACTGTTTCAGGCTAGGTGACAGCTCTGTGGCAGAGTGTTTGCCATCCCTAGTATCCTAACCTTCATCTGAAAAGACATAAGAAAGATAAACAGCACAAAATAACTGTAAATTGTTCTTGATTGAATCTGACCAAGAGAAACCCTGTCTTGGGAGGGAGTGAGAGAGTGTTTGTATGTACACATTTATGGGGCATTATCCTTTATCACACCCCATGAACAAACTTGTCAAACAAATACATCAGTGCTGTAAAAAGGATTGCTTTATACATATAAATGCTTCATACTTCAAGCATTGCACTGCTTTAAAGAGGTATAAAGACAGGAAGGAGGAGCTGAGGCAGGAGGATTGACACAAATTCTAGGCCAGCCCAAAATATCTAGTGAGAGTGATTCTCAGAACAGCCTTGGCTTCACTCTCAGACCCTGTCACAGAAAACCAACTCAAACTCCACGTGTAAAGAAAGTGTGTAACTGAGTGAAGGCAGCAAAGGTATTTAATATATTTGGGGGAAGGGGCACAACATCAAAGTCCTGAGGCAAATCTTTTGTTTTACAACCACGGGAATTAAACCTAGGGCCCTAGCTGGGTGGTGGTGGTGCACATCTTTAATTCCAGCGCTCGGGAGACAGAGGCAGGCAGATCTCTTTGAATTCGAGGTCAGCCTGGTCTACAGAGCGAGAGCCAGGACAGGCACAAAACTAAAACTACACAGAGAAACCCTGTTCAAAAACCAAAAAATAAAATAAACCTAGGGTCTTGCACATAGTAAGCAAGTGCTCAATTACTGAGCCATAGCCCCAGCTTTCTTTTTACTTCTTACTTTAAAACAAAGTCTTACTAAATTGCCAAGGCTTGCCTTGCACTCAATCTGTAGCCCAGGCAGATCTTTAACATGCCATCTATGGTGGTTTGTGCCATGTTGAGGGTCATGGACTTAGCCTCTGAAACTGGGGACCCAATAAACTCTTCCATCAGTTGCCTTGGTTATGGTGTCTCTTTAGAGCCAAAGAAAAGGAACAAAGATACCATCCGTCCTCCTGCCTCAGCCTCCTGAGTAGCTGAGATTACAAGTCTGGTTTTCAGATAATCTTAATTGTAATTTCTTCACATTGTTAATGTATCGAGTCATTGACGTTAGGCCTAGGGTTTAATAAAAGAGATATACAGAGGACCAGCCCAGGTACCTTCCTCTTGGTGTGTCTAACATGTCTTTTCTCCTCACTCATCTGTTCCACCTTTTCCTTTCCTACCCTGCAGTGCCTCATCCAAGGACTCATCTCAAAGCAAAATCATCCGCTTCACTCTGGGTCAGAAAAAGATCTCTAGGTTAGCAGTCCTCTGTGTCCTACAAAGCATGGTTTAAACCCAGCCCACTCTTCCTGTTTCCTCCTCGCTGGCTTTTGATTCCCATCCCTGCTCTGTGTCTCCAGTTACCCAAACCCAAACATGCTTTGGCTAATGATTCAGCTTGGGGAGTTCTATAAGTGGTCTTAGATGGGAGTGTGCTTATGTGTGTGAGAGAGACTTGTATATGTGTAAGTGACTGGCTCCAACTGGATGTTTCTCACTGTATTGATTTCACCTCATTACCAGAATCCCATTCATAGGAGGAGGTGACTTTCCAGGTAGTTATATAGCAATGTTACATGAATGCATTTGCTCCCTCCTTCATCCTGGCGCTAATCCGCATCTCCTTTCTGTGTGTTGTGCTTTGGCTATGGTCATTGGTGCTCAATTACTAATTGGGGGTAGGTTTCCTTGTGAACTAAGATCGGAAATGTGACTTCAGAACAGAAGGCTGTCATGTCCTGTCTTTGTTTCTGGATTCTCCTGCCCACCATGGGGGAAGTTGCCTCAATTTCTTCTTGGAAAACAGAAACAAACAAACAAAAAACAACCAACTAGTCTGCAGGCATCCTATCCTGGACCCTGTGATGCATGCTTGGATGGAGGAAAACCAGGTACATTGTAACATCTACAGGCTTACTTAATTCTTCCAGCCTCGGTAAGGTAATGAGGTAGGTCATGTTAACAGCCCCATTCTACAGCCCTGGAACCTGTGATCATTTGCTCCCAGGCCACACAGAAGATGGAAGAGAGCCCAGATTGTTTTTCCCTGGAGTAAACCCTTAGGCCATGCCACCCTTTCTTCCTCTTCATTCTGCTGTGGTGTGGTTGACACTTCTCTGCCAAACCTTCCTGCTTCAGCCACTGTCTCAGCCTTGTCCTTCACACTGCCCCTGTGGCCCCCGAGGGAAGCTGCACTGGGTTGAATCTGTCCTGTGATGACCGGTGTGCTGTGTTTATTTCCCAAGGAACTGTCTCCTGAAGGTGAAGGAAAGCTGGCCCTTCATTTCATCCGGGTCCAGATCTGTGACCAGCTGCCAGCTGTCTTCTCTGCTAGGTTCTAGGAAAGTTTTATAATAGTTTCTTTTTCTGGAAATCTTGGGTGGGGCAAAACCCAATCTGGGAGCAGCTGGACTGGTGAGGGAGAAACTGCATGGGACCATGCTTCGGTGCACAGCATACGCAGATGCATGCTACCCGGAAGAGATTGCTTCCCCTGATGAAGAAGGAG
Source organism: Onychomys torridus (assembly GCF_903995425.1). Taxonomy (NCBI): domain Eukaryota; kingdom Metazoa; phylum Chordata; class Mammalia; order Rodentia; family Cricetidae; genus Onychomys; species Onychomys torridus. The sequence goes on from NC_050443.1 coordinate 34,039,946, forward strand.
AGGCTGTAGCAGGAGTAGATGCCCCTGTTCCAGCAGGCTGACCGCACTGAATCTAAACGTCATGGGAACGTATATTCATGTGACAGGAAAGGATAGCCTGGAGGAACTGTGATTGTTCCTAGGAAGCCAAGTGCTCTGCCCCCAAGATAAGAGGACAGGAGCTGGCTGGGAAGCTGTGTGATTAGAAGCACATGCCTGTCCCACAGTGGCCCAGATGCTGGAAGGAGGCAGTGGAGAGAGAGGATGAGCTGAAGACAAGGGTGCAGCTACCCAGGCCTGAACCTGTACTGCGAACAGAGAGCTCCCAGCTTCACCCTCAGCCCAGGCCTGGCTTCCTTTAGAGTCGTCACATCCCACGTCAAGAATGTTTTGAGTGCATTTTGTCTCTGCTGAGGCCGTGCTCCTGGACTCCCCTTTCCAAGATCCTACCCCTGAGCATCATTAGACTGCGGCTAATTCAGCACCATTGAGGACAGCAGTAAATTTGGGTTGGCAGAAGAGACACCCCCACCCTTCTTTCCTCCCCAGAACTCTGGAGACAGGTCCCTTTTTAAAGTGTAAACACTGTTGGGATGCCTGCCAGGACCAGGTATCTTGATGGGCAGCAGAGACGTTCAGCAGCATGAGAAGCCTCACCCTTGAATGTCGGCCTCATGCATTTCTGCCATCTCCTGTACTGTCGCTCCCTGGCATCTCTGGTAGAGTCCCAGGCGTTTACCATGTTCTGCCTGCTGGAGGCAGGTGTACTCGCCACTAGCATTACCTGGGGAAACTATTTCACCTCTAGGAGCGTGTTGTGTCCTGAGAATTTTGTGAAAGGCTTTTACAGTTTTGGGATACCATTGGTGTGCAGTGAGTTGCAGATATATCGGGGATGTTGGTCTCCTGGGTTGAGCGAGGTAAGGCAGCCAGGCCAAGCGGATCCCTGCATGGCCCTCTTGGAGAATGGAATCAAATTAGCGGGATAGTCAGTTCTCTGCCGAGCTGCTGAAAAGCAGATGCTGTGGAAATGAGAGATTTAGCATTTAATCATCTTGTCTGGCAGGAAAGCATCTCCTATCGTGGGCTTCCCACCCCCAGCATGTGCACACAAGCTGCCATATTTCCTGGGAGGGGCACCCCTCTGCTCCCAGCCTTTGAAGTGGTTTGGGAGAGAAGAACTGCCCTCTTCCCATCAGCACGTACAGCACGTGGAGTGGAGGCACCGGGACTCAGTTGTAGGTTCCAGACCAGGAATAAGTTCAGTCCCCTGCTTGGTTCCACACGCTTTGGAGAAATTGACCTCTGCTCCCACAGCAGCAGACCTGTGTCCCACCTGCTCACAGCGCTTCCTGTGTGTGTCTGGGAAAACCCACCAGTACCTTCTGTGAATGTGAAGCGGGATAGGAAATGACTGTCAGAACTGAAGTTGTACTTATAGAGCCGCGGGGCCGATTTGCCCGCCTGCCTCCCGCTGCCTTGCATCAGTGAGGCTGTGTGTGTGTGGGGGGGGGGGGGGGCAGCATCTGTCATCACACCCGCAGCTGTCCCTACTGGTCAGACCCAGCTCTTCAGCAAGGCAGGACTCTGATGTGACTGACAGCACATGCTTCCAGGCTGGGCTTGATCCAAGTTCCCCTGATACACAAGGACGTTAACAGTCCTGAACTGCACAATGCTTAGCCAGAGGCTACAAGCCTGCTGAGGCCCGGGGTCTGTGTCACTGGTAGACTAGACAGAGCCTTATTTTTAGCTCCAGTTCTGCCCTCGGCCTCCTTTAATTAGTGCTTCAACCCTGAGGGACAAGACGGAGCTCAAGCTTCCTAGTGTGACCCACAGATCTTCCCTCCTCTGGTCCTGGTCACTTCCCCTGGCTGGTTCCCTCTACTCTATCCCTCAAGAACCAGCACATTCCAGCTCCGTCCTCCACCCTCTTTTAGTGTGCTTTGTTTTTTTGAGATAGGGTCTTGCTGTGTAGCCCAGGCTGATGTGGAGTCAGTGTATCTGCCTCAGTCTCACTGTGCAGGGCTCCAGGTGGGAGCCACCGTGGTTAGCTGTACTTTGGTGGCAGTCTGAGGCACTGCATGCGAGGCAGATCTTCAATCACTGAGCCAGCCCCTTAGACCTCCTTTCAGATCTCACTGAGGTGGCTGACCTTGAGCGTACTCTATAACCTAGAAAGGCCTCAGATTTACACTCTTCCTGTCTCAGCCTCCTGAGTGTCTAGAATTACAGGCGTGAGCCACCACACCCAGCTTCCCCTCTGTACTTTCTGCAAGTTCTCACCACGTGTGGCTTGCTTTCCCTTCTGAGCCTCTACTCACATTCCCCCTTTCTCGTGCCAAAGCTGGGTCTCACTCTGGGGTCTCCCTTTTAGTCTCCCTCTGACTTTGAAAGTTATCGCTTCCTTTCTATGAATTGCCTCTGCACTTTGCATCCACACAGGTGTCACGTAGGTGTCAGCAGGGGGCAGCTGGCTCCTTCAGATCCAGAGAGGGCTATGCAGACTAGTCCTGCCTCCTGCAGTGAGTAGAGTGGCCTCCAGTGATGACCCAGCTACCTTGGGACATCATGATTGCCTTTGATTTTGAAATCCTAAACATGAAATCTCATGCTAAAATTTTTTCTGAACTAATTCAGTTGCAGATCGGCACACTATCCCAAGAGGTGCCTTGGTTTCCTTGTGGCTGAGTTCTTATTTCTCATACCACATTCATTCATGTCGTTGTACATGATGTGGTGTCTTAGTGTTAATATGGTTGTAGATGGAACACCATGGCCAAAAGCAAGTTGAATAGGAAAGGGTCTGTTTGGCTTACACTTCCACATCACTGTTTGTCATTGAAGGAAGTCAGGACAGGAGCTCACACAGGGCAGGAACCTGGAAGCAGGAGCTGGTGCAAAGACCACGGAGGGGTGCTGCTTACTGGCTTATTAATCATGGCCTGCTCAACCTGTTTTCTTATAGAACCCAGGACCACCAGCCCAGAGGCGGCCCCAACTAAAATGGTCTGGGCCTTCCCATATCCTTAATTAATATCACTTAATTAAGAAAATGCCCAATCTCATAGAGTCACTTTCACTGTTGAGGATCTCATCTCTCAAATGACTTCAGCTTGTGTCAAGTTGACATAAAACTAGCCAGCAGGGATGCATTTTGCTAAAATCTTCAGATGGGTGAAAGAGGCTTCAGATGATAAAATCTTGAGATGAATGAACCTCAAAGCAATCATTTCCAACATCAGAGGAACAATGAGCTATGGCCACCCTGAGGAATCCAGGACTATTCTTCTTAGTCCCAAGTGAAGACTTTTTCACTACATTGAGGCACAAAGAACCCAGAAGTCTCCCAAGTGCAAGTTCTCCATCACAGACAAAATAGTTTCTGTTCTGGAGTGTTCTTTAATGAGAAAAAGAGCCCTACTTGACAAAGCCTGTATTGCATCTTTGCAAATGTTGATTTCAGGTACTGATTTTTGTATTCCTCTCTTCTCAGCCTTTAAGTCCATCTATTTCCTTCCTCGTCTGATTCTTTTGTGTGTGTGCAATAGTGTGTTTCCTTTATGAGGATGTTCTTATGCATCTGTGTGAAGCAGGGAGAATGGGAGGGGAACTCAGTGGCACCTAGTAATTACACCAGACTGGGTATCAAGTCCCATTTGCAATGTACAGCTATCCATAGAGTAGTTATTCCAAAGTTATAGATGAGGAATATGAATATCAGATGTGAGGCTGGCTCTGAGTCCTGTGGTAGGGATGCCTGCTTTCTATCCATACACCACACTGCCTCCCGGAAAATCAGAAGGACTCAGGATTATGGCCGACCTATCCTGTGCTTGGATGGCTTGCTTCTGTGCTATCTAAAAATCTCCTGTGGTCTTGGGTGAGCACAGTGGAGACTCTCTAGCAACTGTGAGAGGATTTATCTTTTCCTCCTCGATGCTTTGTGCTTCCCTGCTCTTCATAAGCCCCTACTGGAGCCTGCACCGTGGAATACCTCTGCTGTGACATTATCTTGGAACAGGTCCATAATCCTCCTCCAGGCATCCCTATATGTCGGGATAAAGACTTCTGCAGGCCATGGCTGCTTAAATCAGTCCCAGCCAAGAGCCCTTGTCTGTACCTGTTCTACCAATGGACATAGGGCTGTGTCACCTAACATGGAGGATTTGCAGGACACTGTGTCAGAAGCAAGTCCAAGTCACACTAAGGTTTCATTCCTGGATCTCTTTGACTAGCTGTGCTGAGACATTCGGCCCCCACCCCAGATGCTGGAACTTCTGGGGATTTGTACCAGTTCTGTCTTTGTGGGAATGAATTTCTCCAAACCAGAGGTGGCAAATTCACAGAGGTGAAAGCTCCTAGGACAGTAGGAAGAAGTGCCTTAAGACCCACTGGCTGGCTAGGGGAACAGCACCCCCCTCCACTTCTCCTAGCTTCTAGTGCGGGGACCCCGCCAGCTTTTTAACTGGATCAATTTTACAGTCCTCTCACACCAGCTCATGTTCTCCCTGTGCTCTGCAACCATCTTTCTTGCTGAGCCAACAAGAAAAAGTTTAAAGCGTTTGCTGCTTACATCTAAAATGCTTCCAGACTCCAGGCTGCTTTGGTGCTTGCCGAATCACACGCAAAAAGAAGGCTGATAGCTTTATGAGTTGAAAAGTTAGGCTTATCATTGGGTCTAACACTGGTCAACCGAGGCTCCAGTTGCTTTTAAACATGGCTCAGTGGGTTTTAACTGAAAGATACAACTAAATATGTCATCATGTATTCATCTTTCAACTTTAATTATTGGAAACAGCCTGCTTAGTAAGTCCCTGGACCAAACTTCTGGTTTGAGGAGTCTTCCCCTTACCTCTCTAGGGAGTACTCCTTGACATCTTTAGAAACACTACAAAGAAATCTGGCAGCTTTACTTTCAGAACCACCCAAAACGAGGTTTTATTTAAAGGGAAAGTGTGCATTTGTCTTTAGACTAACTGTATCCTACTGTTTTCACAGATAGAATTGTGACATTGTATGTTGACGGTAGAGAGAAGCTTCAGCCTCTAAGGGATGCCACAGGGGCAGGTTGTCAGGTGTGGAAGGCAAGCGTAACTAGACAAGCCCTGGCAGCCAGGCCTCAGGTTCGCACTCCAGATGCATTGGGTTGGAGTGTTAGCGTTTGCTTTTTTCCCGTTATAAACTGAACCCTTGCCTTAACGCCCATTCCTTTGGATTATGGCAAACACTATTTCCAACATAGTGCACATGGGTTAAGCTGTTACACTCCATGCTGGATAGAGTCAGGGATGTTGTGGGTCAATCATATTGAAAAGTAAAAACACCTATCTCAGAGGATAAAGAAGTTAAGTTTTTATAGTTTTCATCAGCAAACTTATTCTTAATGGATTTTTCTTCCAATTTCCTCTTTACTCAGAGGAATTGTGTTCCCATTTTGCCATTGGACTTCTCTGGTGTCATTATGTTTGCTAGCAATCTCTATAGGCCCAGTGTCTGAGTTTGTTGTTATTGTTGTTTATCTCCTGCATGGTTGCAATTCTTCCTGGGACACTATTGTATGCCTAAGACTGACTGCATTACTCTCTGGCCTTTGCATTTTAGACTTCCAGGTCCTACCACAAGGGTGGCCACTGCAGGCAGCGAGGCCAAAACACGGGGAGGGTCAGCTGCCGCCAACAACCGACGCAGCCAGAGCTTTAACAACTATGACAAATCCAAACCTGTCACCTCTCCACCCCCACCACCACCAGCAAGTAACCATGAAAAAGGTGAGTCTTTTTCTCTTGAATTCCTCATTTGTTTTTCTTTCTAGTAGACCCATCTGATTCCTTTGGGTGAGTTTGAGTGGGGCCAAAGGCAAGCTTGCAAACAAGATGAAGAGCTGTGGTTTAAACATACATGTTTAGCAAGAAGGTTGTTATCAGTGGCATTAATATGGTGGGGAAACTATTGCTATATTCATAGCCAGCCAGAGGAAGTTCTTTGTTCAACTATGGCCATAAGACACTTGGCTACAGATAAGAAACAAGATGCCATTTGAAATTTGAGATTAAATTTTCATAGAGTATATGCAGTGCAGGAGAAGGGTTTTGGAGAAATGCAAGTTTCTCGAGGCATGCTTTGGGAGTCATCAGAAATGATGCAAAGAACACTAGGACTATGAGCATTTTCACCTTTGGAAGATGAGTCAGGAATGTGGGTCAGCTAAAGTGAAGCATTTGGCTTACACATGAGAAGCAAACAGCCTTGCTTCTGGGGTTGTGATGATGTAATGGTATGTGACCATCTATGCTACTGAGCTTTCAGGATGGAGAAAAACCAGGTGAGTGGCCCCGTGGAAGACCTCCACAGCAGGTAGTAAAACACACCTTTGCTTGTATAAGCCTACAAGATGTTCAAAAAACTGAGGCAGATTAGATGAGTCTTCAATGGAAGACAAGCCCTGCCTACCTGCCCACTAAGAGGAGGGCGCTCCGAAGCATTTCCTGTGATAGTGTGGAAATGTCTAGAGCTTACCCTGGACCATAGCACTCCATCCTCCTGAGACACAAGCATGCTGCCCCTCCATCCCTGAAGTGGCTTAGGAACCCAGGCAGCCCTCATGTTGTGTGGGAACTCAGTTCCGTTCTATTTACTCCCCAAACCAGGAACACTTGGGTCAAGGAGCCCCATTACCTTTGAGAGTTTACCAAGGGCTACAGTTTTACCCCCATCAGAATAGGGGAGATATTTTTATTTTTATGGGGCTTACAGATTTCTTAACCATTGCTAAAGTCTTACCTAGGATGCATGGAGCAGGCACATCTATGCGATCCTGCCTTAGGTTTCTGCCTCACACAAAATCAAGGGCTCTTGTTTAGCCTGTGTGGTTTTTTGCTCTGTCTCACTTTTGTGGTACTGGGGATCAAACCCAGAGCCTTGTCATGCCAGGCAAATGCTGTGTCACTGAGCTGCCTGCCCCCTTCTCCTGTTCTTTACTTCACCATGCCAGGTTGCTAAAATAGTGCTTGGAGGGGATGGGGAGGTGGATCAGCAGTTGAGAGTGCACACTGCTTTTGTAGAGGAACCAAGTTCAATTCCCAGCATCCATGTTGGGCAGCACACAACCACCTGTAACTCCATCCAGCTCCAGGAGATCTCGTGTTCTCTTATGGCCTCTGGGTTCTTGTACTCACATACACATACCCACGTACAGACATACATACACATAAATCAAACAATATAAAAATTTAAAAATCCATAAATTTGTGCTTGGAATACAAAAATCACATCTGTTTGCAAAATGGTACAAGAGCACATATTTTTAAAGTTCTCTTTTATATTTCTTAACAAGCACCAATATAAACCAAACTGTACATACCCTTCCAGAACTTTCACAGTGCAGCCATATAATATCTCTCTCTCTCTCTCTCTCTCTCTCTCTCTCTCTCTCTCTCTCTCTCTCTCTCTCTCTCTCACATACACACACACACACACACACACACACAGAGAGAGACAGAGAGAGACAGAGAGAGACAGAGAGAGAGAGAAGAGAGAGAAATGTTTTAGGTTTTACCTCAATAAGAAAAAGCTATTTTCTTTTCAGTTCCTCCTGTGTCACAGCTCATTTATTCCCTCTTTTTAAAGGCTATAACTAACACATACAAAAAAAGGTTGGCTACTTGCCACAGTCACAGAGGCAGAGAGGGGCGAAGTTACTGGGAGGCATGAATTTTGAAATAAGACAAATTGTTTTAAGGTGCTGGCATTTTTTCATTGACATTGTCGTGACTATCAGTGGCCTGGCATAGTAAAATCTCCTTTGGGTTTCTTCTCAACCTGTAAGTCCTTCATCACTGAAGCACTGTAAAGGATGAGGGATGCTCAGCTACCCTTGCCATTGGGCCTTGTGGACATGAGGACCACTGCACTTCCCTCTGGGTCTCCTCTGGATTTTGTCAGCTGCATCACCCCCTTGCCCTATCCTCCTTGTCAAGAGGTGGAGTTGGATGATCTTTATCTTTTTGTAATGTCTGAGTTGCACTGGGTCCATTGATCAAGACTGTCTATAAATATGTTGCTTTGTGGTTGGTGACAGCTTTGAGTCAGTGATTAGAAGACAGAACTGTAGACTAATCCCCCATGTCCTGCTGTGCACCTGGATTCTGACATGACATCACAAGCTGAGTGGATGGAATGACTCCAGGAATCAGAAGATGGTAGCACCTCTTTCATTTGCTTGTGACCACGAATGGAGACTAGGATGGGACTGGCATTGGGCTGGTTGTAGGAACTAAGGGGCTAAAATGCTGCTTTCCAGAGGTTCATAGAGAGGAGTAGCGCCCATGTGTGTTATAACAGAGAGGTGCTTGGGGTCACGGGGGCAAAGATGACATACCCAAGTCCGCTCTGAGGGGAGTCGAAAGTGGTACTGCATTGCCTTCCCTTAGTGCTGGGATGGGAGCACTGGGAAGGAATGAGTTGCTCTGAACAACTTTTCCTAGTATTGGTCTGGGTGTTGATTTAAGAACAGATCTTCTAGATTCACTTTTACATTAAACTCGAGTTCTACAGTGGACCTGTCTGAAGTTGCCACAGTGATGGGTAGGCCTTGTTTGTCCTTCTGAAACTCTGACCCTTGTGTCTGGAAGCAGCTGCAGGATTACTGTGATCTTTGGGCTGCCATCCATCTTGGGGGGAGGAGGTGTCTTAGAAGCATCAGGTATGAACCAGGGGTCTGCTGTTGCATTTGTTGTCTGGGGATGGAACTCTACATGCCCAGGCTAGGCTGTGAGGCTGGATTAAGCTACCACACGAAGTCCTCACAGGGCCCTGAAAGAGGAAAAGGCTTGGCCAATTAAGAAGCCACACCCATTCCTAAGGCCAGACTACAAATGTTTTGGCCTTCAGCTAAAGACAAGGCAAGTACTTTGAAGACATATGCCTAAACTTGAATTCATGGCCTGGCCACTTCCCAGAAGTGTGACTCTGAGAATATGCTGCCTCTAGGTAGCCATCGCCAGGGCATCTTCTCCAGTTCACCTTTAAAGACCATCTCAAGCCACACTGCTCAGAAAGCTGCAGACAGCCATTGCAGGTGCTGGCAAGCTCCCCCAGGTGCTTCTCCACAGGGGTGGGCTCTGCAGCAGCATGCACTGCATTCCCAGCCATCCAGGTGCAAGCCCTGACCCGGACTCCAAGAGGACAAGCTCACAAGTCACTGTGTCAAAGCCACTGGCGCTGCATCTCTTGAAATAACTCAGTGTGTGTTACTTCTGGGGCTCCCGTGGTATGAACCCCAATTAGCAGCCATAGTTCTCAGAGAAGCCCAAACTGGTGATGTGTTCAAGAGGTGCCCATACTTTACTCATAGTTCTTCCTGGTCCAAATGCGGTTGTATAGTCAGGTCATTTCCACCATGAACCATATCGATTAGCATCACAGTGGTTTTTCCATCTCTATCAGGTTTCCATGGGGGACAGCCAGAAGGTCACCCCAGGTCCTGTTCACGTGCAGAAGCATAATGGGTTTCTTTAATCCTCTCCCACCAGCAAGTCTCCACACTTCTCAGAGAGTCAGCTTGTTGGTCAGTGAAGTGGCACCAGTGGACCCTTGTCCTTAGGGAGTTACACACATAGTGTGCTTGCTTGGATGTTTTTGGTTTTCCCTTAACCCAATCCAAATTCTGTGCCCCAGTCACCTCTCTATTCATGGTAGATATTTCGGGGAAGTGTCCGTCTGCCATCTTCGCATAGCTGGAGCTGGTCAACATCATGAGTGTCGCTTTCCTGGCACCAGAGACCCAGAGCACTCGCTGACAATTGTACCCTTTCACCAGTGGTGGCTATGGCACTAATAGGAGATTTCTTCATTATGACTTGACTTCACACCATAGCTTCCTTTGGTTCCAAATTATGGACAGGGTCTAACTGAGTAGATGAAAAAGTCCATATATATATATACACACACACACACAGGCTCACCACTCCCAAACAGTGTCCACAATGATGTAGTCCATACAAAGTGTCCACATGAGCCTGTGAGTACACATAGATGGCTGTCACAGTGACCGCATCCATGATCTAGGGTAGCCTTGGTAAATTCAAAACTCTAGATTACTGTTACTCTTTTATGATCTGTGTGTGTGTGTGTGTGTGTGTGTGTGTGTGTGTGTGTGTAAGCGCATGCACACAGGTGCACACATCATAGCATGTACCTGGAGGTCAGAGGACAACCTCAAGCTGGGTCCTTGCCCCTCCCTCCTTGTTTGAGATAGGATCTCTTGTTCCTCACAAGCTGGCCTACAAGCTTCCAGCGATTCTCCTGTCTCTACCTATCAGCTCATGGTGGGGATGCTGGCATTGTAGACACGTGCTACTGCATCTGGCTTGACCTGGGTTTGGGTCGCCTAAGCTCAGGTCCTCATGCTCACACAGTGATCACTTTAACCCACCGAGGCACCTCCTCCGCCCAATCATTATTCATTCATTCATTCATTCATTCATTCATTCATTTTTGTTTAGGAGCCCCAGAACAGTGTGTAAATACCAGAGTGAGGGAGAAAGAGTAAATAAGGAGACTGAATGCAGAGACAGAACCTTCCACAACGTCAGTGGTAGGCAGCTGTGGCCTGTGGCACACATGTAGCCACACACAATGGCCAAAGTGCGGCCTTTGTCGCTACTCAGATTTGTCATTTTTCAGTGGCTCTTTTGTTAAATATAGTAGATAGCCTGAGCTGTAAGAATACGGAATCTTTTCCCATAGGACCAAATTATTCACTATGCATTTTCAGTGTGATTTACTCCCCACTGCGTTTCCCGGTACCATGTCTCCACTTTTTGTCCCCTCCCCCACATTACCTGTCACACTATATCCCATTACCCTCTCTTCCTCCCCTCCCTCCCCTTCATAGTCTCCTTTCTGTCTTCCTTTCTTGTGCGTGATTCTAGATTCTGTGTGAGTCAAGAGAGCCTGTTTCTCAAGGTGTGATCACCGATTATCAATCTATTAGCCTTCAAGGTGACTATACAAATACGGAGCCTGGACTTTATAAACTTTGCCCTTCTGATACAGGTTTCCAAGTTTATGTTTGATGTTCCTATAATCCCCAAGACTGGGAAGGTGGAAAACCGCTATTCTTACTTATACATCACAAGAAATGCCGGTTTTGAATTGCCCTGTAACTCTTAGCAAGTATTTGATGACTTATTGCTATAGGGGTGGGGTTAGGTAGTGGGACTTCAGTCTCCCACACCAACTCAAGCCTGACATGCAGCAGGAGCTCAAAAATTTTGTCATAACTATATCTAAATGTATCCTCAGATTCAGCACTTTCCATAGCTAGACTTACTGGATGGCCAAGGTCTTCAAAGCTAGCTTTGGTTTTGTGGTTTTTATCTTGCAAGTCTTCAGGTTGTTCTTATGTTTCATTTTAAAATGTTTTCATTGTTCTAGTTGATCTCATAGAAAATAAGGGGGTGAGTTTTGATCCCTTCCTTGCCCCAGGATCTACAAAGGGGTGTAGGTATGTTAGCAGAAGGCAGACAGGGCCAGGAGGTACTCTGAGGGTGTCGGCGTGCCCACGTCAGTTCTCTGTGCTCTTGGCTCTTGAAAAGCTTGGAGTCTCTTTCTGCCCACGAGAGTGAACACAGGGGAGAACTATGCCAGCCTCACATCCCAGTTTTTGTCTTTAATGTCTAGGATTAAACAAAAGCCGAACATCAAGGGGAATGAAATCATGTCTGGTGTGTTCTCTCTGGCTGTCTTTGGGGGTCATTCTCCCTGTCTTCTGTATAATTCAGGAAAACCTTGGGGAGAGAGCACAGAAAAGCCCTAGGGTGTGTGACACTATGAATGCCCTGCTGGACCCAACCCTTTCACACAGAGACAGGAAGGCTGTATAGCCAGGTTTGCATTTCTGGCAATACAAATGTACTTCAACACCAGCATGCAAGCTTAGACCCTCACTCTAAAAGACAGTGAACCTGGCTTTGGGAAGCAGGATGAATGAGTCTGGAGAAATGAAGAGAGACCAAGTCATATAAGAAGACAAAATACCTATTTGGTTAGTCTGCATTGGGGATGTAAGATGAGTGCCTGCTGTGTGTCTGAGCTGCAAGGGATAAATCCAATGCCTCCCCTCCCATTTGACAGGCAGAGAGCTTCACATTCGCATGAATCCAACTTAATTTAAAGCTTCATCAGAAGGGGAGTGCATTTAGGCCTCTTAGCCAGGTTTACTGCAGTTTGATCTGCAACGCTCGGTTTATTCCACTTATTTAAATGTTCCTTAACATTTTTCTCCTAAGTTATGTATTTGACAGTATTCGTCTAAAGAATACATTTAAAGATAATTTCATTTTGAAGTAAGTGAAACGAACCTTTCCATGGGCATGCAAGGCCTATCTTCACAATGCAAGGTGCAAGATCGAGGAGGATCCACTGAGCTGTGACCCTCGGGTTCTGCCATAGCCGGCACTTCATGATGACCTTCTCATGAACGCACTTGAACCCTTCTCTGCTGAAGATGGACTTCCTGATGAAACTGACCTATCAGACAAGATGCCATTTCCCAGCTGCAGTTCGACCTGCACTGTGCTTCTTTAGAATGTGGACTGAAGCTGGTGTGGGAGGGATCCAGCCTTTCCAGATGCTATAGATGAGGGATCACAGCAGGAAGACCCATCTCTGAAGCAGTGGTCTCAGTAGCCTCGTTGGAGGGAAGCCTGCCGTGGCTGTGTGAGTGCTGTGCTGTAGAAAGGTCTGCACTGAGGACATGTACCTGGGGTCACAGAGCTCCTGATGGATTCTTCAGCAGTGGCTATGCCTGCTATTGTAGTTGGGAGAGCCTTTTAGTGTTGTGGCTGATAACGTAGGCTCCAGCATGAGAGCAGCCCCCCCACCCCCACATTCTCCCAAGATGAAGCAGGTCTCTCTGTGTTCTGAGCCCCGTTACCTTTGCTTTGATGGGAGAATCATAGAATTTACCTAGAATGAAAACTGCATTGCAAGGTCCTCAGCCTGTAGTAACTCAGCTTGGGCAAAGCAAGGCTTTGAGGGAAAAAAACAGAAACAAACCCCACCACCGTCTTGACTGCTGGGTAGCCCAAGACCCTGAGCCTCTGCTGCCCTCTGCTGTCCGAGCCTTGTGATGACAGCTCATCTCTACCTAGTGTTCTTTATAACTTTAAAAAAATCATTTTACTGTCTTACATGTGTAAGTATTTTTCTGTGTGTATATCTGTGTCCAACTCCTATTCCTTGGTGCTTGCAGAGACCAGAAGAGGGTATTCTGAGGGAACTTATTTACAGGTGGTTGTGAGCTGCCTTGTGGGTGCCAAGAATCGAAACTAACCTGGGTCCTCTGGAAGAGCAGCCAATGCTCTTAACCACTGAGCTAAGGCACGCTATTGGAAGATACAGATTTTTGAGTGGTCTGCATGTTCCCATCCAGGTGTGGCTTCCATCCTTTCTTTCCTCCACTTGAGAGAGTGACTGTGGACCTAAGAATGTCTAAGTTCTTAGTATAAGTGTTCAGTAAAGTCCTAGTGGCCTGGAGGAGTGACAAGGAACTGACAGGAGGCCTGACCCCTCCCCCTCCTCTCTGAGGCTGTCACTACCCTTAGCAGCCAGCTGCTGAGCTAAGCCCCTCCCCTTGAGGCTGTCACTCACTCTCCTTAGGTGGGCAGCCAGCTGCTGGATTCAAGGATTCGGTTTAACCCCAAAGAAAGGGATCTTTGCAGGCACTAGTGGATTTTTTTTCTCTAAGAAAGTTATGCCAGACTTATTTGTTTTTAGTGGGTGACTAATTCCAAATGAGGTAAAGCAGTGCTTGGTGAACACAGGCGCTTGTCCCACCCTTAGTGTCCTGGGATGTATCCAAAGTCATTAATCCAAGGTCTCCTCTATATTAAGCATTGGCCAAGCCACTGATATTCAATAGTGAAGAAAGGGACTCCAGGCCCTGCCCTTGTGGGACTCTTGGTCTGGTGGAAGAGACAGATAAAATAATAATAATAATAATAATAATAATAATAATAATAATAATGTGATAATTACTCCTCTGCAAAAACTTAGGTGCCATAAACGAATGTGTTTTCTGCAATGGGTGTCCTCATCAGGGTGAGACCCACAGAGTTTTCAGGGTCCCATTACTGTGTTTACTCATTTTCTTGCACAGTGGTTAGGAGTTAAGGATGTTTTAGGACATGGGCTAATTGAAAAATCAAATGAACAATACCCAGTCCCCTGCTGAAATGAAGATCTGTGCCCTAAGCTACCATTTTCTTCTCTCTAACCATAGGAAATAAAACTAAAAAGTTACAGTAATAGCTGGTAATGGATTTCAGTGGTATTGTGCTCCCCTAACATCCATAAGACACACACACACACACACACACATACACACACACACACACATACACACACACACACACACATACACACACACACACACACACACACACAGTAAAAGAAAAAAGTTACAGGGAAACAAATTTTGGCTCCATATTAAAAAGTAAATAAAGGACTTTGATATCTTTCTTCTCCCAGTTGGATGAATCTTTGCAGGGGGTGGGGGGAGTTCTTTGCTGCCCCACCCCTGTCCCCACCCCCACCCCGGTGTTGAGGCTGGCTAGATCAGCCCTGTTCTGGCTACCGTATGTTAGGTTTCAGCAGACAGCCTTGATGATGCTGGTAAACCTATGACTTGGTTTTCTCAGGTAAAGGGTGGAGTCTGTGATTGATGCAGGTTCTGGAAATGCTTCTGTCATTTGAATAATGTCACAGGTATAGCCCATAGTTTGTAACCTTCCTTAAGCCCCGTCTCCTGCAAAGATAGCCATGGACCCCCAGACACACTTTAACCTCAGTGGTGCTACTTACACTCTAGAACGTGTTTCTGGTACCTAAAAAGTAAAAGACAGAAGGACAGTGGACAGATACTGCCCTGGTGACATTTGTACATTTGGCTTTGCAGCTCTAATTGTGTCCTTGGGATGATTTCTCCCAGACGTTCACATAAGTTGTGAGCTGGTTGAGTTCCTGCTCTGCAGCCATCCTTGTGGCCCCAGAGAGGAAATCATGATTGCTTGGCGAGATGATACATGCGGTGACTCGCACCTTTAACATGTGGATTTATTTTTCTGCCCTTTTCTAATTCTAGAAACCTGGGTTCAGTACTCAAACTCCTGTTTCACATACTTCCCGTAGGGGGCATCGCTCATCAAGCAAAACCCAGCTTGCAGAGAGCAGGTCATGTCAGGCCTTATAGGGGAGAAACCAGTCTCTGCTTTGAAGATTTCTGAGCGCTGAAGATGCCATTATTCTGTCCTGTCAACCATCAGACACAGTTTCTCTTAGAAGCCAGGATGACTGTATCATGTTAAGTCCATCTGATTGGAAATGGGCAGTGGGGGTGGAGGTGACTTATCCACACAAGATGTGTACACCAGGACAAGGATTCTCACCCATGTCACGCCATGCCAGGCCTTTGATCCCTTAGTCAGATCCAAGACATTTCATCTCAATCCCTCCAAGAGAAATACGTTTCCGTCCTGTAAACCGTCTTCACAGCCTAGGTAATAGGCAGTTACAGAGGAACCTGTGTGTGCCAGGTTTCCTCTGGGCTGCTCAGCCTTGAGTTTGGTGAAACGCATGTAACTTCCCCTATCATCCCAGCCCTGAAAAGTAATATTTTCAGATAACAGCTATGATCTATTCTCTACAAGCTTGTGGGATGAGGTGTCCTAGGCTTGTGAATGTATCTGGTATCTTGGGGAATGGCCATGGTTATCTCTGCATGGGTCCTTCTTCTTCCAGCAACTTCTCGGCTTTTTTATGGTGTTTAGGTGAGTTCTGGGATAAGGAGTTGAGGTGTGTAAGGCCCATTGAGACCTAACCTCTGAAGAGACATCATGTCTTGCCTTCTTGTGCAGGCCTTCCCACATTTATGAGGGTGGGAATTGGCTTCAGAGCCACACTGGGGAGGGCGTGTGACACAGAGAGAGACTGAGGCTCTTCCTAGTCCATCTAACACAACAAATAAGTCTGGCACTGTAAGAAGGCTTTGCACTTGTCAAGATGGTAATGCGAACATTCTCAGCTCCTAATGTGGGGTTTCCTACAACTCTGGGGGTGGGGGGCATGCAGAACTGAGGAACCGAAACATCCTCAGTTCCTTCTGAGTGACAGACAAGCAACTAGTGAGAAGAGACAGTACCCTGTGCCGGAAGTGGCACTCTGCAGGTAGGTGTGGCTCTGCTTAAGCCTGTTCTTCAGTGGCGGCCCTGGCCCTTCATCTCAGTATTCCCCACATCCCTGCTTTCTCTTGCACACCATCTGGCAGGTTTTAGCTGAATGTCCAGCTTGGTTTCAGGACCCCTAGGGATTGGTCCCCACAGCTCTCCATGAAGGTCACATGACTTTGGTTCATTAAACACTCTGAACTTCAGTTACCTTTGCCTTGCAGTGGTCGTGAGAAGAGAACCAGCCCTGTACCATAGAATATTTGCTCAGTCAATGAAATCAAGTGTACACAAGTCAAACAGGGTCAAAACCTCAAAGCAACCAAAGCTAAGCTGGAAATCCCAGGCCTTTACTCCTGTATTCTTGCCTCTGACCCAACATCTGAAGAACTCGTGGACTTCCTTGCTCTGCCTCAGCAATCCCGGGTAAACCAGAGTAAAGGATATTTCTAAAACCAGGGGACCTAGGGGCTAGAGAGATGGCTTGGCAGTTAAGAAACCATGCTGTTCTTCCAAGAGATTGAAGTTCAAATCCCAGCACCTACGTCAGGTGGCTCCTAACTGCCTAAAACTCTGTCTCCCAGGGGGCTGGTGCCGCTGGCCTCCACAGGAACCTGTATCCACATGCACATACCTGTACACTAACATAGAAGTTTTTTTTTTGTTTTTTTTTTTAAGTCTTTAAAACTGAACAAAGGACCTAGAGTCAGAATGACCTGTCCCTAGAGGACATTCCTGGCAAAAGAATTCATTTGGTAAATATCGGGGTGGTTAGCTTTTGCTTGTGGAATCTTAGAAATGCAACTTATTGATTGGTGAAATCGCCCAGTGACTGCTTGCTTTGGAGGGGGAGTTTGAGATGAAAGTATTGATTGAGAAGAGTAAGGAAGGGAGGCACACGGGTTTGGTTGTCTGTCTGTCTCTCTTTCTCTGTCTGTCTGTCAAACAGCTAAAGTAGAATACAGAAGATAAACCTTTCTATGGAGTTTTAAGGAAGAGGGACTTCACTGAGAGAGGTGACAGTGGGTGATTGTCCTGCAGTGCTTCAGAACAAAAGGGTCTTTGATTAGCAGATCTTTCTCCGAGTGTTATTTTATTTTTTCCTCTGACTTTTCTCATTGCCCCAAATGTGGATACTCTGGTTGTCTTAACCTGTCCAGATTCACAATTTGAAAAGTCCTTCTGTGTTGTTCCTGGGAGCTGGTGACCAAAGTGGTTTTGGGTAGACTAAAGGCAGCAGAGGTAAACGGATTAAGCTGGACATGGAAAGGGATGGGCGCAGCCGGAGCCCCGCTCTCTGGCCTCGCTTGGGGTGTTGTTGGTCAGCAGGAGTTGGCTCTGTCTTGGCAGTAGAAATGGCTACTGCTCGCTGCACATGATCAGAACTGTTCAGTCTCATCAGGGAGCCCCTCAGATCACCTTCTGGCACGAAACTTTCCACAAATCATCAAACAGCCAAGGTGGAGGCGATTCCTTGAAGTCTCTCCAGCCGCTTTGGCACACTTGCCTGTTGGAAGGGCTTAGCGGAGCAGAGAGGTTTGGAGGCCTGCTGTGGGGCTGGGGGCGCTCCAGACACTGGCAGCAGCCCTGGGACTCACAGCTCACCCCTTGCTCCTTGTCTTGAACCCTTCTTCATGTGCATTCTCCATCTGCGTGGGCGACTCCCTGGTACCAGGAGGAGCAGCGTTTTCAGAGTCTGTAAGCTGTAAAGGCTTCTGTGTCCTCTCCTCAGCCCTGCCAAGCAGAACTTTTGGCAGGGGTGCACATAGTCTGACATGGTTATCACCTGAAATAGGGTAAGTGTGTACAAGGAGCTGAATTTGTGTGGGGCGTGCGCATGATCTATCTCCCTCTGCCTTATGCTCTTGAGATAGCTTTGCACTGAATCTAGAGCTAGGCTGGCAGCCAGCAAATCCTGTGGTCCCTTGCGTGTCTCTTCCCTGTCCCAGTGTTGGGATGGCAGATGCTGGTGTAGCCGTGCCCAACTTTTTTCATGAGTTCTGGGGATCTGAACTCAGGTTCTAATGCTTGGAGAGCAAGCGCTCTGCCCACTGAACCATCTCTCCAACCCTGAGAAGCTAATTTTTTTTTTTAATTTTTAAAATTACATTTGTTCAGTTCTTTGTGGGTAGAGGGTATGTGCATGCTCCAGCACTTATGTGGAGGTCAGAGGTCAGCTTGTAGGAGTCAGTTCCCTCCTTCCATACTACAGATCTCGGAGGTAAATTTCAAGTAATCAGACTTGGTGGCAACTACCTTTTTCCATCCTCCAGAGCCAGAAAATAAATTCTTTTTTTTTTGGGGGGGGGGCAGGTTTTTTGTTTTATTTTTTGTTTTGTTTTTTGGGTTTTTTGTTTTGTTTTGTTTTGTTTTGTTTTGTTTTGTTTTGTTTTTTGAGACAGAGTTTCTCTGTACAGTTTTGGAGCCTGTCCTGGATCTCTCTCTCTGAAGACCAGGCTGGCCTTGAACTCACAGAGATCTGCCTGGCTCTGCCTCTGGAGTGCTGGGATTAAAGGTATGCCCCACCACTGCCCGGCCAGAATATAAATTCTTAATGCACTCATTTTAAATCTCTTCAGTGACCACATGGGGTTGGTAGCTCCAGTACTGACCAGCTAATAGTTTGGTAAGCATTTGCAGTTAGCAAGTGTGTCTGAAGTCTGTCATTAAAAAATTACTTTTTGGGGGGGCTAGGTGTAGTGTTGTATGCCCTAATCCAAGCACATGGGAGGCAGAAACAGGCAGATCTCTGTGAGTTTGAGGTAAATCTGGTTTACAGAGCGAGTTCCAGATCAGCCAGGACTGTTACACAGAGAAACCATGTAGCATGAATCTTAAAGAGTCTTATTAATAAAATCAAACCTGGTATTAGGGTGAATGCTAGAAGATCAGAGAAGCAGAACAATAGGCCACAGCCTCCTCACCTCGACAGTTCCTCAGCTGATCCTGTTTCCTCAGATTAGAAGCTTCTGTGTCCTCATCCCAATGGCTCTCAGCTGAACTGCTGCTTAAAAGCCTGAATGCTTAACCAGCCAAATGCTTCTAGTTTCTGGTCCTCACACCTTATATATCTTTCTACTTTCTGCCATCACTCCCTGGGATTAAGGGCTGGATTTCTGGGATTAAAGGCATGTGTCACCATGCCTGGCTGTTTCCAATGTGGCCTTGAACTCTCAGAGATCCAGAGGGATTTCTGCCTCTGGAACACTAGGATTAAAAGTGTATGTGCCACCATTTTCTAGCCTCTGTATCTAGTGGCTGTTCTGTTCTCTGACACCAGGTAAGTTTATTACGGTGCACAATATTTTGGGGAACACAATACCACCACAAAACCCTGTCTCAAACAAACAAACAAACAAACAAACAAATTCTTTTGCCAGGCAGTCATGCACCCCTTTAATCCCAGCACTCAGAAAGCAGAAGCAGACAGATCTCTGTGAGTTCTAGCACAGCTGGAGCTGTTACATAGAGAAACACCACCTTAAAAAAAAAAAATCAATCAATTAATTAATATAAAAACCTTTTGGGGGGACTAGATATTTGGCTCAGTGGTTAAGGGTACTTGTTGCTCTTTTTTTGTTTTGTTTTGTTTTGTTTTTTGAGACAGGGTTTCCCTGTGTAGTTTTGTGCCTTTCCTGGAACTCACTTGGTAGCCCAGGCTGGCCTTGAACTCACAGAGATCCACCTGGCTCTGCCTCCCAAGTGCTGGGATTAAAGGCATGGACCACCACCGCCCGGCCTACTTGTTGCTTGTATAGGGAACCTGAGTTTGGTTCCCAGCATCTACATGGTAGCTCACAGCCATCCATAACTCCAGTTCCAAGGGATCCAATGCCCTCCCTCTTCTGCCCTCCATGGGCAATGGGCACACACATGGTGCACATATATACATGTAGGCAAAACATTCATACATGTAAATAAGGCTTTTTATTCCATCAAATGCCACAGTTGTAACTTGGCATTCTTGCTGGGCAGCTAGGTTAACATCTGGGTCCAACTGACAGCCCATGATAGCTAATGGATGAGGCCAACCAAAATCATAAGTGTATGTAAAATGCTATGAGATTTGGGAGGGGTTTAACCTTATCTGTGCGGTTCAAGCATATATTTTGTTGATGATAACTTCATGCTCAGTGTCAAAGCCCCAGCATCCTGCATCCATCTAGTGCTGAGTAAGGTTCAATAACTCTGTATTTAATGCAGGCATGAATGAATAAATGCAAAAACGGCACTTTACAGGTGGCTTTTTAGTCACATGTTTCATGAAATGTCCAAAAGGGGTAAATCTCTGGAGACAGAAAGTGACCTTGCTGAGGCTGGGTCAGGGAATGGGGGTGATTTCAAGTGGCTGTGGTGTTTCCTTGTGCTTTGATGAGGATGCTTGAAAATGAGATGATGGTACTGTGCACAGTTCTGTGTCCACTGAGAACTTTGAACATGCCCTTTAGATGTGTGTGGTTTATGTTCTGGTGGTAAGTTCCACCTCAGTGTGGTTTACAAACAGCTCTTGTTCTTTCTGTGGTGAAGCAGGCCTTGTGACTGCAGTTCTCCTTCCATGTGGGGGCTGCTGTTCAAGCGCCTCCCCTGCACCAGGCCTCGGTTTCTCCACGATGAAGAGGGTTGCTTTGTCTTCAGGGATGGCAAAGACTTTTTGATCTTCCTTCCCTCTGTCTATTTAACTTTAATCCCGTTCTGAAGGCATGGTGTCCTGAGTGTACTATACAGAAACATAAATGGACACCTTTGTGTCTCCCACAGTGTTAGAGTTTATTAAATAACAATTCATATCGTTTGATGGTTTACAGAAGAGCCATTTGTCATATAATCCTATCTGCCTTGCTAACCAGGCTGAGGTAAATGCTGATTCTTTTATTCCAATCTTAATGGCTAATAACTCTCACGGTACACAGTGAATGTCTGTGTAACCATATGCATATATGTGGTTTACAGAATAAATACATGTTAAAGATGCCGCACCAGGGTTCAGGCAGTTACAGAGGTGGGCTGAGAAAGAGTCTGTATTGATGAGACAGTGAACAGATCAGTGCCAGGAGGAAGCTGCTCATGACCTGCTAGAGCCAGGTTTAGGAACGAGGCTGCAAGTTTCAGTAGTGATGTGCAAAAGCAGAACTGGGCGCAGGAAACACAGGTCAAGTCCAAGTCCAGACCAGCAAACATGTAGGGCGGGTCTAGTTGGTCCCATCAACAGCTGTCCAGCTGAAACTCTAGGGGTGGTCAGGAGTCCTCTGCTGGTTGGGTCACGGTGTACAGAATACAGAAGGTATTCATTGTTTTATGGGGTTCAGATGAGAGCATATGCCCTTTCCTTGGTCTGGCTTGCCCAGTAAGTTTGGGGGCCTGGTTATATGATTTTGATATGGCCATGTTCCCTTATAGTCTCAGTTCACCTCAATAACATTAGAGGGTAGCTCTTTCCCTACCCCTAGGAATCAGTCTGTCAGCCTGTGCTGGATGGGTGGTGCCTAACAAATGGGTCAGGTTCTGGATGCCCCCAGGAGCTGTCATCATCCTTATCCCTGAAAATGGAGCCAAGAGATGCTTGCAAAAGTGGCGTCTCCTAGGACAGTGCACAGCCTGAGAAACCATTGTTTTATACAAAACGGAGTAGCTCAGAGTAGATCCTGAGTTCATCAGGTGGTTTCCAGGGTAGGACACTCCCAGGAACACCTCCAGCATCCACAGCACTCAGAGCGCCCAGGGCTGGCCCAGCATGAGCAAGGGCCAAGGCACTCATCTTTGGCCTTCCACCCAGACAGACACAGAGCCTCGCTCTCTACAGTTAGCAGAGCTGATGCGTAGAGCCCACTTTCTCTGTCCTCAGGCAGCAGAGCTTCTGGGGTCACCGGGAGGTGCCTGGCTGTTGAGCAGCACATGGTTTTCTGTGGCTTGCGGTCGAGGGTCCTGTGGGTTTTCTCTTGGAAAGCACATTTCTTTAGGAATAGCTTTGAGCTGGTCTTTTTCTTCTCTCGCTTCTTTTTTTGAAGACAAAAAGAATGCAAAGCAGTGACTGCAAGGAAGTAATTCCCCCACACCTCTTCCTCCTGCCCCACCTCCTATATTTCTGTTCCCCCTTTCACCATCCTCTTCCTCCTCCTCCTCTTCTCTCCCCTCCCCCTCCACTCCTCCACCCCTCTCTCCATTCTCTTCCTCACCCCCCTCTCCCTGCCTACCCACTGTCCTTGTATCAGCAGTACGTGTCTCACACACACCCTGAGCTCCTGCTTTCCAGGTGGTGGGCTGGACCCAGACGGCCGCTGTCATCTCAGTCACAGTGTCCGCCCCCATTACTGACTCACTCTCGGGTACACTGGGACTTGAAAATCTGTGCTGCTCATTACGAAAACGTTTCATGACTGAAACAGGGAGACTTTTTAGATGTAGTGTGTTAGAATGCCCGACTCTCCCTCTTCAGTTCCGGTAGGCATGGTCACTTCTGTATGTCCCCTACCCTGGTGCAGACATGCTTTAAATGAGTGAGTGTATTCCAGTGACTGCCATCATGAAAATGCCCTTTAGTTTAACTGAAGATTCTGCATGTATCTCACACACACACACACACACACACACACACACACACACACACACCCTTGGGAGCATGTTCTTGTGGACATATTTCTTCCACTTTGAGATAAATATAAAAAGCCATGAGCGTAGGAGGGACACTAGCTGGGAGGAAGATCAGTAGGAGGAGACAACAGAAGGTGTGCAGGGTGAATGTTATCAAGATGCATTATATAGAGTCTGGGGAGGTGGCTCCATGGAGAAGAGCTCTTGCTGTATAAGCATGAGGACTTGAGTTTGAATCCTCAACACCTATGTAAAAAAATTTAAAAAAAAAAAAAAAAAAAAAAAAAAAAAAGCTGGCATGGCCACACATATTCTAGAAACTCCAGTGTTATGGGAGGTAGAGACAGCATTGCTGGGACTTGCTGGTGCCAGCCCAGCTCCTGGCACAATGAGACACCCTGTTTTGAGAATAAGACCGAGAGAGGTAACAGCATGATACCAGATGTCATCCCTTGGCCTATATTTATGCATTTCCTAGTACTCCACATGGATGTATATATCACTCACAAACTCTGTCTATCTATCTATAGATATAGATATGAATAAAGATATATATAAAGAGATGTCACAATGGAATTAATTAGGATATATAATTATGCTAATAAAAGCATGAAAATAATTTTCAAATGTCCTAGGAATCCACGCTGCTTCTAGTCCCTTCTGTGCCCAGCCAGACACCCTGCAAGGGCTCACACTTCATACAATTTGCTCACCCGGCACATTCCACCACAGATTTAACTTCCATGAGCGGGAAACTTACTGGCAACCCGGAGAAAAACTAGATTCAACAGACCTTCAGTGCAGTTTCACTAAAGGCAAGGGCAGGCCGTGTAATCCGAGTTGTCCAAGGGAGCCCGTGCATGCCTGGCTGCTGTTTGAAGACTCTCCTAAGCCATCCTGCCAGGTTTATTTGGTTTAGCTCCCACTCTGGGAACCAGGCTTCTTTCTGTGCATGGGGTTGTCAAGAGAGCAGCCCCTCCAGGACTCTGGCTGGACAGCTGCAGAATAGCTGGCATTTTTCTTTCCCCACCTCTGTATTGACAGCAGGTTTGAATCACTGAGCCCTGTTTTATGTAACATATCCAGGCCAGGAATCGCTTGAAAAACATTTAGGATGCCTAATTGGATCTTGTTTTCAATGAAAGGAGGGCATTGCCTGGTACATTGTGTATTTTTGTGTTTGGGGCTTTATTAAGAACATAGAAAGGCCTCAATTTTCTGCCTTTCCTGTTTCCTGCTGATTAAAGTGGTGTGTGTGTGTGTGTGTGTGTGTGTGTGTGTGTGTGTGTGTGTCTATGGGGGAGTGTCCTTCCCCTAGTCAAGAATATCCCAGCAGCCCACCACTTCCAACCACATCCTGGTACTTTTTCTTATAAAAGCCTGTTGCTGAATAAGCAAGGCTGTATTTTTTTTTTTACAAAAGCAGACAATGGGCCCGATTTGGATTATTGACTTCTATCCTAGAGGAGTGGGCTACATCTACATGAGGCTAGTATTAATTACAAATGGCACTGATCTGTGAAGAGCAGGGGATGGGAGTGGATTAGAGCAGCACAGGCACTGAGAGAGAGAGAGGACAGCTAAGCCTGGAGGGGGGTCCCCAAGGTGGAAGTCAAGACACCTAGATGTTTGACAGGGCCTGCTTGCCCTCCACAGAACTGACAGAACAGTCTGTAAGGATCCTGCCAGCTGCTTCCTCATCTTGCCGCTGTGGAGGCTGCCTATATTCCAGTCCACCACCCTGAACACAGAAGCTGACCTCCTAGGGTTCTGCAAGGTGTCGGCTCACAGAGAACACCTTGTCTTGATAACAGCTCATGGGTTACATTACACATCTTATGTCTTTTCTTCTCTCCCTCTGCTGGGTAGTAGTCATTCCCCAGGGTCTCAGCAGCTGACCCACATGGCTTGTCAAGGATTTCTCTAGGAGAGGTGGCTCCCCCAACCTAATCTCTTTACTGTCTTTCCAGAAATGGAAAGATCCTGCAGTCTTCTCATCCCATGTCCCCCTCACTCCACAGCTTTGTCCCATAGATCCGTTAGTTTTTACAAATGATAGTGAGGCTGAGGTATGTCACCTCCACACTGGACAAAGCTGGGCTTGCATGCCCCCTACCCCCACATTTCCAGTTGTGTGATAGCTAGGGGGCGCTCAACCTCCCTACTCCCAATTTTAGTTGTGTAAAAATAGACTCCACGGTGCCCTCTGCAGGAGGAGAACAGCATGGCCATGCTGGACTGCCCCATTGTGGGGCTGATGCCAGGCATCTTTGCCACTTTCATTTCCTCTTTTAATTTCCCGGGTGTGGAGGATAAAAAGGCTGGTGGGTCTCTGTCACTCATTTACATCTTTAGTAAAACAAACAAACAAAACAAAACAAAAACCAACTCTAGGCAAGGAGAGTTCAGCCATTTCCCTGGAACTGGAGGATTGACAATTAGGATTGGCCTGAGTCAGGGGTCAGTTGGGTATTATTTGGAACCATCCATTCCTTCCTGGACTGAGGCACATTTAGGAAGGCATGAAAGAGCCAAGTCTACATGCTTTTTTTTTTTTGTCCCAGTGGGGACAGGGAGTTCACATTGTAGGGTTTCTTCCTTGTGGAAATAAATTCAGTCCGTGCAACTGAATGAAAGGCGTGTGCTTGTGCTGGGTGCTTGGGGAAGAACATTCCACTTGAGTAATATGTCCCATTTGTCATCGTATTTGGATGGAACAGAGAGACCCCTGGAATCCCTGTTTGTGATTAGTGTCATGAATACATTTGGCTGACCAGATTTTTACCCTGATTAAGTACAGAATCTGTATATTTTGTTCTCATGTGTTTGATTTTAATCACTAGATGTGGGAGTCTGGACACTATATTCTTGTCCTGCTTTACAAAGAAAAGAGCCCCAGAACTTCCATGAAGGAGACAGAGTTATTATTAATCACTTAAATGATATTTTCATCCTCACTCATTCCCAGACTGAGGGCCTTCCGTCTCAATGACACCTGGGTTAGTCAGCAGTCTGCCACTGAGTCAGGATGCCTGAGGTGAGCGAAAAGAAAGGAAAGCAATTTGAGATGCTGGTGATGAGGTCTCAGTCCCTTGTCACTGTTGTCTTTGGACCTGAGAGGCAGAGCAGGAAGGTGGAAAGGGCACAGTGTCTCTAGGATCCAGCAGACAGAGATAGGGGCATGTATGGACAAGATAAAGCCCCCCAGGGGCCCACTCCACTCCATTTGACTGGGTTTCAGTTCCTCGGTCTCCATGCCTGTCACTTTGCTGAGAGCTGGAGCCTGCTGAAGTTTTAAACTATAGGATTTGTTGATCTAGCCTTAGCACCCAAAACAAAGGAAGACTGAGAGAGGAAGAGTACAGGCATAGGATGGGATAGGATGGAGGCAAGCAGCAAACACCATGCCTGTGGTTGTCTCAGGAGCCAAGGAAAACAGCCAAATGACTTGGTTGCTGTACATCCAGAAGTTATCACTAGGGTTGGTAAAGACCCTCTAGAACAGTATGTGAGAAGCTACAACCTGGTCCAAGAGTGGACCTACAGGTTTCCACACTGTCGCTAGAAGATCTATGCATCTTCGTTCACCCTCATTCTTGGGGAGAGGCCTTGTGAGTCTCACCAGAACAGACCAGATATAGCCAGGAGTGACTGAGTCATCATATTAGACGGTGAGCTGTGTACTAACTGAGCGGCCTCCAGCAAGCCTGGTAAGGGGCCCAAAGCACACAGGCCCAGGCCAAGCAAAGGAACAAAGAGAAGCTTGCCAGGCATCTTCAGTCATCCCTGGATACACAGTGGTGTGGAAGATCGGCAAGAGCTTCTAGGATGCCTCCTGGTCCTGCTCAGCTTATGACCGACAGTAACGGCACCAAAACATGGTGTAGCTCCCCCACTCTGCTAAGGTTAAGAAAGCTTGATGTTAGTGGAGGGTGAGTGAAGGCATATAAGAGACCATACGCAGACACTGGTCTCGTGTGTGTGGGTGTGGGTGTGGGTGTGTGTGTGTTTTGGCATTCTGCAGCACTATTCTGTTCCCTGTGAGCATGGAAAAGAGCTGGGCTCACTGTTGCTGCTGAGGTCAGTCTGCTAAGAAGAACACTGACTATACTGTTCAAAGTCTTGTTCAGCCTTATACTAGCTAGGAGTTAGGACAAGGAGCTAACATCTGAGCTGCAACCAGCTCATTTCATACAGTGCTTATAGGAAATGAGGAGTTGCTTTATGTTTTTAGTGTATTATTTCTGTGGGCATGTGCATAAGTGTGGAGGCCAGGGGTTGGAGGTCAGAGGTCAATTTCCTGTTTTGTTCCTCAAGTAGTTTTCACTGTTCTTAGATAGGGTCTCTCCCTGGTGTGGAACTAATCAGTTCATCTAGGCTGATTGGCCAGGGAGTCCTAGAGAGCTCCTGTGTTCACCTTCCCAGCGCTGGGATTACAGGTGCATATACCATTCCTGGCTCTTTTTAATGTGGGTTCTGGGTATGAAATTCAGGTTTTTCGTGTCTGTAGATCAAGGGCTATGCTGACTAAGCTCTCTTCCCAGTCCAGAACTCATGATTTTAGATTAATTTGTGAAGTGACATGATTGAAATACTTAATGGTAGTGGACACTCAATGGATAGTAGTCATCTGGTTTTATTTTTTTACTTATGAATGAGAGGGAGCCTCTCCAGATGAAGTTACTCAAGTTACTAGTTACTAAGCTAGTAAGCTGGACTTGAACCCATCTGCAAAGTGTGGCATGGCCTGAGTAGCACAGAATAGAATAAGATGGTCCTTGGCTTTCTTTTGTACCTTGTCACGATTATCTGATTTGTAAAAGATATATAAGCCTCACACTAAGTGAGTGCTCCACTTCAGACACCCATTCTGCCTCCAGTTTGTCACAGCCAGGCCCATTGCATGAAACAGACCAGACACCTGGAGGAACCGCTTCCTGATTTGGTGAGTCAAGTGGCTGAGCGATCTCTGGGGGTGTTTTCTACCACTGCGGATTTTTTTTCCCCAAAAAAAGAATTCCATTTTTCTATTAAGAAGACAACTGTCAAGTGAAAGGCTCAGAAGTCTGGTAGTTCTGTGTGGATCAGTGACATCCATGAAGCCCTGAAATTATTTGATCTATCCGACACCAAGTGTCTGCATACTTGGCAGAATGAGGATAAATGACCCCTCTTTTCTCTGGCTCCTGCACATTTGGCCTAATGTGATCACAGATAGTGAATAATGGTCCAATTCAGTGCCTGCTTTCTCCATGATACCCCCCTGAGGAATACAATAAGCTAGTTCTTTGGGTGTCTTCTGAGTTTGATGGGTAGAAAAAAAATAACAGCAGAGAGATTACATCTTGCCAATGTCCTAAATTCTGAAGAACAAAAACCATACTTAAATTATTACTCCACCATTTGACATTCCCATTTTTAAAATGAGCCTCCTGGAGGGGGAAATGGCTTTCCTGAGGGAAGGCCTTAAAGGTTAGCAGATGATGCTGAAGTCTCTGAAACCTGTGTCTCGTACCAGAAGAAGGGCCCAAGCTTTGATTTAAAAACAACAAAAAACTTACTGTGTTTACATGCATGTGTGGGCATGTGCAGGTCAGAGGACTGCTGCACAGACTGGCTCTCTCCTTCCACCTTGTGGGTCCTAGGGATCAAGCAGAGGTCATCAGGCTTGGTCACAAGTGCCTTTACCTATGGAGCCATCTCACCAGCCCAAACCCAACCCAGGCTTGTGTCTTACCTCAGGTTGAGGTGGGTAGGAAGTGTAGCTGAAGTGTGTGGACTTGGCAGTGGTAAAGTTGCCAAGCTCTGATCTGTTAGACCTGAGGTCCTTGACTCAGTCCCTGAGCCTCAGTGTCCCCTGGTGGAATGAGACAATTGTTACCTGCCACAGTAGGTTCATGTTGCAAATGGAAAGCATCTGCTCAAAGCATATGCTCCATGAGTGTCAGCTGTTATGCTTCGGTATCCAATGTTATCAATACTGATTACATGTTAATATTGATTTTACATATGTGTGCATCTATGTATGTGTGTGCTATGGAAACCTTTTGTCAAATAAACCTATGTGGCGAAATAACTATGTGGAGACATGGGGCAAAGATACAAAATTAGGTTGGCTGCTCTCCTCTTCCATGGCTGCTGCAGGTAGACTCAGCTTTGCTGCCCTTGGTGTTCCTAGGTGTGACCGTATACCTCATCCTGTAACGGGTCCTCCATTCTCTGTCCTGTGGGCCTGCTCTGTGGGACTTTCTTCACCTTTCTTGTTGTTTGGCCTGGTGTCATTTGGCAGAATCCTGGGGTGGGCGGGCAACCTTGTGATAGTTTTCCTCTCTTGGCCTTCTCCTGGTCTCCTCCCCGTCAGTTCAGCCTCTCCTGCTTGACAGAGGAATAGGGGGTGTCTTCATCCCACTTCTGTTCCTTAGAGAGCTGCAGTTGCTTAGCACAGACTTGGACTGCTGGACATGAGTGTGTGCTGAGCCACTCGGCAGCTGCTTACAGATGCAGCTTCATGAGACTGTCACCAGGTGCTCGGGTCATAGAGCAGATGCCAGGATCTCAAGTTCAACAGGGTTTACTGAGTGTAAGACGCTGGAGAGGTTATTAATTCCCCAAGGCTCAGATCCTCTTCGGGGGCAGAGAACAACCTGACCTTCTCTAAGAGTACTTCCTAAGAATGCTGAGATTTTGCTTTTGTTTGTTCTAATGTGTTCTGCACTGTGTAGTGGGCAGGAGCCTCAGCCTCCCGGTTCTGAATGCTACTCCTGAGTTGACACAGCCTTGGCTGCTGTGGGGTTTTGTGGTAGCCTTGTTCCAGTGACAAAACACACCACATCCTGGGTGGAAGCAGGGCCCTCTGCCTTCTTTCCGCCTTGCCTCTCTGCCCTGTGAGTGTCTGTTACCTGGTGAGCAGATTCCTTCTCTGATGTGGGTTGTACATCCCACTTGGTACACTTCCCCCATTAGTAAGTTTTTAACATGATAAACCTTTTCCTTAAACTATCCCATAAAATCAGACTTGTGGCAAAAATACATTTAGGAAAGACACCGTTTCACCATTTTATTAGCTTTTGGATAGTCCCAATGCCAGTGAGGCTTTGAGGAGTCCTGTGGACCAAAAAGGGAAAAAAACAGTTTGAGCACCATTTAGCCCTCCATTTTCCAAATCACCCTGACTAGGAACTCCTTCCTCCTGTTCTTGCCTGGTGCCTGGCTTCCAGGAAGTCCATATCTTAGTTTAACACTGGTTGGGACGGTCCTGCTATGGGAAGGCTCCCTTTACCCCAGGATAAAGCACAAAGCTGGTGTGCTGAGAGGCCGCTTCACGAAGGTTCTTGCCTAACTGTGAGAGAGGGCTGTGTTTACAAGAGCGCACAGCGGTCCCACTGTGCCAAAAAGCTGCTGGCCATGGCCATGATCTCCTGAGGAACGAGGTTGTCCCCTGTAAAGTGTTTCTCGTCTCTCTGAAATCTCATCCACCCTTGGAAGCAAAAGGAGCAGTTTTTCCACAGCCAATTTTGTACTTTCTTGTGGCCATATATGGTTCAAGATAGAGAAATGGCCTGAGCAATTAAAGCACACCGTCTCTCCCTGGGGTTTTGAACAAATAAGTTGAAGAGAGAAAGGAGGTGTAGTTAGTTTCAAATGATAACAAGACAGATGCCTTCCATTTTTAATGGTACCTTCTTGGCTTCAGTATAACAGTTGGTAGAACACTTACTGATCATAGGTGAAACCCTGGGTTCAGTCTCCAGCACTACATAAACTAGCCATATGTACATTCCTGAAATCCCAGCACTCTGGAGGTAGAGTCAGGAGTATCAGAAGTTCAAGGTTATCCTTGACTACATAGTATATTTGGGGCTATCCTGTGCTGAAATCATGTCTCAAAACAGGGAAAGGAGAGGTATTATAGGGAGGGGAGATCTTCCCTCAAATGCCACAGTTAAGCACCAGGTTTCTTCTCTTCATCCATATAACTGGAAGGATTTAAAATGTCATGTCTTTTAATGTGCAGGATGTAGGGGGAGGCAAAAACAGAGATGGGGAGACAGAGGCAGGTTTTAAGAGTTGATTCTGTTTTCAAAGTTGCAGGTGAAACATGAGGCTTTATCACTTGGCTTCCCAGTTCTTTGCAGCATTAGCAGGATTTGAAAGAAGCCTCCTTGTAAACCTGCTCAGAGAAGAGGTGGCGAGCACAGCTTTGGAAATGGAACAATGCTTCCTTGTTTTCTTATTGTTTGTCTTTTTTATTTTTTATTTTTTGGCTGCCAGCAGAAAACCAAATGACCTCATTACCCATAGTTCCACTAGGTTTTATCCAAAACAAGCCATCAAAGAGAAATGAGTACCTGGTCATGTGTTTGAAAGGATTCAGCGTAGTTGTCTCGGCCATTGAAGGCCGCTTAGGCCTCTAGAATGAAAAGGTCACAAGGGAGACTGGAGAATTTGTGGCTCATAGAAGACAGAAAAGCTTACCTTTGGCATTTCTGCAAAAAAAAAAAAAAATGGTATTGGGATTTTGAAAGGCTATGCATTATAAAGCAACTTAAAGAATTTGGGGGGCTAGAGAGATGGCTCAGTGGTTAAGAGCACTGACTATTCTTCTAGAGGTCCTGAGTTCAATTCCCAGCAACCACATGGTGGCTCATAACTATCTATAGTGGGTTCTGATACCCTCTTCTGTCATAAAGGAATACATGCAGATAGAACACTTGTATACATAAAATAAAGTAAATAAAATCTTTACAACAACAACAAAAAAGAATTTGGGCTCTGTAGAGCACAGTCTTCATTCCAGCTCAGACCTTCTAGGAGCCTTTGGAATCATAGGCATGTGTGTGTTCAAAGCCCAGCTCCTTCCCACCCCAGCCTGCCCAACTTCCATGGCCATGTTCATGCTTCTCTTCTCTCCTTTCTTCAAGGGTGCTCCCCAAGAAGCAGCCAACAAAAAGACTGTGTTCAAGTCTCTGTCTTGATATGAGATACTGAAGCCACATGTAGGGAGTGCACACCTGTCATCCTAACATTGAGAGGGAGAGACAAGAAGAGCAGGAGTTCAGGGTCATCTTCAGCAACAGTAAGCTTGAGGCCAGTCTGGAAGGCATGAGGCCCGGCTTCAAACGCCAGCCCCAAGAATCATGCAGAACCACCAAGACACAGAGCTATATCCACATGCCCTCTGTGGTGTTATAACCCTCAGAGGGTTATAAAGACGCCAACCCAAGCTGTGCCGAAAACATACACTTAGGATAACTCAACTGGTTTCAATTATCCTCAGAAATCTGAATGTTCAAGATTGACACCTTGACAAATTATAGGAAATTGCAAACATTTTCCCAGGCCCAATTATCAGATCTATTTCCCAAAGGCTTTGGAAGAAGATTTAGGCAGGAAACCCCCCTCAGGCAGGTTTCAAGTCACAGCAGCAATGATGGGAGCTGTGGTCAGCCAGCCTGGGACACACTCTGTCTTTGCGCCTGTTGGCTTCGGTACCAGACCACCAACGGCTCCCTGCCTGAAACCCGGAACAGCAGAGAGCTAACTAGACTGCAACTGGCCTTGCTGAAGAAGAGAGGAAAAAGTGCCCAGGACCTGCAGCACAAGGTTTCCATTTAGAGCACTTGATTCCTGTCGGAAAAGGCCGAGGCTGCTTGCCAAAAAACACCAAAGGTTTTCCTTTTCTTCAACGGCATCATGATGTTTCGGAGGAGACTTTTCCTTTATGTGGTGGTTTGCCAGTTGGTGGTGAGTGGACCATGGAATTTGGTCTTGTAGAACCAGGGTGCCCAGACTGGCACGAGGAAGCCATGAATGATTTGGGAAGACCCAGGAGGGGCTCTGCCATCGTACTGTGTGTGGGTGTGTGTACATATATGTGCAAGTACCTGTGGAGAATAGAAGGCAGCTTCAGGTGTGGTTTCTCAGGTGCCACTGTCCACTTGGTATTTTTCTGAGAAAGTATCTCTCACTGGCCTGGACCTCGCCAAGTAGACCAGGACAGCAAGCCAGAGTCGCAGGGATCTACTGGTCTCTACATCCCTAGCCAGGAGATTACAAGTGAATGCCTCCATGCTGAGGACATTTTAAATGAGTTCTAAGGCAAGCCCTTTATATACTGAGCTTCTCCACAGTCCTTGCCATTAGCATTTAAAAAATGACACTAGAGTAGATTATGTCATTTTATTGTGTACAGTAAGAGTATGTCTTGGCCAGGCAGTGGTGGCACACACCTTTAATCCCAGCACTTGGTAGGCAGAGCCAGGTGGATTTCTGTGAGTTTGAGCCTAGCCTGGTCTACAGATTGAGTTCCACAAAGCTACACACAGAAACCCTGTCTTGTGTGTGTGTGTGTGTGGGGGGAGTATGCCTTGGAGGGTGTTGGGATGACTCAGAAGGTGAAGGTGCACACTGCACAGACATTACTTGGGTCCCCAGGACCCACATGGTGTAAGGAACAAATTCCAGAAAGTTGTAAACAAGCATGTTGTAACATGCACGTGCCAGGACACACACACACACACACACACACACACACACACACACACACAGTAATTTTTTAAAGAGAGTCTTGATATTGTTCATCTTTATATACAGATACATGTTCCCAAGCTGCTTAGTGAATCATGATACTCTTGTTTGAAACTTATTTTTGCTCATCAAAGTGAGGTCTAGCTGCTGACCCAGCCGTTCTCAGCAGTATATTCCCCACCGTTCAAACACATCCATGGATCTGCCTAAAGTAGCCATTTCAGATGAGTTTCAAAGTCGGTCTGACTTGGGTCAAAGGAATAGATTTGATATAAAAATAAGTAGTTTTTGATTTAATAGTGTTTCTTCAACCAGTATTGCTCATAAACCTGTGTGATTTCCACAAAATCTGTGAACTGTTTGTGGTTCTCTGTCATATTTTTAAGTCAACTTGAAATTTAAATGTACAGTTAAAAAACATGAAATGGTTCATTTATACATGGTCTAGTTGCAATATACCTTTAAAAGGACAAAACTGCTCATTTGTGGGTTGTGCAAAGCAACTCACTTCCTACAGTGGCCATGTGTCACAGTGGGGGATAGGATACCCAGAACATTCTTATATGTTTTTCTCCTGTTCTCCCCTTACATTCCTTTGCTGTAAGGAAGGGGGAGGCTCATATACATGAGAAAAAAGGAACCAAGAGCTGTTAGTTATTAGGGGAGCTCTCCATCCATCTCTCCCTCCACCAGGCTTCTTTTCCTGGGACACCAGCATTTCTGAATTAACAAGCTTGACAATGCCTTGCCCCAGACAGATTTCTCCATTAGTGAACACCATGGAGAAACTGTTGAGAGAGAATATTTGAAAATAAACACCCTATACATTACCACACAGAACAGTGAAAGGCCTTAGCCTGTGAAGGGTGAAGGCTGAGTGTGTGGTTCCCGTGAAACAAAAATGGCCATGGCTTGACCTCATGAAGCTTCTTAAAGGCTCACTGGGACTCCAGAAAAATAGTAGAAATAGTTCATCCTCTTTCCTTTTATTAAAAAACAGGATCTCACTATGTAACCCAAGAACTCACTATGTAGGCAAGGCTAGCCTCGAACTCACGGAGACTTCCATGTCCTGCAGCTCATCCTCTTTCTTGCAGATCTGCGTTACTTTTCTTTAACACTTATTTTCCTGCAAATGATGTATTAGTGAGTTATTTCCTGTTTTCTTTTTCTAAGATGTAAAGTTCATTGAGGCAGAGATCTTTGATTGTGAATGTGCCCCCAAGTACCTGGAACAGCATTTGGTACATGTGAAGTGTTGATGTATATGTGAATGTTGGCATGAGCATGTTGAGTGGATGGAGGGTGGGTGCAAAGGTGAGTGAGTGGATGGAAGGGTGTGGGTGTGTTGGTGAGTAGACAGATGGATGAGTAGATGGATGGAAGGGTGTGGGGGTGTTGGTGAGTAGATGGATGGATGAGTGTATGTTTCACTTGGCTTCTGATAAGATCCCAGGTAAAAGGAAAAGCAGTTTTCCTAGGAAAAGTGGTCCTGGCTTGGAAACTTAGTTTCTTTAGCCAGAGACTCTTCTGGGGTACAGCTGCTTTCTGATGGGGGCCCCACTATGGATCTTGCCATCATATTACATAAGGCAGGAGAAAAGGCAGTGTCTGGAAAACAGTCTGGCTATTGGACACTACTGTTTGCATGTGCTCTTTGCAAGGAGGTAGTGGAGCTGGGGATGAGCTCAAACAGTGGAGAGTTTTCCCAGTGTGCACAAAACCCTAGGTTCATTTCCTAGCCCCACATACACCAAGGTAATATACATTGGGAACATAGAAGAGGAAGTCATCCTCAGCTACATAACAAGTTTAAGGCTAGCCTGGGATGCAAAAGATGGTGCCTTTAACAACAATCACAAATAAACAAGCAAAAATCATTACTGTGGTTCCCCAAGAGTACTGTGTCAGGAGACCTGGGTTCAAATCCCAGGTATTCCATTTTAAATGAATGAACGTCACAAGCAACCCTGCCTGGTCTCAATTTCCTCTCCTGTAAAGGAAGCAGGAATACCATTTAACAATACATTGAGTTCTGTTCTCCTGATCTCCATGAGACAACCCCTCCAGGGTGGGGGTGGTGTCAAGCCAAGGATACCCTATGACAGGCTGGTGGTGTGGGGAGCTTTCCTCAACTAGTTTGTAAGCCAGTCTGTGGTTCTGCCCAGAAAAAGATCCAGCAACACCCGTGAGTTTTGGTAGAGGAGTTGTGCAGCACCCTCCCCTCCAAATCCAAATTCCCCAGTAAGTCAGGAAGATGGATGTGTTTTAAAACATTGGGAGGTCTGCTTTGGATCACCCAGAGCTGCGGCTTCCCCACGCAGCTGCGGGCAGACTCAGCCAGTTCCCTGGCTGCCCGGCTCCCAGCGCTTGCGCCCCACACAGGGCTGCCTTGACCCAGCCTTAGCAGCCGTTGACTTTTAAATCATCAAAAGCTGCTCTATGTACAGTTTACTCTGTTGCTGGAAGGCAGCAGAACATAGGTATTAGGAAGGGGGTGGCGGTGGCTGAGGAAGCAGCCGTTAATCCTGCCAGGCTTCTGGGCACAGGAGTAGTTGCGGATGACAAAAGTTAATTAGAAACATGAGCAGTTTAACTGAAAACACTTGGGACAATTGGAAGGGCAGCCTCTTGGCTTGCAGAATTTCTCCTAGAGAGTCCTTGTGGGAGAAAGTGGCCGCTGCTAGGTAAGTCCTGTCACTGTGACTTTGCAAACCGTGTTCTCTTAAGGGTTGATG
The DNA here is from genome assembly GCF_903995425.1 of Onychomys torridus. Lineage (NCBI taxonomy): Eukaryota > Metazoa > Chordata > Mammalia > Rodentia > Cricetidae > Onychomys > Onychomys torridus. The sequence goes on from NC_050443.1 coordinate 34,076,007, forward strand.
GGGTTAGTCTTTAGGGGGCCCCTCAGGCTCGGTGGAGGGTGTCTCCTCTGTCTTCCGGGAACTTTCTCTAGCAGCCACTGGCACTTGGAGCCACCGGTGTATCATGGCAGTTCCGTCTGAAGAAGGGGCTGCTGTTTGGGGGCTCTCTGGTGCTGGGCTACTGTGGTGAGTAACAGAACCGTCATAGGGGAGCCCCCACCTCCCAGAATGGTGCTGGCACTTATATGGAAATATCTTCATAGATTTCTGAGAAAAGACTGTGGGCAAGGAAACATGCATTGAGTGCCAGAGGGGAAGCCTTGACTTTCTGATAACCTGTGTTTTCTTGCCTTGTGTGTGTGCTTGGGGGTGGGGACGGGTCCACAGACTCAGACTGTGTTCTTAAGTGAAAGAAGGTCTTTAGTGTCTGTCCTGTTTGTAAGCCTTTGAAAGTGCCAGCATAATGTCTCCACCATGCAACTGGTCAGTGCACTCGGCTGCTAACTGAAAGGTTGGTGGTTCAAGCCTACCCAGGGAGATGTGGGTTTTAAGTGTTCAGGGGAGAGAATGCCTCCTCATTTCTCTCCACTGTGGATTCCTGAATGAATGCAGAGAAAGAAACCACTTGCCTCCTCACCCATTTTCCTGAACAAGATAAGACAAAGTGAAGTTCTTTAGGCTTGGCATGGTGGCACATGCCATTAGTCCCAGCACTCGGGAGGCAGAGGCAGGAGAATCTCTGAGTTCGAGGCCAGCGTGGTCTATAGGATGAGCTCCTACACAGCCAGGACTGCTCATAGGAATCCTATCACAAATAACTAACTAGAAAGAAAGGAAAGGACAGGGCGGTATGGGTCAGCATAGAAAAAGCTTACCAGTTTTGATAGGAATTAGAAACTTTTATGGGTAAACTACTCATTTAAAATGATTGGTTTCTACTTTATTTTAGTATCTATGGTAAGTTGTCTCCTAAAAGTTGGGTATCTCTTGACTAGTCTGCATAAATGGAATTCTGAGTTAAATAGTTTAAAGTATTTATTCCCTACCCTCTTGCGTCCCGCAGGAGTGCTAGGTGGTGGAGGTAAAGGATTTTCTCTTGTTTCGGTAGATTATTTACATTCTTAGTTGTGCTCTGCATGTTACTGTTAAGATTGGCATGTGTTTACTGAACAGACACAAGCAAGATGTGGCGGGGCTGGGGGAGGTGCCATGTGAGCAGTGCATGATGGGGGCAGGAGGATGAACTGCATTGACATTTTAACCACAGATACTCCACGCCTCCAGTAATGGGGCTGTAGGGCCTAAGGGTGGGGAATGACTGCCCAGGGAGCCATGGCTGTCTTTCCTGACTGTCTCCAGTGCAGCTCAGCAAACACGGTTCAGGTCCCTTTCCCTTCCCTGTCTCTGCAGAGCCATCGGCCAGCTCAGCCTCCTCCCATCCCGGAATGAGCGAAAATGTACCTGCGTCCTTGGAGAACAGCCCTGCCATCCCTGTTAACTGCTCTTCAGCCATCCCCCAGCCCAGCATGACCTCCAAGCCCTGGCGCAGCAAGTCCCTCAGTGTGAAACATAGTGCTACATCATCCATGCTCTCAGTCAAGCCTGCTGGGCCTGAGGCCCCCAGACCCACACCTGAAGCCATGAAGCCTGCCCCCAACAACCAGAAATCCATGTTGGAAAAGCTCAAACTTTTCAACAGTAAAGGGGGCTCCAAGGCGGGTGAAGGCTCAGCATCCCGGGACACAAGCTGTGAACGACTAGAGATCCTGCCCAGCTTTGAAGAGAGTGAAGAGTTGGAGGCCGCCAGCAGGGCACTTTCTACCGCAGGCCCTGCATCCAGCAGCCCCAAGATTGCACTCAAGGGCATCGCGCAGCGGACCTTCAGCAGGGCGCTTACCAACAAGAAGAGCTCCCCAAAGGGCAGCGAGAAAGAGAAGGAGAAACAGCAGCGAGAAAAGGAGAAGGAAAAAGAGAAGGGCAAGGACCTCACCAAGAGAGTCTCCATGACTGACAGGCCTGATCTCAAGGAAGAGCCCAAGGAAGAGCTCAGTGGGGTGGCTGTGACCGAGATGCCAAAAAAGTCCTCCAAGATTGCCAGCTTTATCCCCAAAGGTGGGAGGCTCAACAGCACCAAGAAGGAGGCCTCGGCTCCATCCCACAGCGGAATACCAAAACCAGGAATGAAGAACATGCCTGGGAAGTCCCCAAGTGCCCCCATACCTCCCAAGGAAGGGGAGCGGAGCCGAGGGAAGCTGAGCTCAGGGCTTCCCCCCCAGAAGTCCCAGCTGGACAGCAGGCACTCCAGCTCCTCCTCCAGCTTGGCATCCTCAGAGGGAAAAGGCCCCGGAGGGACCACTCTGAACCACAGCATCAGCAGCCAGACTGTCAGCGGCTCCGTCGGGACCACCCAGACCACTGGAAGCAATACCGTCAGTGTTCAGCTACCTCAGCCTCAGCAGCAATACAGTCATCCCAACACAGCCACGGTCGCACCTTTCCTGTACAGGTAGGCAGCACCTGGTCCCCCTGGGTAAAGAGCCTGACTGCTGGCTCTGCTAGCATAAGGTTCAGGAACACGTGAGCCAATAGCCCAAGTGACACATAGTTCCATCCTGGTGCACTCAAGTGGGCCACCGCTATAGCAAGACAGTGCTGAGGTGGGAGACACCGTGCACTGACCCCAGGATAAGGAGGCTTCGCCAGGCCTGTGGGGACCAGGGCGTTTCAGTAGCACTTTAAGCCTGTAAGCCTGAATATGCAGGATGATGGGTTTGATGTCACCCAAAATGAGCAACCTATACTAAGTGGACTTAAGACCACTCTGCTATGGAAGTAAGATTTCTTCAGGCAGCATTGGCCTTGAACTTGCTGAGTCTCACAGTCCCTGCTACCTGCTGGGGCTTTCTGAGAAGAGATGAAGGAGGAAGCAATGAGATTGACAACATTCTAGAACAAGGAGTGTTGTGTTAGGATGAAGTCTGCTGACCTTTTCCTGTCTCCGAAGCCCTGTGTCCCTGTGGGGACATCTGCAGAACTCCAGCAGTCTGTGTGGAACCAGGTGTTCCTTGCCGTTCTGTCCCGAGACCCTCTCTGCTCTGCCCATACCACACAGCCATGCTAAGATGGGCACTCTAGGCATGTGGCTAGCTCTTCAGGCTCGTGGGAGCCCCTGTACTGCTGAGAAGGGAGCTGAGAGCTTGGCTCACAGAGCTAGGCCTGGCTCTGTGCTGGATAGGGATTGTGCACCTGACTACACTTCACAACTAGGTCCCCAATTCCTGTTCCTATACCAAAGCAATCATGTCACATTCTACCCACTTCCTTTGCAGCTCTTTTCCAAAATACAGAAACACAATTGTGTACACACACTCGATACTTACAAGTCAATAGTTGCACACAATTACACAATTCATGCACCAAATGCAAATGTGTGTTCACATAGGTGCGTTTACGTAAGCCTGGGTGTGTGCATTCACAGACTTTCAGCTTCTTATATTTGTGTGACTTCTCAAAAAATTAGATGCTCCCTCTCTCCCTGCCTGTGAACCCTAATTCTTCCAGCCACTAGAGATGTCAGGAAAAAGGTAGCCAGCATCCCTTCGCTAAGGGGATGATGCCAGGATCCCAGCAGTCCCATGTTGACTCCCCTCCACCCACTTCCCCAGTCAGTGAGAGTCCTAGCAGTCTCCTTTGATTGGCAGACTGTTCTATTTTATTCAGTGGAGTCATCAGCTCAGCTAATGGTGCTGAGAAGAACACCTCAGCTTCTTTCCGTACAGTCCTGGTGCAGCTGTGTGCGTGGATTCTCATGAATTGCTCTCTGAAGCATGGAGGTGACTGAACAGCTCCCCGGGAGATTGTTACAATCCCAGCAGCCTTCATAGTATTGAGGTGAAACCCAGTCAGGCTACTTGACAGCTTCTTGACTAGCTAAATTGAAACATGTGAGTGTTTGATCACCATCAGTGCAGCTCTGTCTTTATTTTGACTGAATTCTTTGGCAGACTATAAAGTGAACGCTCACCTTCTTAATTATTATTATTTCAAATTTTCTGTGGAAGGAAAGATTCCTTGTAACTAATGTATGAGAAGCAGGAGGAAGGGAGCCTCCCAGTTGTTGACATCCTCTTTGGAGGAGCCAGTGAAGAACTGGGAAGAAGAGTCCCGGATAGGAATTGAACCTGCACCCTGCCCTTTGTTACCCACTGTGATCTTAGGCACTGGCCACAGGGGCAGCTAGCGACTGCTTGTGAACGAGAAACGCTGTCTTGAAAAACCAAGCAACAGACAAACAAAAAACAAGTCTGTCTAGCTACAGGGTCCATATTGTCTTGCTCTTTAAGTCAAGGATCCTTGGTGCTGCAGAGATGGCTCAGCTGTTAGAGCACTGGCCCCTCTTGCAGAGAACCTGGATTAGTCCACAGAATGCACATGGTGGCTTACAACCATCTGTAACTTCAGTTACAGGGGATTTTATGCCTTCTTCTGGCCTCTGTGAGCACTGCACATGTGTGGTATACATAACATACATACATACATACATATACATACATACATGCAGGTAAAACACTCATACATGTCACACATGTAAAATAAATAGATCTAAAAAGCAGTTTTTTAAAAGCAGAAACCTTTATAAGCAGTAGAAGAACTGCAGTTCACAATATACAATACAAGCCCAGCTGTTTCAGGAGGGTTTGTTGGCATTGTGTGGATGATGGCAGGTGCAGTGAAGACCGCACCCGAGTTTAGAAGAACAGGACTGTAGTTGATTGCAACAGACACCAGCAAGCGTCCTGCTCCTCTAGAAGGCGCAGCCACTGCTCAGTCCAGCAGGTGGCGCCCTGTAAGACTGGGCTCAGTAGCCCCAGATCCATCCTTCCTTTTTCCTGGATGAAGGGAGAAATCCAGGTGGTTTCTTGTGTGAAATCTCCTAAATTTTAAAGTTATTTTTATTATTTTTACTTATACATATGTTGGAGAAGATATGCATGTGATTGCAGATGCCTGTGGAGGCCAGAGGCATTAGATTCCCTTGGATCTGGAGTTACAGGCAATTGTGAGCCACTCTTTGTGGGTGCTGGACATTGAACTTGGGTCTTCTGCAAGAGCAGTATGTACTCTTAACTGCTGAGCTATCTCTCTCTCCAGCCCCAAAAATCTCACAAATTTTAAATAATGAGCTAATTTCCCAGGCGTGGTGGCACATGCCCTTAATCCCAGCACTCAGGAGGCAGAGGTGGGTGGATCTCTGTGAGTTCTAGGTCAGCCTGGTCTACATAGTGAGTAGGTCAGCCAGGACTACATAGAGAGACCTTCAGAGAGAGAGAGAGAGAGAGAGCACTAATTTGATTTTTAAATATACTATGCAAACATTTAGCAGTACATCTATAGGCTAGTTGTATACCTACCTTTCAATTACAATCTCTAGGCTAGAGGCAGTGGATCTGTTTTAGAGCATTGATAGATTCTAAGTAGATGATGAGAGCTTCAAACTCCGGCTGTGGGGTAAGAGCGAGCGAGCACTGGGATAATGATAGACCTTTAAGATGGGTGGCTACAGGAACTGGGAATAATGGCTTTAGCAGGAGGGAAAAGGAATAAAGAACAGTGGGTGGTTTGAAGTCACCAGTTTATCTCCCACAGTACATCTACACTTTTGGCATGTTCTGGGGGGTGGGGATATGGCCCCATGCTAGCACATGCTAGAGCACATGTCATGCATGCACGAGCCCCTAGTGTTTAATCCCCAACAACAACAAAACTGGGGGAGAGGGGCACATTTTTTTTCCTGGTAGTGAAGTAGCTGGATCAAGCCAGTCCTAGATGCAAATAAACTAATGTCACAGATCTGAGACAAAGCAGTTGTGGCCAGAAACCTCCCATGCAAACCAAACATTGGTTCAATTTGCTTGACAAATAAGGGCATGGGAGAAGGGTTGGGAAAGTACATATTTCAGTCAAGTGTTGAAATAATGATCAATGAGACCTTTCATGTCAGATGTGAGCTGTGAATCAGAAACCTGGAGGGTAGACACAGCTGCTTGGCACTCACTCCTGACCTGCCACCTTTACAGAGAGAGCCGTGTCAGGAGGATTGTGGGACAAGAGGGACTGTTGGTGGTGGTGTCATCTTTATGCTTTCCTGGCTGGTGCTGTGGTTACTTACCAGTTGCTTTTTGACCTAAGTTTGAATGTCAAAACCACCCAGCACCCTCCAGCATGTGTCTGGTTTGGACCCTGAGGCCGACTTGGGAAGTCAGCCCCCATCAAGAAATGGCAGACCCTCCTTTTGGTCTTTGAACATTTCATCTTTCTGAGTTCAGTTGCTCTCTCCACGTGTGGCTGTTGAATTATTCAGAGTCAGTCTGCTGGCCAGCTCTCCTCCACAGCTGCTGGCCTAGCAGGCCATGGCAAGCAGTCCAGATGTGATGGTTTCCCCTCCTGATGATGGTGTCTGCTCTGATTTGTATGTACAGGTCCCAGACGGACACCGAGGGGAATGTCACTGCCGAGTCCAGCTCAGCAGGTGTGAGCATGGAGCCCAGCCACTACACCAAGAGTGGACAGCCTGCTCTGGAAGAACTCACTGGTGAGTATGAGCCCTGGATTGTATGACTGCTGGTGAGGAAGCCCCTCATGCAGGTACCTGCTAGGCAGGCTACTGTAGCCATGCAGGAGCTAAGCAAAATTGCTTTCCTCTGTCACTAGTTACATCTCCTCCTTCCTTTCTTCTCTCTCTCACAACTGCTTCAGTCTTCCCCGGAACTGCAGCTGAATCTCTGACTTGTGAGTGAGTCTCGTTTTTGGGCCCTGAACCGTGTTAATGCTTAACTTTGAGTCACGTTGTTTACCCTTCCTATGAAGTTGCTTTTTGACAAAATTTAGAACTCTAAAATAGTAGATTTGTTTTTAGTTTTATGGAAGCCCAAACTAAAGATATCTTTTCGTCATTTGCCATTGACTGGAAGGATGACAACATGTGGGGCTAGAGCGACAGCTTAGCAGTTAAGAGCACTTACTGCTTTTCCAGAGGCTTTGGATTCCATTTCCAGCACCCGCTGGTGGCTCACAACCATTGTAACCCCAGTTCCAGGGGTTCCAGTGTGCTCTCCAGCCTCCGGAACACCAGCAGGCATGTAATATACAGACATACATGCAGGCAAAATACACATTAAATTAACAGACAGATAACAAGTTATGTCCTTTACCAAAAACAAAACAAAACAATTCCTAAATTATACCTAATTGTAGTCAAGACAGTGACTGTAAGGTCTAAGGCTGTATATAAAACCTAACATCCAGGGACTGGGGAGATAACTTGATGGGTAATGTGCTTGCTGCACAGACATGAGGACCTGAGTTCAGATCCCCAGCTCCCATTTTAAAAGCTGTATGGCAGCACATACCTGCAGTGCTAATACTGGAAAGATGGAGACTTGTGGATCCCTGGGACTCACTGGCCAGACAGCCCAGCTGACCAGTGAGCTGAAGGTTCAGGGAGAGACCCCGCTTCAGAAAAGTAAGGTGGGGAGTGACTGAGGAGGACACGTAACACAACATTTGACATGAACGTCCATGTGCACACATGTGCATATGTACCTACACACAGGCACACGAACGTACACACACATCCATCATAAATGCACACAAAACACAACATCTATTTGTCCAAAGAATAATTCCATGGTAATTTGTTGATGTACCATTGCATTCTTTGTGTGTGTACGTGTGTGGTATGCATGTGTGTTTGCATGTGTGTGGGCACAGGTGTGTGCAGGGACACGGAGGTGGAGGCCTGAAGTTGATATCAGGCGCCTCTCTTGACCTTCTGCTATTTTATTTGTTGAGACGGGGTCTCCCACTGAACTCAGAACTCACCGATTGACTCTAGCTGGTCTAGCTAGCCAGCTTGCCTGGGGGTGCCCTGCTTCTGCCTCTTAAGCGCTGGGATGACTTGGCTTTTATGTGAGTTTGTGGGATCTGAACTGAGGTCTTTACACTTGTACAGCGAGCACTTTGTCCACCGATCTGTCCACCCCAACCACAATGTTACATTATGAAGAGAAAGAAGAAAATCAGAAGAGTTAGAATTCACTTTGGGTGTGTCCTGCCTATGAGCCCCTCACCGCCCTATATATGAACTATCATTCTTTTTTTAAAAAATATATTTTAGTGTCTATGTTTCATCTGCATATATGTCTGTGTGCCACATGTGTGCCTGTGGAGTCCAGAAGAGGGCAGTTGGTCTCCTGGAACTGGAGTTACAGCTGGTTGTGAGCTTCCGTGTAGGTGCTGGAAACAGCCCGTGTCCTCTGGAAGAGCAGCCGGTGCTTTTTACTGCTGAGCCATTCTCAGGCCTCACTCCCACCCCTGTTTTTAAAGGGGTTTTATGGTAAGATGGAGCTAATTAATGGAGGTAATTTGGAAATCTGAGCCTCACTACTGCACCCAGAGTGATCCAAAGCTGTGGTACCTTTGAAGCAGTCTTAATAATAAATGTGGCTAACCTGTAATGAAAGAGACTGACAGCCTATAGGGATGATGCAATCACATTCCTCTAAGGCATTAGGAGAAGGTAGGATAGACTTTCACTGTGGGTCTAGAGACTGAGCTCAGGCGAGCATTCATGAAGCCCTAGGTTTGATTCCCTACATCATATAAACTCAGTGGTACAAACCTGTTACTCCATCACTTGAGAGGTAAAAGCAGAAGGATCCAGAGTTCAAAGTCTCATATTGTATAATCTAGCATGTGTATACACACATGCATGCATACACACACACACACACACACACACACACACACACACACTCCTATGTACTTTAAAGATTTGACTGGTAAATTCAAGTTTGAGTACAGTTCAGATAAGAGAAAAATGTCTTCTAGATTTCTCTGGATTAAAGGAAATGGAAAATTAAAAAGAACTATACTTCCAGATCAGACATTCTGCACTAGTAAATTTCTTCTGTAATAATCATGTGGTTGCCATATCTCTACCCCTACACTCCAGTCACGCCCACTGCCAGACCAAGGAGCGTGGGACCTATCTCAGGAGTGACACTTAATTCTATGACATTTCTTAGATGACATTTGTTCCATTAAAAATAGTGGCTGGAAGTTCCACTCAGTGTCTAATGTAAATCCTACTTGCTACTGTCACATGTTTGATCTTCTGTGGGGAGATTTCTTTTAAGGTATTGTCCATCCCTTGAAGAGTTGCAGGCATTTAAAGACCCTTTTGAGTGTCTGATCTTCTCAGCTCTCCCTGAAGTTGCTGCAAGGAGGAAAAGACTTTTTTTTCCTGTTTCAGATTTCTCTGTGCATGAGTGTTTTTGCCTGCATGTATGTCTGTGTACCATATGCATTCCTGGTGCCTGCAGAGGCCAGAGAGGGAGTCAGTTCTCCTGGGACTAGAGTTGCAGACAGGTAGCCACCATGAGAGCATCAAGAATCAAACTTGGGGCTCTGCAAGAGCAGCGAATGCTCTTAACTGCTGAGCTGTCTCTTCAGACCATACTTGGTTTCTTTAATCATTACTGTAGGTATTTCCCATCTCCTCGTCCCCCTGTGAGGCCAAATGAGAGAGAGTAGCTAAAGACTGAAAAGCAAGTCTGCATCAGGAGACATGCAGCTTCTCAGCCTGTGTGACACAGGAATCAATCTGTGTTCTACACAGACATAGGAATGCAGGCTGTGTCCAGCTCCACCGAACCTCTGCTGCTTCTCAGTGGCTTCTGCTGGCATGTATCAAAGCTTATGATAGGCACTGTGCACAGGGCACTTAAGGCTCAGGCCCATGTTTCCCCCACAACTATCTTTGGATACTGGTACTGTAGCCATACTCATTTCAGAGGCATGGAATCAGAAGGTGGGGAAAACTAACTTCTCTACAATGACCGCACGTGCAGCTGCTAGTCAATAGCACATGTGCTGGAAGCAATGGGCAGGCAAGCCTTCCCTGGAGATTATCCGTGATATACAAATGCAGGTGGTTTTGTAAGGAACATGTTACCCAGAGAAACAAGAGGCATCAGATTGTCTTATGGGCAGAAAGGGGCCCTGGAGGCCTGGTCAGCCCTTACCTGCATGTCTTCACAAGGAACCTGTGGAAGAATCTCTTTGGATTTAACCCTTTCATTGGGCATCCACTCATCTGTGCATGCATGCAAGCAGACAGACCAATAGACCTGTAGGTATCCAACCATTCATCTACTCACTTATCTGTGTGTGTGTGTGTGTGTGTGTGTGTGTGTGTGTGTGTGTGTTTATCTCCACATATCCATCTATTCATGTGTGCATGCATCTATGTATCTATGCATACATACAAAAAGACAAATAAATATGCAGGTATCTATCCATATGTCTATCCATCCATGTAGTCTCAAGTCCTTATTAAGCACCCACAGCAAGCCAGAATCTGGCCATAGATCAGCTTTACAGTTCCCAACTTGGTTGCTGTTTGTAAGAACCTCATGATCTTGAAGCCGGGCATGGTGATGCACACCTTTAATCCCAGCCCTTGGGAGGCATCTCTGAGTTTGAGGCCAGCCTGGTCTACAAAGCAAGTTCCAGGACAGCCCTGGCTACACTGAGAAGCCCTAAAACCCTGAAATACTGTCATGGAAAAACAAACAAACAAAGGAACCTCGTGGTCTAGTGGAGTTGGACTGATCTTAACCCTTGCCTCTCTAGCAGAAGATCCTGAGGCCCGGCGGCTGCGGACAGTAAAGAACATCGCAGACCTACGACAGAATTTAGAAGAGACAATGTCCAGTTTACGAGGAACTCAGGTTACACACAGGTATGGGCAGCGTGAATTGCTTTGCTGAAAGAACTTGCTGGAGCTCACTCTAACTCTGCTTCTCTCCTCCTCACTATGCCCCCCACAAAGTGGTCTGGTTGAGAGTGGAATGGATAACCTCATCCCCAAAAGTGTTAGGATTCACAGAGAAGTCAAGACAACACCCCCAAGTGAAGGGGGTGAAAATTAATGTACACAGATACCACCCCTGCAGAAGGTTTCTCAGTTCACTGCCCAGAGGAAATTGCCTCTGGCTCCAATTACACTTTATGTGGCTTGCATTGTTCCAAATGACATCAAGCCGTTGGAAGGAACAGGTGAACTGTGTCTGACCTGTGTGACAAACTGAGTCACTTGAATTCCTACCAGGTCTTCTGATAAACATGATATTGTTAGTCATGCACGTGTGTGAAAGACGAGAGGAAGTGTTTCTAAAACTTCGCTCAGGTTAAACCATGGTTTGGTTAGAAGGAACCTCAGGTTGTTTGCTTTGTTCTGCAAGACGTTGAGTGCTGGCGCTGGCTGCTAGGACTTCAGCTGAATGAGGTCGTACAGTTTGTGTTTGGCTTTGAAAATCAAAGAGTCCCGGCTCCCCCACTGAGCTTTCAAGGGTTCTCATCACAGCTCCAGTTTCAGTTTCTTTGGTAAACGTATGAAAGGGGGAAATGTGGGGATTCCCCTCTGTATCTCTCCTCATTGCTGTGACCAGATACCAAGGAAAGAGGCAGAGAGAGCTGAATGTTGGTGCTCAGCTCACTTTCTTCTTTTCCTTCAGCCGGGGCCACCAGCTCGTAGGAAGATGTCACCCACATTCAGGGTGGGTGACCTCACTTAACCCAACCCAGAAGCTCCCTCACAGACATGCCCAGAGACTTGTTGTCTAGACGATTCTAGAGCCTGTCAAGTTGACAGTCAATACTAAACTGCCAAACTCACCACAGAGAGTCTTGGCCACTGTGAGTTCTGTCTTCAATAGAACTCAGGCATCCAAGATGTGGAAAACAAGGTCAGTTCCAGGACTGGAGACAGAGGATGGGACAAAAACAACCGCCGGCACCCAACTGGCTGATGAGGAGACAGTAAACTCGAGAGTTTGGGGAAGGTGCCTTCCTAATGCTTTAGGTATTTGAAGGGCTTGGCTCCTGGTGTTGGTCCTGTGACTTCATGGTTAGGCACGAACCTATTACCCATGTTTGCCCCTAGTCACTGACATTGACTTTAGGATGTAAGGTAGGAAGGGGGAAGGGATGTGAATTGTGGCATTGGGAGTGCAGGGCAGGCTGCTGTAGCCAACCCTTGAAGAAAGCATGATGAAGCATTCTGAAACAAATGGGCCAGAGGGGCCTTTGTCCCTTCTTCACAAGTTCAGTGTGTTCTCACTCCTTTCCTGAACTAGAAAGGATGAAGTCTTCTAGCAGGATGAAGCTTAGCAGTCTGTTTAATTAAAGGGTCAGTGAAGAGGCTCTTACACCACATTTGAAAAGAGAACGTCCCCAGTAGGCGCTTCAGAGTGTAGAGGTAGATATGTAGCTTCTCTTTTCCCTTCTTAATAAAGGAACTACACCAGGTGGTGCTTGGTACCTGCTGTTTTATCCTGCTTTGTAAATGAGAAGGTTTTTGTTTGTTTGTTTGTTTTTGCAGTTCTGAACATTTAAAAACCATCTAACCTGCCAAGTACATTGGGGTCTAACCTAGGTTGGTTTTATGTTTTCAGTACATTAGAAACAACGTTTGACACCAATGTCACCACAGAGATAAGTGGCCGCAGCATCCTCAGCTTGACAGGAAGGCCCACTCCTCTGTCCTGGAGACTCGGCCAGTCCAGCCCTCGGCTCCAGGCAGGCGATGCCCCCTCAATGGGCAATGGGTATCCACCTCGAGCCAACGCCAGCCGCTTCATCAGCGCGGAGGCAGGCCGCTACGTGTATTCTGCCCCTCTGAGGAGGCAACTGGCCTCCAGGGGCAGCAGCATCTGCCACGTGGATGTCTCGGACAAGGCAGGCGATGAGGTGGACCTGGAAGGCATCAGCATGGATGCCCCTGGCTACATGAGTGATGGGGATGTCCTGAGCAAGAACATCCGGACTGATGACATCACCAGTGGGTAAGTAAGCAGAGGGGAAAGCCTGGCCCTTGCGTCTCTTTGTCCGCCTTCACTAAGAGGTCTCTAGAGCTGGTACTGGCTGCCTCTTCTCCTACCAGAGGCTCCATGGTGTGGTGAGGACACTGCTGGCCTGTGACTCAAACGAGTGCATTAGACAGACTCAGCTGGGGACCCACAACATTTCACTATATAAACGTATCTGCTGCCTGTGTTCCTTACACCAGCCTTGCTCTGGATAGCTGCCTGGCTGCTGACTTAGCCTCCCTGGGCTGGTGGGACCTGGCTGTTCCTTTCCTCTTGGGGCTCACACATCTCCCCACCCTCCCTCATTACCCTCTTTTGCTGCACCTCCTCCTTCCGTCCTCCGTTTCCAGTACCCTCTTCCAGCCCCATTGCCTTTGCACTATTTCTGAGCTTGCATTCCGTCTCCTTGCTCTCTGCAGGGCTTCCTCCCACTCACTGGCTGTTCTCTTCGAGAGGGTCTCTTGTCCAGTGCCCTCACCACATCTGTGCCCTGTGGTAGACTTTTTTCAAAGCTGACCACTGTTTGAAGTCACCTGAGCATGCGGTCTTCCCTCCCCTTCCTCCTGTGCCCTGAGTCCCTAGTACAGTGTATCAGAGCTCATGGATACTTCCAAATGGGCGAACATATGGGAGGGTGGCTAGACGGAGACACCAAAGTTCTCTCTTTCTCCATCATTCCTCTGTGAGTTGAACTCACCGCCACGATGTGACTGAGGGCCTTTCACAAGCAGCAGAGTGTGTGCTGGTGTATGAGGGGGAGGGGAAGCTTATTTGTAGTCCCACTTCCAGGTACGTTGTACATGTCACTTATGTCTCTTTATCTTGCTGGCCTAAGACTTCATCCATTCACATGACTTGCTCTGAAGTTTTCTGAGACCATTTCCACCCTAGTGTCCTAGCAACGGAAATCACAGTTAAGAAAAGTCAGGGCTAGGAACCTTATTTGTGCTCCGTAGACATGAGATGGAGAAACATGTGGTGGCCCTGTAATATTAGGAGTGGCTGGAGCCCCCACGAGGTGCCACATACTGAGTAGGTGCTCCACCTTACAGAATCCTTAAGGGTAAACGATGTCATAGTCCTTGGCTGATAGACAAGGAAACTGGAATGGGAAGGCGAGATAAGTTACAAGTGGTTATGTGCCTGTTAAGAGGCAGAGCCCAGGGCCAGAAAGATGGCTCACTGGTTAAGAGCATGCTCTGTTCTTTGAGAGGACCCAAGTTCAATTCCTAGCACCCATGTCAGGTAGCTTACAAACCACCTGTATCTTCAGCTCTGAGGGATCCAACACGTCGGCCTCTGTGGGTACTTTCACTTGTTTACACATACCCACACTCGGACATATAATTAAACATATTGTTTTTGTTTTTGTTTTTCGAGACAGGGTTTCTCTGTGTAGCTTTGCGCCTTTCCTGGATCTCACTTGGTAGACCAGGCTGGTCTCGAACTCACAGAGATCCGCCTGGCTCTGCCTCCCGAGTGCTGGGATTAAAGGCGTGCGCCACCACTGCCCGGCTTAAAAATATATTATTAAAAAATTAAAAGAAGAACCAGGGAAAGTAGCTCCAGAGCCCGTTGACTATATCCACTGTGCTACACTGTCCTGCTGTGCTATAATAGTACAACTACTCTTTTTATTATTATTTTGTGCGAGCTTTCTGCCTGCATATACATCTGTGCACCATGTATGTACTCGGTGCCTGTGAAGGTCAGAAGAGGACAATGGACCCCCTGAAATTGATGGTCCCACTGGCCCCTCAGTTGCAGATGGTTGTGAGCTACCCACAAAGGGTGCTAAGTATCAAACTTACGTCCTCTTTGAGAGCAGTCAGTGCCTTTAACCACTGAGCCATCTCTCCGGCCCCAGCTACAAATTGGCATAGGCATAGAGCTGGGGAGGTGGTTGAGTGGGTTAGGGTAATTGCTGGAGGACCTGAGTTCAAATCCCAGCATCCACATAAAAAGCTAGGCATGGCTTTATGAAACTTAACTTGGCACTGGGGGGGGGGGGGGAGTAGAAGGAAGGAGAGTCACAGAGGCTTGCAATCTACTATCCTATCTCCAGGCGCAGTAAGAGACCATGTCATAGCAAGAGATAGAGCATGACACCTGCCGTTGTTGTGGCACAGGTGTGAGCACACATAAACACAAGAAAAGACATTTAAGAAGAAAAAAATCTTTAATGAAACATTTTTAGGGAATAGGCCTAGAGGTGTTTGGATTTTGTGCTGAAGTTAGGACCATTTTAGGTGGTAAATCCTTCAAAAACAAGAGCTTCTAGATTCTTATAGTCTGAACAAATTTCTCCCATCCAGAATGGCTGAGAATGCCAGTGCCTGATAAACAGTCTGGCAGAGTCTGACCAAGTCAGCTCCATTGTGTGTTTCTAGCTCTCCACAAACACTAAAAACAGTAATGTGTACAGTGATAAAACTGAAGTGAGCACAATTTAATCTTTTCCTATTGTTTAGGGGATTTGGGCTTCCGGCACAGTGGACCTGGTTGTTTACTCATTCTCCTCTTGATATACTAGTCCATGTGCTGGTTCCCTGAGATTTCTGTATCCTGTGACAAAAACTACTTTGTCGCTGTTGCTGGGTAGTGGATTGAGTTTAAAATAGTGTTATCAGTGTCCACAAGGCGGAGACAATCACACACACTCCAGGGCAAGGTTTAGTGATGTCCCTGGAGAAGCCCTGGTTCCCCTAGCTCCCTGAAAAGTGCAAAGGTTTGCATTGCCTTCCTGCTTTGCAAAGCTTGTGCTTTCTGCATGAGATAGGGCTCCGAGCAAGTGTAGGTAATACAGAAGTGTAAGCACACGCCTGTGACTGAAACCCAATAACCCAGCTCTTTCTTTCAGTGTGCTTTCTACAGTAAGAATTTCCAAACTGGAAGAGGCAGTCTAGGCAATACTTAATGCTCTTTCTGCTGGGTCTATTCTAGAATACTTGCTAAGCCCACCTCCATCTATGAAAACACAGATGGAGGGTTCTGCTATGAGGCCAAATTAGCAGATTGACTTTATACGCCCAGTGCAAGGCAGGCCACTTAATGTCTTTCTAACCCACTTCTTTTTCTTTGCATAAACTGACACAGTTGTATCAGGGCTTGCCACTTTTTCCAGAATCTGCTCAATAAGACATTTTTGAGACAACTGATGGTGTGGACAGTGAATGGACAAGAAACACGGTCAAGGTCTAAGCCCCACGCAGCCTCTTAGGAGCCCTGTGCTGTTGAGCATGCCATCTAAATTCCTTAGACTCTTCTGTTGCCAGATGTACATTTCAACCTTCTAGTTAGCCCTCTCATTGAGGTTGCATCCTGTTACAGACGCTTATCTAACAAAGACACGACATTTCCACTGGGATCTAGATGTCCTATCGGCCTGTAACATCTGGGTACTTGGAAACTGCACATTGACAAGCTCGTAGCCAGCTGTTCATTTGGCTTAGGGGAAACAGCCTCAATGTCTGAGCAGTCTTTATCAGGTCAGAGGGGAAAACATTTGCAGATGTTGACAGCAAATGTATTCAGAAATCTACTATGGAAGTAAGGTCTAGTTTCTGAAAACATGTAGCTATAATTTTTTTGAATGATGCAGGGCCCTGGCTTAGTCTAGAAGCTGCTTTTCATGCATAGCTCATGTTCTTTGTGTGTGCACAACAGAATCTAACACCACTGCATCACTGGAGAGTCTAGCTAAGAGCTGGATAAACAACACAGTTGTTTCTCTGTGTTTATCACACTATAGTGTGTAAGTACATTATGCATTTTCATCTGGCCCTGCGGCTTCTTCTATCAGGCTGATAAAATTGGGCATTGATTATAATAGAAAGGTAACTAAAGTAACAGGTGAGGGTGTCTCTTAGCAAGTTTGGATGTCCTGAGCCAGTCCTGTGCTCAGATTCTAAAACTTCAGAGTACCATGTGGCACAGAATAAAATTATAAGGGCAGACTTAGCATCCATATGTTTGGAAGGACTTCTTTCTTTCCTTTTCAAAGGCAGCACTGGGTTGTATAATCTTCTGAAGTATAAATATACAACCCTTCCTGGGGGGTGGAGGGGGAGGCCATTTAAACTTAACCTCAAAAGTTCCCTTGCTCTAAGAACCTTTGGTGGCTTCTGTAGCCTTTGAAAATGGCTCTGAACTAAACAGAGAAGATTCTTGGTGGTTTACCCGTCCATCTCCCACGACTTACCCAGCTATGGCCCCTCTGCACTTGCCTGCCTGTGGCTGTGCTGTGTGTGCTGTTGACCAAAGCTGAGTCTTGTGTCTGCCGCGCTCTGTACTTGGGACATGCCGCTTCTCCTTGCAGCTCCTCCTGCCAGCAAGCCTGTCTGAATGTGCTGAAGAACACCAACCCATAGACATGCTCCCCTAGCCAGGGTCTGCTTCTGTGGTTCTGTTGGCATTGGCTCATCCCTAAACGACCAGGGAAGCCTTTCTCATGTGAGCTGACTGAGAAGGACTGACTGGTGTCACGTAACAGGGGTTAGGAACAGGAGAAACCTGAGATCTAACCCTTGCTCTCCCAAATGAACTGGAACAGAGTCTTAATATTGAAAATTAGAGATGGTGCTTGACATCAGTCAAAGAGTCGGCAGTACTTAAGTACAGGTGTGCATAGATGCATGCATGCATAAACGACTCTGTGTGTTTTCTCCAAAGGAGCTTTCCTAGATCAAGATACCAGGGCACAGCAGGCATTTAATATTTTGTGACTGGTCTGTTTGTGGTGCCCACCATGGCAGGGCCTTGGGCTTGTGGAAATTTGTCCCCACCAACTGAAAACCCAGTGATCTTGGTCACTAAATACTCAGAGAAAAGGAAAGCTTGGCCTGTAGTGTCATCTAGTGGCCAATAGGGATGTTTCTGGGGCCCCACTGCTTTTGAGTGGTACAGTCAAGGCCATGGGAGGTTGCTTCTCAGCTGTGGATGTCCAGCATGGGAGAGGAAACAAGGTTTCAAGCAGTCTTGTCTGCAGCAGTGACATCTGCATGGCCTGAGTTCCCCTGCTCAGCAGCAGGCAGTATTCTGTCAACAGAGGTGGTCAGATCTCTACTGGGAGACACAGTTCCTCAGAAATCAAGGAACCTGCCTTCCTGAATGGCCTGTAACTCCATCAGTCCTTCAGGACATGCCTCAGACAGCCCAGAATGATATCATAAAGTGCCTTAGACTTGGGTTTTAAATAGTGGCCATATATTTTTTACAGTTCTAGAGGCTGAAAGGTGTGATGGCTAGGTGCCAGTGAGGCCTCTCTTTTTGGTGTGAAAATGGTGGCCATTGTCTTTGCATGGCAAAAGAAAAAAAGCTTGTGTTTCCCCTCTTAGAAAGATGCCAGTCCCATCCTAAAACTCGTTTATAAGGCTTCATGGAAACTAAATTACCTCCCTTCCCTAGGGTCCTACCTCCAGAGAGCAGCACAAAGCATTCAGTCTATACAGGATGTTTCTGCTTGCAGTCATCAGCTACATGAGCAATAGCCTGGCTTCCCCCTCCTCTCCCCATTGCTGCCAGGTCTCCTCTCTAAAGCCTCATCTGGCTACATCCAAGCAGAGGTGGTGACATTGTTCTCTCAGGTCATTTGACATTGGAGATGTCTATGAGAGGAGACAGTTCTACATTAGGGTTACTCTGCATGTGCCTGTGCATGAGTGTTTCAGATATGTATGCACAGTGGGGAGGCAAAACCATACCTGTCACATGCTCTGAAGAGTAAGGGCACATCTGTCTTGAATGTTCACACATCTTCATTGTTTGACATGGTGACAGTCCCATAGTAAACAATTCATCAAATGAATGAATGCTTCACTTGGCCTTAAGAATAGAAGACCAAGGGCTGGAGAGATGGCTCTGAGGTTAAGAGCACTGATTGCTCTTCCAGAGGTCCTGAGTTCAGTTTCCGGCAACCACGTGGTGGCTCACAACCATCTGTAATAAGATCTGGTGCCCTCTTCTGGCCTGTAGTCATACATGCTGATACATAATAAATAAATAAATCTTTTAAAAAAGAATAGACCAAGCCGGGAGGCGGTGGCACACGCCTTTAATCCCAGCACTCAGTAGGCAGAGCCAGGTAGATCTCTGCGAGTTCAGGCCAACCTGGTCTACAGAGAGAGATCCAGGACAGGCTCCAAAACTATACAGAGAAACTCTGTCTCGAAAAACAAAACAAAAATAGAAGACCAGCCAGGCAGTGATGGCATACACCTTTAATCCCAGCACTCAGGAGGCAGAGGCAGGTGAATCTCTGAATTCAAGGCCAGTCTGGTCTACAGAGAGAATTCCAGGATGACCAGAACTACACAGAGAAACCCTTTCTTGGGGGTAGGGGGAGCAGAGGACCAGCCCCCTTCCCCTGGATAAGTATTGTCTGAAGTCAAAGTCCCTTTGAGCCCAAGGCCCCAGCCACCTGTTATTCTGGCTTCTTAGCTTTCCCTGTGCTGTCACTGAGAGCAGGAAAGAGAGTCAGCACAGAATGCACCAGGTGTGGGCAAGGGCACTTGTCCACACCCCCACCTCCACACAACCCCCACCGCTGTTGAATGCCATGGGCTGTTGTTGTGTGAGGTTTTTCACCAGACGGCCAGCAGGTGGCGTCAAGTCCGGTTCTTAGCTTGAAAGGCTCTTCCTTACCTGGTCACCCTCCCCACTGTTGTCTTAGGACTCCCCCAAGCGGCTTGCCAGGCTGTTGTAGGCAAACTGTTAGGAGAGGAAGCCTGTGTATGGGATTCCCTGGAGCCAAGATCATTGTTGGGAGGCGGTTCTGAAAGGCCTTGCTTCAGGCAGTCTCCAGGAGGGTGTGGCAGGAATTTGACTTTAAAGGACCCCAGCTTGTAGGATCCTGCAAAGCTCAGGAAGTTCCTCCCGCCAGTCCCTGGACTGACTTTGCAGACACTTCCAAGACATTGACCATCATAGGAAGAAAGGGGGCCTTTTTCCTGGCACCTCTGTGTGTTCACCAACCTTGGAGTTTTCTGAACCCTGTAGTTGAGGGTTTTGATGGACATTCTCCTGTGTAACCATGACTGCTTACTCACCAGTGGTCTGCTTAAAGCACCTATCATACAGTCGGTTCCTTTGGCAACTAGCCCCCATCCACAAATTGTCAGCTCAGCAACCCAGATGCAGGTATGGTAGAAAGGGGCCCATGAGTTCTGAAAGACACTCTTCTCACCCCATCCCTCAGGAAATTCCTGAGAATTTGGGGCTCTTGCTAACAATGAAGAGCAGAAGCCAAAGTACATCATAGTGTCATAGCGATATTGGGATACCCTCTGGGACTTCTAGGTTCATCACATCACACAGTTGCGGCAGAAACCAAAGGGGGTGTATTAGAGAACGACATGCTTCTAAGAGAAGAGCAAGGATGAGTTCATGGCTCCAGTGCCCCCACTACACAAAGGATGGGCCTTTTTGTTACATTGTGTGGGCCTTTCACTCATCTGCACAGGCTTTTCCTAGGACGTTCTGTCACGTGCAGTTCTCTGGACATCTTCACGCGTCACGTGTTCAGTAGCATCATTCCTGCCCCTTCCAGTGGAGGAATTTAGTCTGGAGTAGGTTTTACAGCCGTCCTCTTGGCCAACTGGGTTTCTTCAGTTTTATAAGGCTTTATGCCAGGATTCCTAGGACTCTTTCTCTGTCCTGCTCTCCTGCCTCTGTAGTGAGCCCCTTGCTCCAACTGTGCAGCCCTCCTGCTAGTACCTTCTGACTAAGAGGATAAGAAGCTCTGTTTAAGAGGGTAACGAGCTGGATCCTTAGGCACACTCTGGCTTCACAAGCTTTCACATTCTTCCGGTAAAGGCAACTTCCTGGAGCTAAGGAGTGTCAGTAGTGACCTGTTAGCATAAAGAGCCAATGTGTGGGGCCTCTAGGAAAAGTCTGGAAACAGTGCAGGGCTTTTGTAGCCTCTTGACTCTGTGGGAAGCCAGTAACCCTCATCTGAGGATAATGTTGCTTGGAGTGGCCATGACAGCCAAGTGTAATGACACAGGCTGATGGTGCCTGGGGCCTGTAGACCCTTCTAACTCTCTCTGGCCATGGTGATAAGACACCAAGACCTAAGAACATTGAATGTGTGTGCATCCTGCCTAGCTCAGCCTGGTTCAGAGACGTTCTCAGATTCCATCCCCTCGCTCTAACTCAACCCCAGACCTCAGATGATAGAGGCTGTGCTGTGTCAGAGAACCCCATGGTGACTGATCAGCACTTCACAAGGCTCCCTTCCTTTCCTCACCCCTGGTCTGCACTGTCAGCTGTCTTGTGGAAGAATATTCCTTTCCCATCTCGGGGTTCCATGTGGGTAAACAGTCTCAACAGGTACTCACCCATGTCTGGAGTGATTCAGCTAGGCCTCAGGTGTTTACCAAGGGGAATTCCACATAGGAGCCATTCATCAGTACGGCAGACACTCTTCATTTAGTAGATTTCAGCTGGCAGGTGTTTAGCAGGTATCTCTGTCCCAGCCCCTGGTTGTGCCCTGGGGTGTGAATTTGTTTTCCAGGGTGGATCACTGGATAGTCTTTTTTGTACTAAAATTGGATCCTTGAGCCTACTCTCTAGTGTAAACTGGTGGCCCATGAACTCACACTAGGAAGGGACATTTCCACATGCAGGGGATATATTCGACTCTGTAGCTTTGGGTGCCTTATCAAAAATGGGGGATAATGTTTCCTTTGCCCTTCTGTGTCCTAACTCCAATTCCAAAGTTCAGATTTTATACAATATTGTTCTTAAAGGCCCTGAAACATTTTAATCCCCTGGAAGATATGAAAAAATGGCTTCCCCATCTGCTGTTTCTTTCCCTTTGGGAGCTAGTGTTCCAGTGTGTCCTTGCTGCCCCGTGTCTTCCTCCCTCCCTCTGGTGGAGAGCCGTGGTGGACAGGGCCCTCCTTCTCCGCCCCAAGCTTTGATGAGCATATATAGAAGAGAGTACTGTGGCACTGGGTGGGACGGCAGCTCCCTGTGTTTCTCGCTAAGCCTTTGTGCCTCTCTCGTCTAGAAACGCCAGCTCATGTTAGCTTTTATCTTAAAAGTGAGCCACTGGCATTGCAAATCCCTCCCCAGTTGCTGTTGCCCAGCCAGCAGCTAGAATGGCCTTGACAGATTTATGGTGGCAAGGTTGGAGAATACCGGATTGGAGTGGAGATGAATATGAAGAAAAGCACCTGGATGGAGTCGGGAGTGTCTTGGCCCTGAGACAGTAAGCCCACGCTGAAAGACTCAGAAAGGAGGTGGGGGCTGAGTGTGCTGGTGCTGATCAAGATAAGAAGCTGAAGTTTCCTTGTGAGCAACCTCCCATCATGCTGTGCTGCAGACACTTCCCAGTGGGAGTCAGGACCTGCCAGCCATTGCTTAGGAAAACTGCTTCATTTTCTAAGTCTGTTTTCCATGTGTTAAGTGCCAGGGAACTGTATCTCTTTGCTTCTGAGTCCTTTATCCTTTTTAAGACATTTTCAAAGATGGGGATGTGCTGCTTCTGTGCACAAGGCCCAGACAGGACCCCCAGGAACTGGAGGATATTAGTTGATTTTAGGGAATTAACCATGCTGTGATGGAGACAAGCAAGTCCAAAGTCTCCAAGGCAGTCTGGGCTCAAGTTCTGGGACCATCCACAGACATGATTCCCTCCTCAGGATCTGCCTGTTTTAAAGTCTGCAACTGCCTAGATGAGGTGTGTGTGTGTGTGTGTGTGTGTGTGTGTGTGTGTGTGTGTGTTATATATACCCATACATACATACACACACATACCTATAATAAATATCTGCTGAGTTAAATATGAATCTCTTTGAAGAAAGAACTTCATCCCATCTGGACTAGGATAGTTAGGTATCACAGCCTAGCCAAGTTGACACATAAAATTAACCACCCCAGTCTGTCACAGGCCTTATGTGGAATCATGAAAATGAGTTGTCTGAGATGGGAGGTAGCGAACCTATATTCCTCAAACAGAGAACATCATAGCAGGAGCTCCAAGCTAGAGCATCCTGTAGGGAATAGGACCATGGTTGAGAGTCTATGTGTGCCTCAGAGGAAGCATTATACCCCTCCCTAGGCCCCCAGTGTCCCAAAAAGTCTCCTGAGAAGCAGCAGGTTTGTTTCTTCGCCTTATTTCTGAGCTAGTGGCAGACAGACACACTGGCCAGAACACCCCTGGTGGCTGACACCTTCTAAGACTCAAAGGTGAAATGATATACTGTCTAAGGAGGGGCCTTCATGTCCTTCTAGCCATAAGTCATGGCCGTCTCTCCTTCTTGATTTTGGGAAGGGGAAGCAGGGATCTGTGGTTTTCTCTGCTACATGTGGGAGTCTGGGGCTCTCTTGCCAGAGCTGTGCCTGTAATCAGCTGATCATCTCATTTGTGATTAGGAATTTCATATATTTGAGCAGGAAAGCTTAAAGGGTGGAGTCAACTGAAGTAGTCAGAAACTCAGGAAGAACAGATGTGGTGCTGGCTCTGTGGAGGAGGAGGGAGGCTGGAGAGTCCATGCCCACACATGTGTATCTCCTTGCCTCTGATCCACAGGTTGGGAGGTCTTGGTGGTATTCCAGGTATATAAAGGACTGTCTCACCTCTTCTTCAACTGGCCAACCAGTTCTTTGAGATGGAGGCCAGTTTCATTTCCTATTTACCATTTTCATTGTTATTGTTGTTTTGGTGTTTTGTTTCTTTGGTTTGGTTTTTTTGATTAAGAGTTTCTCCATGTAGCCCTGGCTGTCCTGAAACTCGCTCTGTAGACTGGCCTGGCCTTGAACTCACAGATATCCTTTTGCCTCTGCCTCCCAAGTGCTGGGATTAAAGACATGAGCCACCGCTGCCCGGCTCCCTATTTACCTTTGAAGCTCAGAGCGGTTGAGTTACGTGGCTGGGTCACATGGGTAGCAATAGCTAGAACCAACAATTTCCTGAAGCTAGATTCAAACTCTGTGTTCCCAGGTCTTCTCCAGTGTGGCTTCTCACTTGAGGAGGAAGGCTAAAGGCAAGACTTGAAAGGAAGATTCTGAAGCCCCAGGGAAAGTAAAGCTAGCTAGTTAGGGGTGTTCAGAGGCTGATGCTCAGAGCACCGGGCTGCTAATAACTTTAAGAACAGGAACTGTTTAACTGGTCAAAGTGCATAGAATAAATACCTGTGGAGTGCTCAGATATACCCAGGACATCTATATCACACACCCTCCCCAGGCCCAGCGGCCATCGAAGAAGAGAAGGTGCGAAGGTTGTAGGAGACAGAGGATGGGAGGACCCAGGCAAACGGGTGTCTTCTAGACATTAAAGGTTAGCTGCACTCATGAACTCACATCAGCTGTGGTTTCCTGCATGAGACCTGCACAAGTTTAAACCAGTGGACATTCCAGCTTGACATGAGCCCCACCCCTGACTGATGAGCCCTTGGCAGTTGGAGGCCACTGGGAGAAGAATAGTCATCTTAAAGGGTGTGACCATGTACCAAGTCAGTGTGGGTGGTCCTTGAGGATTAGCCTGCCCTGGAGGCCCTGGAAGACAAGGCACTGTCTAGCATCTGACAGTGTGTCATGCCCGTCTCAGAGAACTGAAAACTGAGCACAAGAGAAGTGTCTTGTCCCATATCACAGAGCTGCTAAGGGTTACAGCCTTATCTCTTCTGGTGCTGCCCCCTGCTGGGGGTTTCTAGTGTTTCCTCTCTCCAATGCCTGCCCTTCCTTCCTTTGGATTGATAGAAGAATAATGAGTAAGGGGGTTATTGAGTGTTTCCTAATTGGATAATGTTGAAGGTTTGTTCTTGGTGCCAGGTTGTAGGGAGTTCAGAGCAAAGCTGAGGTTTGTTTTGGAAATGAATGACGGCACAGAGCTCCAAGCCTGGAACATAGCATCTACGCTTGAAGAAACTAGATATGCATAGTGTAGAAGGCATTCAGTGAGTAGTGGGTTCCAAAGAACCAAGCTCCAACCACAGATGGAATTTAGGCTTGCATTTTTCATTGCCCACAACACTAAGATGACCTGTGGTTAAAGTGCAAAAGAATGTGCTAGACACTAGAGCTGCCAGGTTGTGGGTGGGGCTGTTTGGGGAGGACAGAAACATTGGACACACCGTTCTCAGTGTTTTCAAGCCTGGAACTTGGTGTATCTAGGAGAGTGCAGGGGATTCCTCCTAAGGAAGATCTTCCAGCTATGGATGCAGGCTGCCTCGGTTCCCACAGGAGTCACTGTGTCCGCTGTCATGAGAATGGAACTGGGTATTGCTTTCTGGACTAAAGTCTCCTGGAAAGACAGGGCTCCATAGTTCAGGCCAGACTAGGGAATCTGGAGAGACCTAAAAGGTGATTCTTCTAAAAAGAAAAATTAACCCATGCCTATTCTAATAAACACAAAAATCAGACGGCCTCTTTCCTGCCCTGGAGGCTAATCTGACCGTGAGGGAATTGGAAATTTTGTTTGTCTTGAAACAGAGTCTTATGCAGCCCAAACTGGCCAGAAACTCGTATGTAGCTGAGAATCACCTTGGCTTCTCTTCCTCCTGCTCCCTCCTCATTAGAGCTAAGGTTACGGGTCTTGCCAGTATGCCCAGTTGTCATGGCACTTGGGGTCGAACTCGGGACCTTGTCTGTACTAAGCAGGCGCTCTCCCATCTGAGTTGCATCACAAGCCCCAGGATAAAGGGTTCAGTGGCATGTTGGACTATGGCTACTGAGACCGACTGTCCACACACCAGCCATTATACCTCCTTGTGTACAATGAAAGCAGAGGTTGAGAAGGTATTCAAGGTCACAACATCGAACCCACTTTCTGTGTAGCTTATGGAACTCAGCTTGCCCCCAGCCAAGTTTGAAGGTTGCCTTCAGCTTATCTATTTGCAGCTCTTGTTTGTGGGGATAGATGCGTGGGAACAAGTTAAAGAGTTGGGAGAAAAACAACCAAAACCATCAGGGACTCCGTCCCTTAGTCTGTGCATCACAGAGGTTGCTACTGCAGCCCCTGGTGTGTTGACTGAGGGCAAATCATGTGTTCTGAAGCCACAGTGTTAGCCCCATTCTCCTCTGGAGTCTTTCGCCCAGACAGTGCCTTCCTCCACCTGCCCAACAGAGTACCCCAGTTACTGTTGGTCCTCACTATTGCCTACGGTCTGTTGAAGGAGCTGGCTAGCTTGCCTGTGTGCTTGTTCACCTGGCTTCTGAGTAACTCTGGCTTCATCCCTCCACTCCCATAGCCCCAGCAGCTGCCTTGCTATATAGGAAGAGAGGTATCCACATAACTTGTCTGTGTCATGTCTGCTTGCTCTGAGGACACACCTGCCAATCATCCTGGCAAAGGGAACATCCTCCCAAGTGCTGTGATGCACTGCCATGCTCAGCCTGTGTGGTGCTGGGAACTGAACCCAGATCATTGCAAAAGCACCAAGTGCTCTTAACTGCTGAGCCATCTCTGCAGATTCTGTTTGCTTGTAATCTATGCTTATAAAATGTTGTTTTTGTGTGTGTATGTAGAGTATATGCCTGTGAACTAGCTTCTTCACCCCAACCAAAGGCTTCCTTGCCAATACTCTCAGAATGCCTCTTGAAGGTCTCTCCTCTATGAAAGCCTCTTGGTTGCTTATCCCTGCTTTTATCTTTGTTGAGTCCCATGCGAGCAGCTGTAAAGTCAAGGACCTGGATTCTTGAATCCCCAGCATGCAGGCTGGTGTCTCCCTCACAACAGCAGTTCCTGAAGTCATCGTTGAAAAAAAATGCCACAGTCTTGAACATGAATCACCTCTAGAACAAACACCCACAGGTAGCCCTCCTGTAGCTAACTCTTTCTACAGCCCTCCCCTCTCCCAGGGGCCTCCAGGGATCTGGTTTTTGCCTCATGACTCAGTCTGCAGAAGAGGCATATCTCAGTTACAAGTCAGTCTCCCCTCACCGCGTGTTCTCTGGACACCTTGGCATTTCTCTCAGGTTACAGTTTTGTTAAAGACAAAACTTTTGTGAACCTCAAGTACTGTGTCATACAGTTGCTCCCCAGTGTCAGAGAGACTGAGGCTGTTCCCCTGGCCCATCTGCTGAAGCCAGAAGAGCAAGAGACCCTGGTGTCTTCTAATTCCATCTCTGAGGGCTCTAGTCATCTTCTGTAGAGAACACAGACAGCTCAAAGCCAGCATACATGCTCCTGACTGTAAAGGAGTGTGAACTTGTGTCATGTGACACTTTGGGAGTTAGGGAGCAAACCAGAAACTTTGGGACAACAAGTTATAGCATCCCAGAAGCTTAACCAGTAGGTCTTAGCATGTTGGATGTGCTTGATGTGGACAGGAATATATATGCATGTAGAGGTCAGAGGACAGCCTTTGGGTGGCCACACTTTCCTACCTTGTCTGAAAAAGGGTCCCTTGCTTACTGTGTTACCCAGCTAACTAGCCCACAAGCTTGTAGAGATTCCCTTCTCTGTACTTCACACTTTCTCTGGTGCAGTGCCGGGATTTCAGATGCTCACACTTTGAAGTCCAGCTTTTATGTGGGCTCTTGGAGTCTGAACTCAGGTCCACCAGCTTGTGCAGGATGCACTTTACCCACTGAGCCACCTCCCCAACCCAGGAAGCATTCTCCTGACAGTGCAGAGGTGTCTGATTATGATAATTCCTACATATTCCGCCACCACATGTTGTCCCCATGCTCTGAGTTCATCATGGCTAATACTCCTGACCCATGTCCTCATCAGCCATCTGGATCTCCACTAGGGAGACTGCTCCAAGGCCTGGAGCTCTCTCAGTCTAGTCTGCTAGACTGATATTTCAGAAGGGACCTGAGGTTGGGGGCACAGCTGTATCAGCTTCAGCCTAGGTCCTGTTAACATGGGTGGACATTGCCTCTTGCCACAGCAGAGGGCAGGGCCAGGCTGGCCTCAGACTCAAAGAGATCTGCTCTGCCTCCTAAGTGCTGGGATTAAAGTTGTGAGCTACTACACCTGGCATTTTCTTATTTCTTAAGTTAAATGTATGTATATAGATGTTCTGCCTGCATGTGTGTCTGTGCCTAGTGCCTGCAGAGGCTAGAAGAAGGTATTGGGTTCCCTGGAACTGGAGTTAGGGACAGTTATGAGCCATCATATGGGTGCTGGATATTGAACCTGGGTTCTCTGGAAGAGCAGCCAGTGCCCTAACCACTGAGCCATCTCTCCAGCCCTGGACACATGACTTTTGCAGAGCTATAAACACAGACGAGTTCATGTGCAGATGGGTGTAGGCTACCTATCAATGAGGTGGGCTTGTCAGTGGCAACCATGTACCACATTAACATAAAATATTAATATAGAACAGACTTTGAGGGGAGCAAAGAGCCAGGAAACTCAATCCTTATTGCACAAATTTCTTATAAACCTTAAAATGCACTGAAAAATCAAAGTATTTCTTTAAAAAAAAAAATTAGTTTCAACCCTGCTAAGGACAGCCAATGACCAAGAAGCCCTGACCCTGGAATGTGTTTTTCTCTGGCTCCCTACTGATTTAGGCACATCTGAGTGGTGAGACTTCCTGGGTATCAGTGTGTCTCCATTCAGCATGTTTCATGCCAAGAAAGAGCTTAAAGGGGCTTTGTCTAGAGAGAGTCTCCTGTGTGTTAGGATGCGTCTCATCTTTCACAGGGTGGACAGAAAGCTTCCTGCTGGTGCTAGAAATATTTGCTGCAATCCACACTAGCAGTTGAACCACAACAAAGAGATTTCAAGACAAAACCCCGGGTACAGGGGCCTGCCCATTTTCCACATGGGGCAGTGTTTCTTCAGAATGATGTGCCATGGTTCCCATTTTAAACAAGTATTCTCATGGATCATGATGAAACTTTTACACTTGCCCATTTATTTAAATAGGAAGTGCTAAGGACACTCTGGTTATAGCTCTTGGCTTTCTGTCATTTAAGGATGTGTTTCATTAGCATAGTTTTAGCTTTTCAAATATTAAAACTCTTGGGCCAGAGAGACGGTTTGTTGGGTAAAGGCACTTGCCACATAAGCCTGAGTTCAATCTCCAAACCTATGTATGTAAGGAGGAGGGGGCTAGGTCCATGGATCAGTGTGTAAGAGCACTTGTTGCTTTGGCAGAGGACCCAGGTTCAATTTCCACCACCCCTGAGGCAGCTCACAAGCATACTGAACCCCACTTTCAGGGGGATCCAATGCCCTCTTGTGGCCCTGAGAGGTACCAGGCATACATTTGATGTTCGCATAGACATAAAAGCAAGGCAGCCACACTTGAAGACTTTTTAAGGTAAAATGAGAGAACCAACTTCATAAAGTGGTCCTTTGGCCTACATACACACACACACACACACACACACACACACACACACACACACACACACACACACACACATACACACACACTAAACTTAAGATTCTTTGCTTTTGTGTAGCATATGTACCTGTTTGTGTATGCATGCTTGTGTATATTTATGTTTGTGCTTGTGGATGTGTGTACACATGTATAGAGCCAAAGGCTGACATTAGGTTTATTCCTTTGCTGCTGTCCACCTTTCATTTTCTTTTCTTTCTCCCTCCCTCCTTCCATCCATCTGTCCTTCCTTCCTTCCCTCTCTCTTTCTCTTTCTTTCTCTCTCTCTCTCTCTCTCTCTCTCTCTCTCTCTCTCTCTCTCTCTCTTTCTTCCTCTTTCTCTTTCTCTCTTCCTTCCTTCCTTCTAGCCCTGATTGGCCTAGAACTTTCTGAGTAGATCAGGCTAGCCTACAACTCACAGAGATCCACCTGCCTCTGTCTCCCCTGTGTTGAGATTAAAGGTCCCACCCTTTATCACCACCCACAGCCACTTCAGTTTTTAAGACAGGGCCTCTCACTGGACCTGGAACTCATTGGTTCACTTAGACTGGCTGACCAATGAGCTCCAGGGGTCTGTATTACTCTACCTGCCACTGCCAGTACTGGACACATGCCACCCCACTCCCTGCTTTTCTGTGAGTGCTAGGGTCTGAGCTCAGGTCCTCATGCTTATATAACAGGAAGTCTATCTACTGAGCCATCTCTTTATCAACCCCCCCCCCAATAAAATTCTTATAGCAAATCTATGTGTGTACGTCCCTCGGTAAGCTAAACCCAAGTCTTCTGGAAATTAGTGTTGCATAGACTTTTGTTAAAATACAGAGCACCCCACTTCATTTTGAGGAAGATGCACAGACGGAGGTATCGAGTTTTCCTACTGTGCTCACAGCTCCCCTCCTGGGTCCATCACTCTGCCAGGAGTGTGGTAAGAGTAAGATGGTGCAATGATGAGGCCAGGTCCTCTGGGTGCCGAAATCAGGGGGCGAGCGAGTGGCGACGCTGCCAGGTGCCACTGCTGAGTCCCCTGCTGCAAAGGAGTCTCACAGAGCTGAAGGGACCACACTGCCAGTCAACAGCCAGTCATGCTGGATTTGTTTTAGCATGAAGCCTGGAGGCCTGAGAGCCAATGCAGCTGAATGCCAATGTGTAAAATGGGGCCTTGGCTTCTCCTGGGTTCCAAAGAGATCTGAGTTCAAGACTTTTTGTTCTAGGTAGTGACTTCAAAACTGCTTTTGGTTGAATTTGTTTTTAAGATCTTATGTGTTGTGTTACTGAAATATGGCATATATTATAAAATATACCTCCCCCCAAAGCCATAAGAATCCAGAGGGCATGGTGTCTCATGTGGTGGTGCACAGCCATAACCTAGATCTAGCCAGGTGTAGACAGAAGCATCTCAAGTCTGGGACCAGCCTGGGATACAGAGAGAGACCATGTCTAAAAGAACAACAAAAAGACGTGCCAAGAATAGGTCTGCTCGAGGAGCCTGTGCTCTGGTGCTCGCGGGTCACCCTGTGCAGGCAGAAGTCACTGTTCTGGGTTTGGGTCCCTTTAGTTGAAGTGTAAGGTCTGACTTGAGCAGCCTGGGCAACTGCATTCAGAGGGTGCTGAGCCTGCTAGCTGGTTGTAAGGAGTTTATTTTGTTGTGACCCCCACATCCCAATTGTACCCTCTGTTTACTTACAGGGTGTTCTTCTATACATGGTTTTACCAATAGAAATAACTTAATTCTATGACCTCTGTTTCCCTCAATGAGGGTTCGGGGGTGAGTGGGCAGATGAGACCCCGCAATTGTTCCTCAACTCTAACCTGTCTTCCTCTGTGGCCTCTGCTCCGGAGGCCTGCTGAGGCTTGATCTGATTAGCTCAGCAACCTCCCTTGAGTACTCCCTGGGGGGCCAGGCTCTGTTGACAAGGGCCAGCCAGAGTAGGCTGCAGGCCTCCTGGGTTCACTTCTACTGTGGCTGCCCCACCTGCTTGCTTCTCTACATCCCTAGAACCAAGCTGGGCCTTTCCACCTCTCATCCTTGCCTGGACCCGCTGATGGATGTGAAATTCAGGGAAGCCAGGCAAGGAGCTGGTGTCCTTTGAGTTGAGAACCTCCCCAGGGAACAGTTCACAACCTTGAAAGCCTGTCTGCTGAGGTTATGTGCGCTGAGCTCAGAGCCAAGGTGGCTCAGCGTGGCTGCAGGTGGCTGCTCCAGGGTTCATAAATCTAAAGGAGGATGAAGCCAGAGATGTAAGTAGAGGAACTCCTGCATCCTCCTGGAAAGAGATGTTGGAAGTCTGGTGAGGTCCTGAAGAGCCAGCAGCCCCCCCCCCCCCCCCGGGACAGCGGAAAGCAATGCAGAAAGGTAGGAAATGTGTCACACATCCCTCAGCCCCAGGAGGTGCTGGGAGAGTTTCCCCAAAAGGGTGAGAAGAGTGTGGGTGTGTGTTGAAAGAATCGCCTATGGAAGGCATAAAGTGAAAGAAAGTTGGGCGCTTTCCCACCTGCCCTGCCCTTGAGTGTACCTGTGGCTGTGGTTGTGTTGTAGTTGGGGTCATTCATAATCCCAGGGAAACCTGAGCAAGGCAGGCTGCCCTTGTATTTTCTCCAGCGACTGCTGTTGGCTTTGTTTTATTTTATGTCAGTCTGGGGGAGCCATCGGCAGGAAGCAATGCATTAGTATCTTTGAATAGAATTCCCTTTTATTGCATTTAAAAATAAGTAAGACTATGCTGTGAGGAGGAGAGGAGAATCACTGAGGGGATGGCAAGGTTTGCTGGGTGACTACATCAGCGTGCTTTACTAAAAACTCAAGGGCAGAAGGGTTCCAGAAGCAAAATGTTAAGTCTTTGCTTAAATTAAGTGCTGCCATTTTATAATAATATAATCAGCACTGAAAAATTGGCCCCATTTTTTGTGATCTTATTTTGCATTTCAGATGCATCATCTTAAGTCAGACCCAGCAGCTGCCCTCCTGCCTTTGGTAAAGGTCGGTGTCTTCAAAGGGGATTAGGCAGCTCTGCTATGCTAGTGTTCAGCTTGTCCTTCTGTGACCCAGTGGGAGGTTTATCCATCTAACTTCTAAGAGGCCCTAAGCTAAAAGGATCCTTTTACAGGTTTGTCCAGAAACTCAATTTACATCCTAATAAACTCAGAGAATCAATGTCACACCGGGCTGTAACCCTGGAGAGAGCCTTGAAAGCACATGTTGTTTGGTTGCTAAAATGTGGGGCTCCGGGGCTGTCCATCAGCTCACCTCCTGCTCTCAGCCTTATGCAGCACCAGATCTGCTGATATACATGCTCATGTATTTGTGTTGATGTTGGCAAGGGATCTCACCTATGCATAACGGTTTTAGCCCATTTTCCTATGTTCATTTATAAACTAAAACTGTGTCCGAAAGCTTGCAGACAGGCTGACAGGTCTTTGAAGAAAAGTAATAGCCCAGGCATGGTGTGATTTTCCATCCTCCTGTGTCTGCTAACATTTCTTGCAGCTGGGAGGTATTTCCTTTTCAAGCATGCTCTGCTGTGAATGCGCTCTACTAGAGTGAGTCCATACCTGTTTGGTACCTTACCCCACCTCTTCCAGCTCTTCACAAAGGTGACTTCTTTCCAGGTCAAGCATCCAGAGCTTGTGTGTGATACTGGGGCAGACTAGGTTGAACTGTGAGCTTTGAAGGTGAGAGAACATGTCCCTTCCCTGAAGGTGACTCACAAAGCAAGTTTCACTGAGCTCTATGGTATCACATCTCCGCACTTAAAGAGGGGAAAGCCATCTCTTTACCAAAAAGATGTGTTTTTCCAACAGATCCTCTGGGATTTCCAAAGCTTTTTCACAGCCAGTGTCAGTTTAAGAGGTTTCTTGTAGCCAGGCAGTGGTGGCAAACACCTTTAATCCCAGCACTCGGGAGGCAGAGGCAGTCTGAGTTCGAGGACAGCCTGGTCTACAGAACAAGTTCAAGGACAGCCAGGACTACACAGAGAAACCCTGTCTTTAAAAAAAAAAAAAAAAAAAAAGTTGTTTCTGGCAATCGGCAGCTGGCATATGGCATTTGCAGCATTCTTGGGGGGTTACAGGGATGGTGATGACATCTACCCTGTGGTCTGATCATTCCCTGCAAGTCAAGGTGGCTCAGCCAGCATGAGAGCTGCTGTTTCTGAAAAGTCTGTGGAAGAATGCTGTGATTTCTTGTGCACCAAAAAAGCATTTGGTGTATGAGGATCACCAAGAGGAGGCCCAGAGTTTAAGGGTATGTACAGCTTTAAGGAACCAGAGTTCAGTTCCCAGCACATACATGAGGGGATTCACAGTCCCTTTGATGCCAGCCGCAGGGGTCTCTGGCCTCCTCAGTTACCTGCACACATGTGCACATGCCCGCACACACACATAGTTAAAATTAAATGGACAGGGGTATGGAGAGATGGTTCAGTAGCTTAGAGCACTGCCTATTCGAGGATCCAGGTTTGATGCCCAGCACCCACATGGTGGCACACAGCCATCTGTGACTCCAGTCCTAGGGGACCCAACACCATCTTCTGACCTTCCTGGACATCAGGCATGTACATGGTGCACAGATATGCATGCAGACAAAACACCCAAACACGCAAATTAAAACTATAAATAAATGAATAAGTCTTATTAGAAATAAGAGTACAAAATGATGGCGGCATGGAAAAGTCAGTGTGGTCTTCAACACTGAAGTGGGGCCTGTTTCTCCATCTTACTGCACTGGGGAGGTCCCAACCCCATCTGCATCCCAGTACTTCACCTCAGTCCCTGCCTCAGTTCCCATGCCGCTCACTGTTCTCCTTGATCTCTGGCATCCCAGCCGCAATGAACTCCTTTTTCCTGACTTTCCTCTTCCATTTTCCCTGCTTTCGTGCTGTGTGGTTCCATGGGCCTGGATGGACCTTTCCATTAACAAACCCCAGTGTCACCTGCAGGACCTGCTTCTGCAGCACTCTGACACCTGTGGCTGCCCCGCCCCACCCCAAGCCCCTGTCCTCTCTCACACCTTGATGTTGCATCCCGCTATTGGAGTGAAGAATTATTTGCCTAATTCCAAATCATTGCGAGTCTCATCAGGCAGAGGCCAGGTCTCTCACTTCTCTGGTCCCAGACAGGCATTTGTGTCCAGGAGATGATATAATCGCTGTCCTGTGATGTGGTCACTTGGAGTAGATGGGAGGAGCATTATCTATATTAGTTATAAGATGGTCCTGTTCTAGGGGTCTTGAGAAGCTTTGAAAGGTGAAAGCAAAGACCCTCAACCCCTGCCACTACGGAAGCCAGGTGGACAATGTGGGAATCGTATGGGAGCCTGCGGCATAAGCAAGAACCCATGTGGCAAATACAAAGTGTCACAGCTCCTCATTGGGTAATTGTTTGTGTCCCCAAGGACAAGAAAGGTGTGGTGCTGGGGCACTGGGACTCAGCTCTGGATCAGCTGTCTCCTTAGCTTGTAACCATGTCCCCACCCTATGTGAGCCTCAGAGAGATGCTGCAAAAGATGTGGCGACTTTCCCGCTGTCTTCCCAAGCCTTCAGAGTGTGAGGCTGTTGAACATCTCTGAGCCCTGGCCAGGGTTTCAGATGGGCGCACCAGCGGCCGCTCCTTCAGAACCAGGCATTCGTGTGGGGTTGGCTTTGCTGAGGCAGAAACTAGAAACACATGCCTCAGGGCCATCAAATGGCCCTGTGGATAAAGGCACTCACTGCAGAAAGAAGAGAATTGAGAATTGGCTCCATAAAGTAGTTCTTAGACCTCTGCACCCCCATACACATCATACACACACACACACACACACACACACACACACACACACACACACACACACATCACATACATACATGCACACTAAAAAGAATAAACTTAAAATCATTCTCTTCACAGTGTGTGTGTGGGGGGGAGCGGTGCTTTGTGTGCATGGGTGTGAGTGTGGGTCAGAGGCTATAGTCTGTCCTACCATCCCACCTCTGACATGATCGCCAGACCCACTCTTCCCTCATTTACTTGCCCAGGTGCATGTAATTGCCCAACTGTATGTATTGTTTCACCAGCAATAAAAATCCAGCAGGGAGATGAGTGCTGCTAAAATTAGTTGTTTGTCCTTTGACAAGATCTCCCGGGTTGAAAAAAATAATTGTTTATCTAACTGGCAGGGTGACTTTGCTAGGATCAAGATTAATGGCCCTGGTTAATGGTACATGAGACTGTGTCAGGAAGGGCTCCCCCGCTTTCTTCACAAGGGCATTTTCTGAATGTTCAGCCTCAGCCTCAGCCTCCCGCAGAGGCTGTGCCTTTCTGCGGAGGTGTTCTCCCCTTTCCCTAGCTGGATTTACAAGTTGCCTACTCTGTTATCCACTGGCTTGCTGCATCTAGTGGACAGACAGACAGCTGGACAGATGGATGGGTCCTGGGTACAGTGGCAAATAGACATTCCGTGTGCCTTGCTTTGTGTCCTAGGTGTCAGATGTGCTAACATTGAAGCTAGATGGGGGGAAACCCTCTGGTCAGTGTGATCGTGGTATGCGTTTGCTAAACCCTCTGTGGTCGGGACTCTGCTTCATTCCTTCATGCATTCACTTATTCAATCAAAGAAATATTTAATATACATACAGAATTGGGATGAGCTAGAGATATGGATTTGAACAAAATAATCGACCCTGCATTCTAGAAGCACACCATGTCCTGAGAGAAAAGCATTAAAAGGCAGTTATGCAAACGAGTGTTTAATGATAGCTGTGATTGTCTTTATTTTAGTTTTCATTAATATATAATTTATGTACCATAAAACACACTGTTTTAAAGTGTATAATTCAGTGGGTTTTCACAGATTGCTTTTTTTTTTTTTTTTAAATCATACTGCTAGGTGAAAAGTTCAGTCTGTTCTGCTTTGTTGGCACAACCACAAACACTTGGTTTGATTGACTTGATGAACAGATGAATGTGTGTGTGTGCGCGTGCATGTGTGGGGGTGGATGGGGGGTGGGAATGTGCACGCACTTCTGCTCACACAAAGTGGCTCCCAGGAGGATTTTCTTCTCTGCCCTTCCTTGGCTACCCTGACTCTGCCAAACAAACTCAGCACCTCTCAATTTTATTCTCCCAAGAAAGATGGAAAGCAGGTGCAGCCAGGGTTGGCCAGTACTTCAGGAGCCACTCCATACATAATAAGCTGAGAGGCCACATCCAGGAAACCTCCCGTGATTCAGCTCAGCCAACTAAGAACACAGTGACTCCTGGGACTCTGAGCTCCATGTTATTAGACTTGAAATACAAAAGTCTTACTTTTTCAGAAACCTAGCCAATGATTTAATGGGCCCATGCAGGATCAAAAACTATCAAGTTCAGTGCTCTGCTGACTCTGCTTAAGTTTAACTCTGCTACCCATTCTCCTTTGAAAATGAGGAGGACCACCTAGCCAGTCCCTGTAGCGGGTTAGGGGAGGACCACCTAACCAACCCCTGTAGGGGGTTAGAGGAGGGCCTCCTAGCCAGTCCCTGTATGGGGGTATGGAGGACCACCTGACCAGTCCCTGTAGGGGGTAGGGAGGGCCACCTAACCAGTTCCTGGAGGGGTAGGGAGTAGC
Organism: Onychomys torridus; assembly: GCF_903995425.1. NCBI lineage: Eukaryota > Metazoa > Chordata > Mammalia > Rodentia > Cricetidae > Onychomys > Onychomys torridus. The sequence goes on from NC_050443.1 coordinate 34,112,786, forward strand.
CTGGGTCAAACAGGGCACAGATGCTCTATGTTTGAAGCTCTGGCTAGTAGCTCCGTTTGCAGGGACTCTCTGGTCGGTAGACTTTAAGGCATCTCTTCAGAGGGCTCTGGGGGTTCTTCCCCCACCCCCAGACAATAGTGAGTCCAACAGAAGACAGCTTGAAGCATGGCCGAGGATAAATGGCCATGAGTGTCATTCCCAGAGTCTTGTGGGAAACCTCTGAAGACATCAGTGTCGAAGGGTGCAGCTGGACACTGTTCACACTGTGGGACCCAGCTGCAAGGGCTGCCACTTGGGGATCCTTTCTCCACCCTCCATCTTTCCTGCCCTCTCCGCCAAAGGCTTGCCTGCTTTCTCCACCCCATAGTCATTTTGCCCAGAGTGTGCTAAGGACTTGTCAGTTCTGTTTACATGACGTCGGTGAAACACCTGCTTGTACAATTGCTGACATTCAGAAGCATGTCATGAATACATCTGACAGCTGATTTTATTCACCATTCCCTTCTGCTTCGTAGAGTCCCGTGAGTTCGGATTCATTAGGCTTAGCCTGCTTTCTCCCCACCCACCAAGATCCTAGACTGAATCAGCAGCCGGGTTTTCCTTGGGCTGTAGTGACAGAGCCCGGGGAATCTTTCCTTCCCCTTAGAGCACAAGGTGCGGGGTTTCTGGATACAATGGCAAGACTGTGCAGCGGCTTTTGACCATATGCATGTACCATCTTCTTCTCTCAAAGGTATATGACTGACGGTGGACTTGGCCTCTACACTCGTCGCCTGAACCGGCTTCCTGATGGGATGGCAGTGGTACGAGAGACCCTACAACGAAATACCTCCCTGGGCCTCGGGGATGCTGACAGGTAGGCATGCTGCACTTGGTCTTAGCCACATGCAGAAGCCATTTGAGAGTGGCCTGTGAAATGTGGTCATGATACTGGGAGAGTGTATGGGTGGGCTCTTCAGCCCAAGGAGAAGCAGGGTGGCCCTGAGGATGTACCTGCGTTAAGAGCTGGCACAAAAGATAAGAGAGAGCCGCTGTGGTTCCTGGATCTTGCTTGCATATGGTATCAGGCACATGCATTTGTGTGTACGTATTTGGCAATGGTGCTGGGAGTGGAACTGGGTGGGGGCGCTTAGGATGTCAGTTAGCGTTCAACCCAAGTTACATCCTCAATGCTAGCAAGAGCAGAGTTCAGGCACTGGTGGTTTTGTTGCTGTTTTGACTGTTACTCAGCGCCTCTCAACCAGCAGGCCCCAGGGATCTGCCTCACTTCCTCTCTCATTAGTCAGCTTTCTAGGTACTGTACCTTGAGATATCCAGAAGGTCTCTATGTAGAGTAGAGATCAGGCCACGCCTGAGGAGGTTTTACCAAAGCCCCCTGCCATCTGGGGCTCGGTGCTGAAGCTTAGGGTACAAATTCAACGGACACAGTAAGGAGCTGACAGTAATAGGGGCCGGTCAGGCTTTCAACGCCATGGTCAGAGACAAAAAGAACATGTGTCCACCCGACCATAAAGAATGAGTGTTTGGCCTCTGGGGTTCTAGCCCTGACTCTAACATAAACCAATTTCCTGGCCTTGAGCAAGCTAGGAAATGAGGGGTCTGGACTGTATGATTTGCCATCTCTGATGCACTCACTGTCTTTCTGGCTCTCAGTGTACAGTCTGGGTACTCGTTAGCCACCTGACTGTTCAGGAATGTTCTGGCTCATGTGACTTCCTTCCACATCTGGACTGATGAGATGTAGCAGGGTACTTAGAGATGAGTGATTTGAAGTTCCTGTGTATTTTAGGGTGCTGCTCTTGGGTTTTAGAAAGCCGTGTTGTGAGGCAGGGTCTCTTTCCTGCTCCTCTCCCAGCAGGTGAGGGACTAGAAAGATGACCCAAGGTTTAGAGCACTTGCTGTTCTTCCAGAGGAGTTTGGTTCCGAGAACCCATTGGGTAGCTCACAAACCCCCTTTATACCAGTCTCTGGAGGGTCTGACACCCTCTTGTGGTCTCTGTGGGCACCTGCACACACATCCCACACATAAACACACTGATATACATACACACTGATACACATACACACACAAAGTGATACACACACACACACACACACACACACACACACTTAAAAAAATGTTCAGTGAGTTATGTAGCTCTAAAGCTTGCTTCAGAGGAGCAGGGCCACGTTATAAAAGACAAATACTGAACTATTGCCCAACAATGGAAGAGGAATCTTCGCAGTCTCTAGAGGTCTCAACCTTCCTAATACCGGACCCTTTTATACAGTTCCTCATGTTGTAGTGACCCTCCCCCTAACCATAAAATCATTTTATTGCTACTTTATAACTGTAATTTTGCTGCTGTTGTGAATCATAATGTAAATGTGTGTTTTCTGATGGTCTTAGGCAATTCCTGTGAAAGGGTCATTGGACCCCCAAAAGGGGTCAGAACCCACAGGTTGAGACTTGCCCCACTGCTCTGGGGCAAGGCTAGGAAAGCTGGGTAGGGGGAGTGCCGAGTTCATTGTCAAGACTGCAGGATCTGACCCAGTGTCTGTAATGCAGCATGTCCTCCTCTGATTCCCCCAGTGTCCAGTGTGGTCATTTACACTGAGGACAACAAAAGCCTTTTACCAAAGTTTTGCCTGCAGTTAGCTTTTGTTTCTGCGATTCTATAAAATGATTGGTTTGAAAGAAATCCGTCCAAAGGCTGAGGGTACTTGGTCGGTAGAGTACTTACCGAGGATGCCTGTGGGCCTAGGTTTGCTCCTCAGCACTGTATTCAAGCAAACAAACAGAAAACTAGCTGGATGGTGGCCCACACCTTTAATCCTAGCACCTGGGAAATAGAGGCAAGTGGATCTCTGTGAGTTCAAGACCAGCCTGGTCTACATTGTGAGTTCCAAGACAGCCAGAGCAATGTCAAGGGAGCCTGTCTCCAAACAAATAACACAAAGGGTGGTTGGAGGACAAGAAGGTGAGCAGAGGCAGGACAGGGCTTGGTTATAGAAACCTCCGAGACTGCTCTTTTTATGTGTATGGGTGTTGTACCTGCGTGTATTTATGTTCACCATATGCATGCAGTGCCTGCAGAGGCCAGAAGAGGGCATCAGAATCCCTGGAACTAGAATTACAGGAGGTTGTGTGCTGCCATGAGGGTAATGGCAATCAAACTGTAGTACTCTACAAGAGCAGCCAGTACTCTTAGATGCTTAAGAGCCACCTCTCAAACCCTAAGATCTTCACTTTCTAAAGTGTAAACCCTGCAGCTAAAACCTTTATAGTGACCAGGAGAACGTATCCAGTGTCTGCAACACTCTCACTGGGGGTGCCATCGTTTGTCCAGTCACTCTGCTTGTCCTCATCCTGTTGCAGCTGGCTACTAGGTCTGTTTGCAGCCTCACGAGGTCAGCCTCCTCTTGCAGCAGAAGCCTCTGCAATGGCCGTTTATCTAATGCTTCACTGGGGGGCTGAGGGAATCACCGTGGATAACAGCTGAGGCTCTTGCCTCCTTTTGAAGATGTCGAGGTAGGATTGGAAAGACGGAAGCCATTTGTTCCGTTGTCTCATTACAGCATTAATTAATGGCAATGTCTTCAGGACCTCCCCATGCCTGGTGTGATCGCTTAAGGACTAAGTAGATAGGCAGCCAGGTTAACTCAAGGGGCTTCTTGTTTTGTTTTTTGTTTTTTTGTATGTGGAGCTGAGGATCAAACCCAGGGCCTTGCGCTTGGTAAGCAAGTGCTCTACCACAGAGCTAAATCCCCAACCCGGGGCTTCTTTTTCAATACCAATGAAAGACTTATAAAATGTCTTCCTGATTTCTGTAAGTTCTAGGTTACTAACAGGGATATATCTGTATCCTTGTGGAATGGGCTAAATTTCTGTAAGCTCCATAGCCATCATCACTAGACCATGGTGATGCTGCTCTGCTGGCTAGTGGAAACAGCTGTGGTTTTATTTCTTTCTGTGTGTGTATGCATGTTAGTGTGGGTGCACATATGTGTGCAGGTACATATGAATATATGTGTGTCTGTACATACCCAGAGAGCCTCAGAAATGTCAGGTATTGGTCCTCAGGCCAGAAGAGGGTGTCAGGTACTTGTCTCTAGCACTCTCTACCTATGTCTTTGAGGCAGGGTCTCTCCCTAAACCTGGTTTTCTCAGTTAGGCAGGAAGCTGGCAAGCCCCAGAGTGCCTCCTGTCTTGCTTCCCCAGGAGCTAGTGTTACGGGTATTTATAGGGACACTGCTTGGTACATGAGTGGATCCAAAATCCAGTTTCATGATATCACGGCCATCCATGTGTCTACTATTGGTGAAATTATTAAGGCAACTCCACATAGTTAAAAGGGAGGTTTATTTTGTGGGGTAACTTACAAGTGAAGGGATAGGTAACAGGGTCTGGGAAAGGTGTGGCGCAGTCCGGCGGTGTTCTCTGGAGAACTCTGTTCATCTACCTCCAGCTTCCAGGGTCCAGGAACCAAGAGAGCCGGCACATCCAGATCTCAGGTCTTTAGGGTCCTCACTCGGCCCGCCTTACAAGGTGTGACAGTTACCGAAAGCCTCAATGGGGGTTGGAACTTCCAGATCAAAGCCAGAATGGCTACCCACTACAGTCTACCCAACCCCTTTATTTTTTTAAGACTGGATATCTCACTGACAAGTGGGCTAGGCTGGTGAGCCAGCAAGCCTTGGGATCCTCCTGTCGCTGCCTCCCTGCAGATGCTACACAACTTTCAGCAACCAGACTCAGGTCCCGATCCTTGCAAGGCAAGCTCTTTCCTGAGCTTTCCAGTCCTTCGCAGACTGACTTACAGCATTCTCCAAATATTCCTTCCACGTGTCCCATGCTAAACAAACATTTCACAAAGTCGGGGGCTAACTGTAGTATAGTAGATAGTTGTATAATAGGGAACTAATCCTTTTTAACATTTATATTTTAATTTCACTGCTTGCTGGAACTTACAGCCAGCACATTATGATTTTACAAACATTGTTTATGGTAAGAACTGTGTAGGCGTGAGACAGCACAATGAACTATCAAAGGAGAGCACCACAGATGGTGAATATGCAAATTGGGTAGGCTCTTCTTCCCCGCGGGACTGGAAATACATTCTTTAAGCAATTTAAAGCAACCAGTAACCTTCCCTTACAACCCGGAAAACAAAGGCCTAAGAACTAAGATAATTTCCAGGAAGTTTTAGGTAAAAAAGAGAAATCCAAGTCCTTGCTTATGGTTTCACATATGAACAGTAGACTACTGAGGAAATGTGAAACGATGGAGACCTTAGCCCGATTAGTTCTCTGCCAAGGAAAGATGGCACATGGAGGACAGAGCACCCTGGGCTTAGGAAAGTCACTGACCTAGGTCCTGAGACCCCAGACAGACCACGGCTATTTGCAGCATGGCCTGATGTATCACTGGAGTCACTGAAAGTCACCCGCCGGAATGTGTGTCTTCAGAGGCCCCGCAGATAAAAACTTGTCAGCTTGAGCCTTTATGTCATCAGCCAGTTCTGAGAAATAATAAAGATGATAAATTCAAAATGCCAAGTCCCCTTGATCTCCTGTCCCTCTTCAGGGCTGTCACCCTGGGTCCCAGGCCCTTCCCGATAGCGATCAGCAACTACGTCCAGCCAAGTAGAGCCAGCCAGCTGTGGAGGAAGCATCAGCTGGGACAGATGGAGGTGGCTCATTACACATAATAGGCCCCAGATAACAATGAAGGGCACTTGCTGAGGAGGAAGAAGTGTGACATGCAGGGCTGAGAGGTTGGCTGTCAGTCAAATGGTCTCTGCATGGAGCACTGCGTCCCCTGAACATGTCGGCAATTCTCGGATTCTAGCAATTCAGGTACTTTTATGAGCAGAAAGCTCAGTAGAAAGTTGCCACTTGTGACTCTCTTTCTTGGACACTGGAAAGGGCCTGTGTCCAGGGATCTTGACAATCCTTGTGGATTGGCAGGCAACAGACTTGGAGGAACACTTACTAGAGGAACACTTAGATAGATGCTCCTCCTTGCTGGCACTTCCGGTCACCAGGACAGGACTCACTGTATACCTTAGATCCAGCTAGGAAACTGAGCAGAAAAGAGAGAGGTTTTCCCACACATTATGGATGTCCTTTCACTCTCCAGATGGTACTTATGTGAGTAAGGCTTTGAGGTTGCTTTTGAAAACAGACACAGGACACATGCAGGCTGTGTAGCCTGTACTTGGCCCTGACCCTGGCCTTCAAAGCCAGCCCGATTCCCTACTTGAATTGGGACACTGTTGTGACAGCAAGGCTCCTGGTGAGAGGCTGTGACTGCAGCCTGCTATAGAGCAGCCTGCAAAGCCAAGCCCCTGTCCCGAGCCAGAGCCCACACCCTGCCAGGATGTGTGACTTACATAGAACAAAGCAACCGTTTTGAATACCCAGCAGCACAGCCATCCACCCTGCTTGGCCTCCTTACAAGTTCCATGTAGGGACACTGAGAATTCTGGCATTTGAGGCATTGGTTAGAGGAAGAGTTAATGATGTTAAAGTCTGACTTTGCATCTTTTTAGTGACATAGGAAGTCCAGCGCTACCAGAGTTTGCCAAGTTTCTGAAGTCATCCAAGCACTTACTTTCCCAGCCTTGGCTAACAGCTGTATGGTTCCTGTACCAGTCATTTTAGTTTTCTGAGACAGAGGACTGCCGTGTAACTCTGGCTGGCCTGGAACTCGCTGTGTAGATGCAGCTGACCTAAGGGCACAGTTGAAGGAGCTGCTGACTGCAAGGCTGACAGGGAGAGAGGCAGAAGATGCCAGGAACAGGCTATGCCTTCAAGAGCAGGCCTCCAGGGGTCGGCCCACTCCTCTAGCCAGACCCTATCCCCTAACAGTCCCTTCAGTGTGAACACATCAGAGGATGAGCCCATCAATGAAGAAGCTAGTGTGCCCATGTCCTGTTCACCTCTTCACATCAGGACCAGCAGAGATCCTTCACACAGGAGCCATTGGGGCCAGTTTTATATTCCAGCAGTAACAGGAGGTTCTCTACCTACAACATAGAAAGCCTCTCTCCCTCTCTCTCTCTCCCTCTCTTCCCATCCCTCCTCCCATCCCTTCCTCCCACCCCACCCTCTGCTTACCCTATCCTCTCCTTCTTCTCATTTTGAAGGCCAAGGGCCCTTATCACCCCCAGTGATGCCCATTACGTCCAGGAACACTTTTTCTTTGTGTCCTGCACACAGGCCTATCCCCATTCTCTGTCTGCACTCTTCCTCGGGCTTCCTCCCCATCCTTTCCATGCCCCCACCCCTCCCTGTTCCCTCCTGTGTGTCCAGGAACAAAATTGGGAGAGAGTGAAAGTCACTGTTTCAAAGCCCATAAAAGGGGCCTTGGAGGCAAATCTCTATTTCCGTTGTAACAGGGTGATAATTACCGCATTGGCCTTCCTGGAGGGCCCCAGTCTGCCCCTGCCACTGGCTTCCTTTTTAAGGAGAAGCTGCTTCTGTGGGCAGAGGCCACCTGGGTTGAACAGGGGGCGGTGATGACAGGAAGCAGACCATCTGCACCTTAAGCTGCAGAGGAATTCTCCAGAGGGCTGTAAAGGCCTGGGAACCTACAGCCTGCCAAGCCCGGAGCACTGCCTCTCAAGCCCGGAGCACTGCCTCTCAAGCCCGGAGCACTGCCTCTCAAGCCTGGAGCACTGCCTCTCAAGCCTGGAGCACTGCCTCTCAAGCCCGGAGCACTGCCTCTCAAGCCCGGAGCACTGCCTCTCAAGCCCGGAGCACTGCCTCTCAAGCCCGGAGCACTGCCTCTCAAGCCTGGAGCACTGCCTCTCAAGCCTGGAGCACTGCCTCTCAAGCCCGGAGCACTGCCTCTCAAGCCCGGAGCACTGCCTCTCAAGCCCGGAGCACTGCCTCTCACCGCCGGTGTTCCCACTTAGGGAGACAGGGCAAGAGGTGTGGTGGCCCAGTGAGACACTCCACCCCCTGACACGGCTGACTGGGGGCTGGGGAACATAGCCATGACCCCCAAAGACATTTTTTTTTGTAAGCGGTGCCCTTCCAAGAGTTGTTGAAAGAGAAGTTATATGGGACCTGGAGAGATGACTCAGAAGTTAAGCGCACTGGCTGCTCTTCCAGAGGACCTTGAGTTCCCAGCACCCACAGGGTGGCTAATGACTGTCTGTAATCCAGTTCCAGGGCATCTGATGTCTTTTTCTGGCCTCCAAAGACACTGGGCATGAACTGGGCATGAACTGGGCATGAACATACTGCACAGATATACACGCAGGCAAATGCTCATACACATAAAAGTAATTTTTAAAAAGATAACTTGTATCCTTAAAGTTGGTATAGATGTCTACCATGGTGAAAACTGGAATGAGGGACCCAGAGAAAAGGCAAAAACTGGGAAATTTCCTCTGCACTCAATCCTCCAGCACCCCAAAGCCTAGGCCCTGAAACCCAGCCAGAGTATGTCCCGCAGCAAAAATAACTTCATGTGATGAACCAAAGGATCGGTTAGGATAAGTTAGGTTATGCTGTATAAAGAGCAACTAACTCCAGCCAGGTGGTGGTGGCGCATGCCTGTAATCCCAGCACTCGGGAGGCAGAGGCAGGTGGATCTCTGTGAGTTTGAGGCCAGCCTGGTCTACAAAGCGAGTTCCAGGACAGCTTCCAAAGCTACAGAGAAACCCTGTCTCGAAAAACCACACACACACATACACACACACACACACACACACACACACACACACACACACAAAAGAGCAACTCCAAAACTTCTCACCCTTATCATCTGGTCACTGTAGAAGGTTTTGTTGTTCCTTGCTCTTCTTGGGGATCAGGGTGCCAGAGGGACCATTGTTCAGACTGAGAATTAATAATCCCATGGTGAAGAGATGGCAAGTGTGGTGAGCCACACATCTCTGTTGGCCGAAGGAAGTCATTTGGCTCCACTTGGATTCCATGTGAAGGGAAGTACAGTACCACCATATGTGTGCCAGGAGAGCAGCAGACACAGTGACTTATACTGTCTCACTATATAGGTTCACATGGACTTTATATCCCCACACCTCCCATCATGGATCCAACCCTGCAAGAACCCAGTGCATTGCCTATTTACGGTGTATTAGTTACAGGGTGACCCTCCTGCCTTTATCTCTCAGGTTCTGGGATTGCAAGCACATACCACCACACTTGGCTCCCTTCTGTCACTTTGAAAAGCAGTCCAGACTGGGCACTGGTGGCTCATACCTTTAATCCCAGCATTTGGGAGACAGAGCAGGCAGATCTGTGAGTCTGAGGCCAGCCTGGTCTACAAAGCAAGTTCCAGGACAGCCAGGGCTACACAGAGAAATGTTCAACAACAACAAAACCATAATAATAATAACAATAATAATAATGGTAATATAATAATAAATAAACAGCAGCCCAGCCACGCTGCCTGTTACTGACAGGATAGCTCCGGTTATGACTAGCCTGGTGTCTGAAGTGACCCTTGTGCTGGCCACTAAAGAAGTATCCCTGGTTTCTGTGTGACCTCTGTCTTGGTCTGCTGCTCAGCTGTGCCACCCAGACAGCTTGATCCAAGGTTACTTTGTGCATAAATGCATTTTCTCAAGACTGCCTCTCCGGTCAGATCACATCCTGTGGGAGCTTCAGAGGGCAAGTCTCCATGTGCCCTGAGTGCTTGGCTGCCCACTTGGCCAATGAAGAAGTTGGATAACAACTACCCATCCTTGGCCTCTGGGAAGAAAACTGGTCTCTGTGAGTAGCCCTGGATCACGAACTCTGAGGAAGTCAGGTGAAAAGCACAGCCTATCTCTCTGATGGTAGTTTTGGTGCAGTCCACACAGTAAGTGCACCAGGGACCAAGAGTTTTGGCTCTAAGTAACCCTGGCTTGCCTCCACCGAATGTCTTTAACAGGTGCCTCCTCTCTCTGTACTCTATTTCTTTACCTGCTAACAGACCTGTGACTTAATGCCTCCTGGCTTCTGCAAGCCAGTGTTCTTTTGTTGGTGATGGTGTTTTTCAAGACAGGGTTTCTCTGTGTGGCTTTGGAGCCTGTCCTGGATCTCGCTCTGTAGACAGGGCTGGCCTTGAACTCACAGAGATCCACCTGCCTCTGAGAGTACTGAGAGTAAAAGCATGTGCCACTACTGCCTGGCCAAGCCAGTGTTCTTGAAGACGAGTTGACAAAGTGGTTTCTGGAAAGAGCTCATCCCACATGAAGGGACTTCTGTCTTGCATCATAGTCTCACCACGCCTGGCCACACCCCTTGTTGTAAGCATCAGTAAAACAAAACCAGGTGAATTTATGGGCCAACCCACTCTCCTAGGACAGTGCCCCTTTCAGAGGGTTTGCTCCTTTTATTTAGACCATAAAGAATAAATCAGTATAGTCGGAAGATTTCCTGTGTCCCAGCCTGCCGGTGGTCGGGATAAATCTCTCCCACTCGCATCCCCCAAGTAAACACACAGAGGCTTATATTAATTATAGGTGCATGGCCATGGCTCAAGCTTTTTGCTAGCTAGCTCTTATATCTTAAATTAGCCCATAAGTATTAGTCTATGTATCGCCACATGTTCTGTGGCTTTACCTGCGTCCCATTACATGTTGCTCTTCAGGCAGCTCCCTGGTGTCTCCCTCCACCTTCTTCTAGTCTCTCTCTTTGAATTTCCCACCTGCCTCTAAGCTGTCTTGCCATAGGCCAAACGGCTTTATTTATCAACCAATCAGAGCAACACATATTCACAGCATATGGGAAGACATTCCCCATCAAATGAGTGAATGAAAGGATGGATGAATGATGACTGCACATGTATTAGGTGCTGTGATAAAACACATGACCAGAAGCATCTTACAGAAGGAAGAGTTTATCTGCATTTCTGGTTCCAGGGGGTTGTGGTGGGGAGCCAGGGCAGGATGCATCAGGCACAGGGGCAGGAAGAGTATGCTGAGGGCTCGTGTTTTGAACTGCAATCACAAAGCAGAGACAATGAGATAGAGGCAGCACAGCCCTAGTGACATACTTCCTTAAACAAAGCCCACACCTTCTAGACCTCCCCAAACAGCACCAGCAACAGGAGATACCCAGTGTTCACATGCCCAAGACTAGGGGGGTAATTCTCATTCAAACCAACAAAGAACACGCGCACTGTGGTGCGAGACGGATGTGTGGAATATTGAAATAGCCAACGTGTGATGCAGGCACCAAGCCCCTAGAACTGAACAGTGAAAGCAGCAGGGCTGAGCTGTGGCCCACAGAATAGGACATCCCCCCAGATGTGAACCATTTTGGTGGCTGGGACTACAGCTTGTGGTGTACCATCCCCCTCAATCCTCAGGAACTGCTCCTGCAACCAGGACCTTCACCTACTGTAGCAGGAATCTCAAGGAATCTTATTAATAAAATCAAACCTGAGGCCAGTTATTGGGGTGACTGCTGGAAGATCAGAGCAGCAGAACAAGCCACAGTTTCCTCACCTCGCCAGTTCCTCAGCTGGTCTTGTTTCCTCAGACTGCAAGCTTCTGTGTCCTCATCCCAATGGCTCTCAACTGAACTGCTGCTCCCAAGCCTGAATGCTTAACCAGCCAAAAGCTGCTAGTTTCTGGTCTTCACGCTTTATATATCTTTCTACTTTCTGCCGTCATTCCCTGGGATTAAAGACTGGATTTCTGGGATTAAAGGCATGTGTCACCATACCTAGCTATTTCTAAAGTGGCCTTGAACTCAGGGATCCTGCTAGCTCTGCCTCCCAAGTGCTGGGATTAAAGGCGTGCACCACCACCGCCCAACTTCTGCTATGGCTTGTTCTGACCCATTTTCTAGCCACCATTTTTGGCTTTGTTCTAGTGCCTGTCTGTTCTCTGACCCCAGATAAATTTATTAGGGTGCACAATATTGTGGGGAACACAATACCACCACAACCTACCTTCAGTACATGGTCTAGGTGGTTCCTCTTGGGAGACTGAGCGACCACCGGCACAGCTTACTACCATTTTTAGAAAAATTATTTCAGTTTGTGACCTGTGTCCTACTCTAGACTTTGAGTTGTGCATTCTCCACCCAGAAGCCTTTGCAATGGCTCCCAATATACCTCACGCTTCCAACTATGTCTGGAGGCCAGGTGAATTAGCTACCCTGAGTTCAAGTGTGTGTGTGTGTGTGTGTGTGTGTGTGTGTGTGTGTGTGTGTGTGTGTTTTCCTCACTGGGAAGCTGCAAAGGTGGGAGACCATGCCACTGCAAGGTTAGTGAATGCCCTCCATCCATAGGAGTCAGTGCCATTTGGTGATTGATTAGAATGCCTGCTTCCCAGTGCCATTGGGTAATGGATTAGAGAGCCTGGCAGCCAGTGCCATTCAGGGATAGATTAGAATGCATGGCAGTCACTGCCATTTGGCAATGAGTTAGAATCTTCCTGGATTCACAGATGAGAACAGAAGGGCACCAGAAGCTGAAGTGACTACAGCCAGGTTATAAAAACGGACCCTGTGAACCCTGTGCCCAGCCGTGGGGCCATGGTGTCCCCTGAACTACAGTTCTCTTTGGGGGAGTCTCACTCAGCTCTTGCCCATCTACTGCTTTTGTCCTTGTCAAAGTCTGGCGGGGGTGGGGTGGGGTGGGGTGGGCGGGGAGTAGAAACAGAAACTTTAAAGGCCTGGGACCCCCAGTGGGTAACTAGCCAAAGCTGACTGACGTGCACCGCCTCACAGGAGGTCCACTCCAACTCCTCCACCCCCACCCCCATCCCCGCCCAGGGCTACATCTGAGGTGCAAACCTGCTAAAATCCCCAGCAGAGGTCTTGAAACAGAACATGAAAGGGTTTATGACCCTGTAGACTTGAACTTCTCTCCGTGCCAAGCTATAATTCCAGCTCTCTTTGGAGCAAAAGATCCGAACCATAATTTGAGGAGGGCCTGCAAACAGGCCCTGATTATGTTTCGAGACAAGCGGAGGATGAAGCTGCCTTAGGAGGAGGGATTGGGGAGGGAGGCATGGTGTCTGGCCGAAGCAATTAAACGTGGTTGGCTTCTCATTTTAAACAAAGGCCCCTAGGAAGCCTCCAGAGGGCTGAAGTCTTAATGATCTGGAATAAAAGGGTGGTAAGCAGAGTCTGCAAGCTGCAGAGCTCCTGTGGGCAGACCTGTCTTGAATGTCCCCTACAGGAATCTGGGAGGGAGGCATCACTGAGCAAGCAGCAATCGTAGTGCTAATGACTTGGCCTCTCTGGTGTCCCCCAAATCAGCCTCTTGTGTTGGGGTTGGAGTCCCTTCACAAAGCTGGCACAAGGCTCGCACCTGGCACCTCTGCTGTTGTTCCTTGGCTTCCTTCAGTTTCAGTCACTGTCCTGTATGCCAGCCCTGCTACACTTCCAGTACCCCAGCACGGTCTGTGACCCTCAGATGAAGATCTGACCCATTAAAAAGCCTTTGGGGCTCCATGTAACAGATGGCATAAAAGACCTCCCAGCCTGGCCCTGCCACCTCTCCAGTGTCATCTCCACTTCTCAACCTGGGGTGCTTCTGATGGCTTTGCAGGCTGCAACCCTGACATGGTGTTTCCTCTTGCTCGGGCCAAGCTCTGGGCCAGGCTAGCTTGTACATCCCTTCAGTGTCCTGTCATCCGCTCCCTCCCTTGATGCATACAACGGAGCCTGTGTGCTCCTTTATTCTAACTTCTAACCTAATTTTGAATTGTTTCCTATTTTTTGTAATGCTAGACTTAAAGACCAAGAGTATTTTACTTGTCATTGGGTTCCCAGAACCTAATAATACAGGCTCTGACATATAGCAAGCTGGCTAAGGTGACCTGGGTGTATGCTGTGCCACCTGTCCTGAGCTGTGCATGCTACTGTAGACTTAGAAACACCAGACATTTGCTTTCACAGTTCCATAAGCCAGAAGGCCCAGGCGGGAGCTAGCATGAGAGGTTCTGGCAAGGGACCTCCTCCTTCCATCCTCTCCAGTAGGAACTGTGCAAAGGAATGTAGAGCCTTTTGAAAGGCTGCTAATCCCACTTATAAGGGCTCTGCCCTCACATCCCAAAGACAGCTGCTACCTGCAAAGTCTCTCAAGTTGGGGTTAAACTTCAACATGAGCTATTCAGTCCACACCCCCACCTCATCAGGACTGGCCAACAGTAGGGATCACCCTGCATGTGAGGTACTGTGCTGGGGTGTGGGGACATGGAGGGTGAACTGGAGCTGGCTTCTGGAATACCAACACCCTCTGCCTGGTGTAACAGCTCCAGGTTGAGAGTTGCCAAGAGAAGGGACTAGTACTCGTCACATTTCCAGATCAAGTGGCAGGACAAGGGGCATGGAGTGTTGCTGCAAAAGCTGGGTCAGACCTTGCAAAACAAGTCAGGGGAGGTGAAGCGGTTCAGATTAAGTGCGGAGGGCTGGAGGAAAAGACGCGATCCCAGGATGGGAGTTCCGCTCTGGGAAGAGGCAGTCCCGTCTTGGATGGTGACAGTTTATTTCACAGGATTGATGTTCTACCCACATCTCACCTCTGTGTCCTTGGAGAATAAGCTCCCCGAGCATCTGGGAGCCCACTATGTCAGAGGTCAGCTCTGTGTCTCAGGAGAGAAGCCTTCCGAAAACAGACCTTGGTAGACAGAGGCAAATAGCTGACTTATTTGCGGATGCTCTGGGCCCCCAGTATTAGACCCTCCACCTCCTTAATGATTAAACACTATACAAACACTGAGTGACCAGCTCTCAGAGTTAAGTGGGCTGCGAGGCCAAGAGGGGCATGGCTCTCCCAGCAACTGGGAGGAAGCCAGGCTGGAGAGATGCTTTCTCTGCTAAGGAACACACTCTCCATTTGGAGTCCAGGAGGTCACCGTAGAAGAAAAGAGGGTGGGGGAGGTGGGTCCTGAGGTTGGACAGGGTAGGTAGGCAATAACAGCCTTTTCTGCCTCTCCTGGATTCGGAGAATATAGAGTCAGGTGACTAGGAACTACAGCTGGTAATCGGTGGCTCGGATTGAGGCGAGCTCTGCACCCATCTGCATACCCATCTCTGAAGGAAGGACTGCCCACTAACCCCCAGTCATGTGGTACAGCTGACTTGGAGAGGCTAGGTTATGAATCTGGAGTCTCACAGAAAGCAGTGTAAGAAGCAGCGCTCGAGCTGGAGAAATGGCGCACTAACGCTGCTGCTCTGGCTCCGTGTCTGCCTCTTGACAGCCCCGGGGTGAGAGCGGAGGCCTCTGCTGTTGCCGGCTGCCCTCAGTGACTTGAATCTAGCGCTCCTCTCCTTCATGTCCTTGTTACAGTTTTGGCATAATGCTAATCAGGTCTAGTTACAGAGGACTCATGGGAAGTTGGGGTTATAGAAAAGAATCCCCAGCCTTGCTTGTTGGTGAACCCTGAGACCCCCCCTAAGAAACTGGGTTCAATTTCTGGGACACCTTAAACTCCAGAGGCCTTACAGAGGCTTACCCAGAATCCCCAAGTTCCAATGATAGTTGCTATTCTACTGACCTAAGTCCCCTCCATATTTGGCATGAGGCTTGCTGTTTCTTTTGTGTGTTCCCAGACAGATCTGAAAAGCCAAAAGGAGAGCCTGCCCATGTTGAGATGGCCTGGGAGGAACCCTGAGTTTCAAAGTGGGGGGTGGGGTGGGGTGGTGTCCTAGTGTAAGCTATACCTTCTCTGGCTTCCACTTTCCCTGCTGCCTTAAGTATACGGGGTCGTGGAGCTAGCCACACCCCCAGGGGCCTGGCAGTGTGCAGACACGGACTCTGGACAGACTGGAGTCATGCTTGCATGTAGGGAAGGGTCACCCAGTGCCAGTGAAGCACAGAGCCAGAGGCTCTAATGCCACCAATCTGATGTCCCTTCTGACCAGGTCACCACTCCTTCTCACAGTGCTTCCTTTCAGGAAAGGCTCAGCCTGGCTGTCCCTGTATGTTCCCGTAAGGTAGGTTTCCTCTTGCCTCCCTTTTCCCTAATGCTTCATTTGATGGAAGACTTTGAACCCAAGGCGGCACACTTAAAGGCAAAGGCTAAGGGCGTGGGAGGTGGGTAAGTTGGTTAAGTGTCCCGCCTGCTGCACAAGGATGATGACCCGAGTTCAGATCTCCAGTTCCCATATATAAAAGCTAGGCCCAGCATACATACCTGTAATCCCAGCACTAGGCAATCAGAGACAGGAGGAGGGTCCTGGGATATCCTGGTCAGCAAGTCCAGCGGAATCTGTGAGCTTGGGTTCAGTGAAACACCCTATCCCGCTGTCTATCTTAACACTTTACACCCCAAAGGCTGAGAGAGAACCACCCTGTGACTCCAGGTCGGTCATCTCATGCAGTCCAGAGCAGTGGTGCTGAGTCCTGACCAGTCTTTGATCCTGCCAAACTCTCAAAGAGTCAATGGAACCTTTAGTGCTCATGTTAAGAATTAAATGGAGTTGGGCAGTGGTGGTGCACGCCTGTAATCCCAGCACTCAGGAGGCAGAGGCAGGTGGATCTCTGTGAGTTCAAGGCCAACCTGGGCTACAGAGAGAGTTCCAAGAAAGGCGTAAACCTACAAAAACAAAACAAAACAAAACAAAACCCTGTCTTGACCCCCCCCCCAAAAAAAAACAACCCAAGCAAACAAACAAAAGAATTAAATGGAGCCTGAAGTTGGGAAACTGTGGCAGCAGTGATACCCATAGCAGCCGTTATGGTGACCCTGACTGCAGCAGCTAATGCTTATGCATTAGTTAGGGTTTCTGTTGCTGTGGTGAAACACCAAAATCACAAGCAAGTCGAGGAGGAAAGGGTTTATTTAGTTTACACTTCCACATCACATTTGTCATCAAAGGAAGTCAGGGCAGGAACTCTAGCCGGGCAGGAGGCTGGAGGCAGGAGATGATACAGTGGCTTGTTCCCATGGCTTGCTCAGAACCCAGGACCACCAGCCCAGGGGGGTGGCACCACCTGCAATGGCCCTTCCCCGTCAATCACTAAGAAAATGCCCTAGAGCCGGATCTTACGGAGGCATGTTCTCAGTTGAGGCTCCCTCCTTTCAGATGACCACTGTTCAAAGACGCTAAATTATGTGTGTGCAGTTGGTGGTGGAGCTGGGGTCAGAACCCCTGGTCTCCAAAGATGCTTTCTTCTCCTGTCTCAGAAAGCAGAGATGGAGAGCCTATAGTGAGTCAGCTTACACACTCTCTTCTGTAAGCTGTTACAGAAACAGAGGAATCAGGTCACTAAGGAATGTGGTGGCACATCTGTGTGTGCAGGGTATGGAGTGGGGACTTTGCTGGAGGCGCAGAAGCTGTGAGCCACTTCTGACTCCCCTGACAGGCTCCATCTGTCTGCGCTGACTGGGTGGGCTGTGTTATTTTCACCAAAGGAGCCGACCTGTTCCTCCTTTGAGTGAGAGAAACGTCAAGTTAGAAACGACTCTCAAGAGTTTAAATTTAGCCAGCAGCATGTGCCAAGGCACCAGAAGATAGGTGTGACAGGTTGGCTAGGTGACAAAAGCCAGTCCTTGAAAAATTTAGGTCTCCTTTGAAAGGCAGGGCAGGCTCATCATAGACCTGAACCTCGCCTGATATGTGAACTGCACTAGGACTGTGGAGTGGAGGTGTAGGAGGCCCAGCCAGCGGCCACCACCAAGGCCACTGTGCTACATACAATACAGTCCCTGCCTCCTTCCTCTGGCCCCTCCCATTGTCCTGTTGGGCTGTGGTGCTGTGTGGGGCTTGGAAGAATATTTTCAGATGGGAGGAGAATGCTATGATACCTTAGCCCTTGTATTACTGACTTCTCACATTGGTGTGTAAAAGTGCCTTCCTTGTTATTTTGACTCATAGTTCAAGGGTACAGTCCACCACGGTGGCAGAATCACAGTTGCATTGTATCTGCAGTCAATAAGCAGAGAGAGGTGAAAGTTGTTGCTTAGCTGACTTTCTCTTTCTTTTATTCAGTGTATTACCCCAGCCCCTGACACAGTGTTACCAATATTCAGGGTTCGTCTTCTTTCCTCAGTTTAACTTTTCTGGGTACACTCCTATGGACACACGTAGAGGTGTGATTTCACAGTGATCCAAATTCAGTCAAGTTGACAGTGAAGGTTATCCACCACCGTTCATGCAGTGTGATTAGTAGCTGTGGGATGGTGAGGAGACAGAAGCCCGGTGTTTCAGAACACTCAGCCTGTGCATTTTAAGCTACAACCAGTCAGAGGGTGTGTACCAATCTGTCTTCATCTGCCTCTAGGTCTTTATTCTTTTTCTGGATTCAAGGAAAATGTCCTTGATTCTCCTCTACAACTTCTTGAGGTCTGGAAACTTCCTATAGCTTTTCCAGTCCATGGCAGCTGGCAGAGCTTTAGGGACACAAGCAGAAACACCACCTTGGATGAGCCATGTCAGCCCGAGCCTAAGAGAGGAGAGCCAGAGGCTTTCTGAGAGATGGGGGCTCTATGGAGATCGCTTACCCAGGCAGTGTCCAGGCAGCAGTCTGCAGAGCTTGGCAGTGGGGAAGCAGTATGGGAGAAGACTAAATTGAGTTGCGTGTACTGCTTTCTCTTCATCCTGTGTCTTTGATCCACTTGGCAGTTGAAGACTCAAGTTCTCAGATCTCTCTTCTGTCCCCTGGTTATTTTGCTAGATAAACCATTTGTACAGAATGGTGTGTGTGCCTGCACATGCTAGACTTTTTTGGCATGTCATAAATATTTTTCAATAGGATAATGCTGGAAGCATTTTTACTCCCTTAAAGTGATTTAATTGAATTGAAAGGATCTTTTTTTTTTTTTTTCTGCTTTTTTGATTTGTTTTGTTTTTGAAACAGTATCTTTCTATATAGCCTTAGCTGTCATGGGGTTCTCTATATAGACCAGGCTGGCCTTGAACTCACAGAGACCTGCCTGCCTCTACCCTCTGAGTGCTGGGTCAACTGCTTTTTTTTTAAATTACGTGTGTGTGTGTGTGTGTGTGTGTGTGTGTGTGTTTACACATGCACATGTATGCTTGTGGAGGTCAGGGCAACATGCTAAAGTTAGTTCTTCTCTTCCACCAAGTGGGTCCCACAGAGCCCACTCAGGTCATCAGGCTTGGTGGCAAGCACCCTTACCCACTGAGCCATCTTGCTGTCCCATGTGTATTTTTCTCTTTAAATGAGCAAGATTGCTCTAGCTGCTTGTCCTTCTTATCAGTGTGTTGTTTTTTTTTTTTTTTTTCCATTCTTTCCCACCTTATTCACTGGTCCAGGAGTCTAGACATCCCCACACAGAAGCACAGATGTCCCTGGAACCTCCCTGCCTTTATGGTGGGAATTTGGAATTCATGATCTGTGATGGAAAGAAACAGAAGTAAAGCCATAACCATATTTGAGGGTTGACATTCTGAGCTCTGGCCTTGAATGGACCACTAAACTATGTGACCTGAGGCAAGGTACTCCTTCTCCTCCTGGGCACACACTGGGAATTTAGCCAAAGGGCCTCCAAATCAACCCTGTGTCCAATTTGGGATTTAACCATTGAGTACTAGTGCAGGAAGGCAGCTGCTTGGCCAACTCTATGTTGTCTGAGGCTTCTGAGGTGGGAAAGAAACAGAGCTGTAGTAGCTTTCCTGGTAGCCAGGGATCCCGATGGTTCTTGGGTGCAAGTTTAGGTCTCAATGACTGGGCTTCCTATGAGATCTGGTTCCTTCTCACCCCGCCACACTACCTTACAATTCACCCCCTAAAACCCTGTCTCTCACCTCTTAGCCTTTGCAGAGTGCTCTCTTCCCTTACCTCATCTCTTGGGGACTCACATTAAATGTCATCTTCTCCACAAAGCTTTCCCTGACTGCTCTTCACCAAATGCCAGGTCACGTGTCCCTTGTATATGGACTTGTCTTCATCACAACACCAATAGTGTCATCCTCTAAAGGTCTGCTCCTTGCCCGTCACTCATCATCTTGAGGGCAGGACCTGTCTTCTTCACCATCACATCCTGGTCACCCGGGAGCAGACAGCAGCCCAGGGACACCTCCACCTGCTGGGGCGCCTCAGTTGTCTCTCTGTGCCCCTCCCCTTTGCCACAGGGGAAGACTATCCCAGTGCTGTCCTAACTGGGAGGGCGCCTGTTAAAACTGTGGTTTCAGAAGGAGCAGTGGGAAGACATGGGATTCCTTTTGCAGAGATTTGGTTAGACTCTACTGGCTACCTTCTTGTCCCTGTGACCAGACACCTGACCGGCAGCACCATGACAAAGGACTTCTTGTGGCTTACTGCTGCTTGCGGGGATGCTGTCAATCAAGATAGAGAAGGACGGCCTGGAGATAGGCTGCTTGCTCCTAAGTAGTGGAATTAACCTGCGACTGTGGCTACAGGAGCATAAGGCTGCCTGCTCACATCTTAGAGGACCTAGATGCAGAGGAGGGAGGGACAGGAAGTAGGGCTGGGCTGTACATCTCCTGGCTCACCCCCCAGTGACTACTTCTTCCACTGAGGTTACACTTCTAAAGGATCCACGCCACCCCTGTGTAACCAGCAGCACCGGCTGGGACCCAGCCATTCCACCACATGAGCTGTGGTGAGCATTTCACAGTGATAGCACAACAGAGCCTCTCCTAAGCCGACTAGGTCTGTAGATGAAGCCTTAACTTAAGAATGCTTAGGTCCAGGGCTGAAGCGGCACAGGCCTTTCAGTGGAAGCCTGGTTTCAGTCAGGGTCAGGCTCTAACCTTCGGAGAGTTTGACATGGCTCTCTCTCTCTTCCCAGGTGTGCTTGCAAGGGGTCGTGGGCTCTTTTTATTTTTGTCGGTGACTTTTAAAAGCCAAACCTACCTTGCGCTTCCTGGATCCTAGCAGCTTAAAAAAAATGCCCTTGGATCAGGTGTGCAGCTGTGGCACATCAGGATGTAGACACACTTCTCATTACCGCCAATTGAAGTCCCACCATTCATTCAGCCAGGGGCTCCGGGCCCAGGCTGCCTCATTCTGTGACTGGTGACCTGCTTTATAGCCCTGGCTAAATGGATCCATTACAGTATCTTCCAGGCAGCTGGTCTAGGTAAATTAATACCTGGAGGTCTTTTTCCTTCTCTGGGAAATGTTAAGTACTGTAACAGGCTTTCATTTAAGGCTGTGTGAGGCTTATTTCACCAGCTTGCTATTTGGAAGTTCTAACAAAACACCTTTATGAATAGCGACTGTAATACCCTTAATCCGCTAAACTTCCTGCCATTTCAAACTAAGTGGATTGCTGCGAAAGAAATCAGGCTCTCCCATCTCTGTGCACTCACCCTGCTTGGGAATCTTCACCAAAGTACTTCGTATAAACCAGGAAAGACCAGGAAATCCCACACACTTGCTCCAGTTTTTAAATATCTACTATGATTAACATCTTTACTTAGGGGGAAGGGGAATTCCAGGTATCATTTACTTACTTATTTTAGTGTGGGGGTAGGGGCAGAGGAAAACACACATATCACAGTGCCACATGAGTGAAGGTCAGGTTTGTGGGAGTTGGTTCTCTCCTTCCACCTTGTAGGTTCCAGGGATCAAACTCAGGCCATCCAACTTGGCAGCAAGCACCTTTACCTGCTGAGCCATCTTGCTGGCTCCCTGTAGTCTTTTTCAAGAGCAAATTTTGGAGCCATGTGGTTTCCTTCTTTGCTAAAAACAAAAACGTATGTTTTATTTGAAAACATGAGAAACACAGATAAGCAAACAGTAGGGCTTGAAGAAAAAGGTCAACACTGTCTCACTCAGAGACCCATCAGTGTGTCCATGTTTCCCACATTCTCTCAGTTCATGCATTTTATTTTCAAAAGCTCAGACATTTCTGTTCATTGCTTCCGAGACAGGGGCCGCTAGCCTAGTCTCTAGGCTGGACTTGGCTCCCTACATAGCTGAAGAAGACCTTGAACTTCTGATTTCCTGCTTCTACTCCCCTGAGGGCTGCTCTCATTTCTCCAGCATGCACTGTGAGCCTTGCACTGCCTAAGCTCTTCACATGCATGGTGGCTTTAGTTCATCTCTAAAAATAAGATCCCTGCCCACTCCCACTTATGGTTTAGTTGATGCTGCTGAGATTCACCTGCTTGAGCAGCTTGGCAGTCAGGCAGCTTAACTGTGCCGAGCCGGAGCTGGAACCTGTAGAGTGTAGCTCTGCAGACCTCAATTTCAACTATCACTTCATTAACCCAGAGGAAATGGGTTTTATAACTTGCTTGTCAGCGGGTACCACAATGCTACTACTGCAGGAGTATATCTTATCAGAATTCTTGAGCATCATTTTAAATAACCATATAGTTCTCCATTCAGTGAGGAGCCACCCTTTGATTAACTCTTTCCAAGTAGGGGGCGTTCTGGGTGTTTCTTTCAGCCCTGTTGTTCTTAAACAACAATGCAAAGGCCATTGTTCGAGCTTGATGTGTGCATACGAGTGTGAGCTGTCTATAAAGCCTGCATTCTATATGTCTATATCTTCCTTCCAGTTCTGACACTGGTGCCATGATGTCCTGGAACCTGTGGGACATAGTCTCCAGTATGTTCCGACTGTTGGTGACAGGGCTGGCCGGAGCCTGTCACAGTCTCCATTGTTCCTGGTTCCATGTGTGGAAGAAGGTTGGCTAAAGAACGGAGTCTCTGTCTCATCCAGTCGGCTGTCACAGCTGAATCCTCAGTGTTAACTGTTTGCATTTTTATCTAAATAGAATGACAGTTTTTATTTCTCTCTAAGGCTAAACCAGAGTACAGAATGAGAATCTGCTGTGACATCACCCACTTGTAGTGTCACCTAAGTCTTCTAGGCAGGGAGAGGAGAAGGAGGAGGGGAGCCACGGATTCAACTTACTGTCTCACTCTACCAGTGAAGGGCATGATGAGGCTGGCATCCTTTCTCGTGTACCAAGTACAAAGTCAAGGCAAAAACTCCGGAGTGATTAAAGGTGGTCACCCTAGTTTTCACCGTCAGTGTGGCCTTGGACAAATTAGCCAGCCCACTTCCCCCCACTGATTTCATATAAACTGAGGGGAATTGTTTACTACGTAGGTACTGCCAGATGGATTAAATGAGGCAGTGAACATTAGCAAAGAAGAGCCGTGGCAAACAGTAATTGAGAACTTTAGGCCCAGTTTCTGTTTTCTTCTGAAGATTTTTAGATTTTATTTTATGTGTATGGTTGTGTTGCCAGCATGAATGACTGTGTACCACACGCATACCTACTGCTCATAGAAGGCAGGAGGCGGCACTAGGTCACCTCAAAGTGGAGTTACAGAGAGCTGTAAGTCACCACATGGGTGCTAGGAATTGAACCTGGGCCCTACGCAAGACCCAAAGTACTCTTAACCAGTGAGCCATCTCTCCAGCCCCCTGTGTATCCTCAACAGCTTCTGGACCCTTTTTGAGTGGCAGTTCATCTGTGAGTGGGGGATGATAAGATCTCTCTTCTAGGTAGGGATGAGTTCATACTTATCTGGTACCCATCGTTTATGTCACTGGTGCATATAGCTTGGATTTTTCTTTTCTTTTCTTTCTTTCCTTTTTTTTTTTCTTGTTTTCATTCTTTTTGCCATGGCTGTCCTGAAACCCACTCTATAGATGAGGCTGGCCTTAAACTCACAGAGATCCATCTGCCTCTGCCTTTTGAGTGCTGGGGTCAAAGGTGCAGGCCAAACACCACAATTTGGGTTTTTAATACAAGAGAAAAAATAGAGAGCTCTTATTGTGTGCTGGAATTCTGTTTTCTTTTCTTCCCCTATTCAAAACAGGGTTTCTCTTGAAGACTAATGGTCAAGTGAAGTTTAATTCTTAACCAGTCTGTAACTTTTCAGATGGCCTACTTGCTAGACAAATACCTAGAATGAATTGGGCTCTCGGCCAGACTCTCCACCCCATTCTTTTGAACTAGACAAAATTGTGGTTTAGAGATTGTAGAAGGTTTTGTGAACTGATTTTATGGTTTCCTATGAACTTGGAAGGGAAATAACGAAATGCTCAGACAGGAAGGAGCAGGCTTTTTCCATAAAGAATGCCTTAGCTCATGGTTGCAGAAGGTTCCATGCAGGTAGATATTAACAGTGTTGCTTACAGTGCCTGGCACTTAGAAAGCTAGGCTTGAGCTGCCCCGTCCCCGACAGAGGCTTGAGAGTCAGTTTCTCAGGGAAATGAATTTCTTCTGAGAAGGATTTCAGGAGAAGATCCTGGGGTAAACATCATGCCTGGAGGGGCCTCAGAGAACTGTTTGGGCAAGTGATTTCAGAGCCACATTCAGAAGGTGACTTGGCCGATCAACATGGTGATGGTGACTAGCTAGGATGAGAGCTCTGTATCTCAACCTTCATTCCCATTGTCCTCTCTTTTGTGCTGTGGTGTACCTCCAAGGTGTGGGAGCTGCCTGACTGTCAGCCAGTACAGGGAGAACCTGAGTCCTTTGCCTGTTGGCTTAAATCACAGCCTGCTAGGGGCTGGCCCGGGTGATCAGATATTTTGCTTACATGAGTATATGTGAGCCACATGCATGCCTGGTGCCTGAGTAAGCCAGAAGAGTATGTTGGATCCCCTAGAGTTACAGATGGTTATGAGCTGCTGTGTGGGTGCTGCGAATCGAACCTGGGTCCTCTGTAAGACACCAGTGCTCTTATCAGCTCAGCCATCTCTCCAGCCTCTTCCTTTGGTCTTTGTTGTCCCTGGTTCTTCATCTTCTTGATTTTACTTTTATTACATCTAGTTATTTGTGTGTGTGTGCCTATGTCAGGTTGACAGGCTTGGTGGCAAACACCATTAGTCACCGTGCCGTTTTCCTACACCCCAGCCTGCCTGCCCTTTTCCCTAGTTACCACATCCTGCAGTGGGCATGTTCACAGACACCCAGGAAGGTGTAGAATCTTTAGAAATCAGGGAAGGGTCACTTTGAATAGTTCATAAAGTATCTGTCTCGATTGATTGATTGATTGATGATTGATTTGTTTTGTTTTCTGTGTCAGAGTCGCATGTGGCCTGAAGTTCCCTGTGTATGGCCTTGAAGGTCTGGTCCTCCTGCCCCCAAATCCCAATTGCTGGTACTACAGGTGTATAGCACTTTGCAGAGCTAGGGATCCTATCCAGGGCTTCCTTTCTGCCAGGCAAGCTCATTGCCAAGTGAGCCACACTCCTAGCCCCATTGCCCATCCCTACTTCCCTTTTTCTTGAAATGGTCTCACCATGTAGCCCCAACTGGCCTGTACTATGTAGCCTTGGGTGGCCTGGAGCTTGCTATATAGACTAGCCAGGCTTCAAACTCACAGAGATCAGGGCTGAAGAGATGGCTCAGTGGTTAAGAGCACTGGCTGCTCTTCCAGAGGACTGGGGTTCAATTCCCAGCACCCAGATGGCAGCTCACAACTGTCTATAACTTCAGTTCCAGTGAATCTGACACCTTCACACCAGTGTGCATAAAATAAATTTAAATAAATTATAAAGAAAAAAAACATTAAATAAAAAATGAGAAGCCTTCTGTTTGATCAATGCAATTAAATAAAATTAAAAACAAAAACAAAAACCTCAGAGATTTTCCTGCCTTTGCCTTCAGAATGCTATGATTAAACCTGTATACCACCATGCTTGCCTCTCTTAATGGAGATAATATTGCAGCTGCAAAACATGTATTTGACCCAGCACCCTTATAAATAGAGATCTTGTAGTCAACTGTGTTCTTCTGAGCCTCCTTAACTTTTATAGTGTGGGTGCAAAGACCAAGTAGCCGTACAGGTTTGCTTCTGGGTCTTTCTGTCTCTCCACTATGTAAGGTTTATTTTCATGACTGGAGGTGCACAGAGGCCTCACTCCATATTCTTCCTAAAAGACCTCCTAAACTAACTTTCTCAATTGACACCCTGGAGACCTCAGCATAGGAATTTGTGTGGCGGCTGCTGTTAACCAAAGGGGCTTGGGGTGAGATCCCTTCTGGAGTACACCCTCATCACCTCTATGCCAGTTTGCAATCAAATGTAGTCAGTGTTTTATTTAACTACCTGCTACCTCCACACATAGCAGATGCCAAGTTCTACGGAAGGACACCTTGAAAAGGAACACTTGCGTGTCATTGGTTTCATGGCACAGCGTGTTAGACAGTATGTTAGACTGAGTAGCGCCAGTTTAGCACAGAGTTTGGGAAGGGAATGTATGTATCTCACTGGGACCAAACCTAGTATTGAAGCAGCCAGAGGGCTCAGAACTATCCTGTTAGTGCTAATGGTGCACTAATGGTGTCATCTGTTGGCATAGTGACCTAGAGGTGTTCAGTCCTGCAAGGTGTGCTTAGTATTATGTGACTAAGTTCTCCAGTCCTAGATTTTTTCTATAAATGTGGGCTTATGATGCATACCAGAACAGTTCTGAGAGTTAGAGGCAGTCTATCTTACAAATCTTTTTCCTTAGTTTGTAAGATTTATTTATTATATGTGGACAAGTGTTTTGTCTGCATGTATGTACACCATGGAGACTAGAAGAACGTGTCAGTTTCCCTGGAAGTGGTGGTTGTGAGCCATTATGTGGATGCTAGGAATCCACCCAAGTCCTCTGGAAGAGCAGACAGTGCTATTAACTACTGAGCCATTGCTTCAGCCCTGAATCTTACACTCCTTAATTATTGTTAGCAGTAAGAATAATTTTTCCTATACCTTACATTATATGGAGCTTCTAAATTTTTTTTCAAATTACGTTTATATAATCTCTCTCTTTGTGTGTGTGTGTGTGTGTGTGTGTGTGTGTGTGAGCTCAAATGTAGAGGTCAGAGGGCTCCTCACAGGAGTCAGTCTCTCTTTAACCGCGTGGGTCCAGAATTGGACTCAGGTTGGCAGACTTGGCAGCAATCGCTCTACCTTCTAAGCCCTCTCACTGCCCCAAGGGGCTTTCTTTTGTTTTGTTTGGGAGTTTGTTTTTATTGTGTTGTTGCTGTTGTTTTGAGACAGCGTCTCCTTGTAGCCAAGGCTTGTCTTAAACTTATGTAGCCCAAGTGAGTCTTGAACTTTCGGTCCTCCTTCCTTGATCTCCCAAATGCTAGTATGACAGATGTGAGCCATCATGCCTAGCTTGTTTTTTGTTTTCTGTTTTGTTGATAGTGCCTCACAGTATAGCTCCGCCTAGCTTAGAATGCTGGGCTGGCCTCGAATTTGGGGTTAGACATGAGCCACCACATCCATCTTCCTTTGAAGGCTTTGCTGAAGAGTCTAGAGTATCTTTTGCCTTCCACTAGCTGCCTCAGGCTGCATCCTGTATATCCTCATACCAGCCAATGTCACGTATCCCACACAGGCCCTTTTATCTCTCTTTGTGTTCTGGTTCATCCTTCCTGGCTTTCCTGCCTTTCCCCCACCCTCCCTCTCCTTTCTGTTACTAACAAGCTGTAAAAAGTGAACCAACTGACTAGATGCCTGGTGCTCCAGATAAAGAACCCAAAGGTCAGAGCATGAAATGAGGCCATAGCTAGAAGACCCAGAGGCAGCTGCATGACATAGGCTTCCGGCCAGGCTTCAGGGGCCGGTAAGATGCACAACGTTGTCATGGGTGTGTAGGCACACACCTATAACACCAGCACTGAGAAGGCAGAGGCAGGAGGATTGCTGCAAGTTTGAAGGCAGCCTGGTCTTCATGGCAAGTCGGGGCTACATAATTAGATCTTGTCTCAAAAGACTCCCCCAACCCTCCCAAAAAAAATCTTGTTAGCTTATTTCTTATAGGATATACGCCAAGTGTCTGCCCTGCTCTCAGCTGGGGCTGTGCCCAAGTAAAGAATCTTGGAGCTAAAGGGTTTGGGGACACTTCACAGGCTCCAGGAGGCTGCAGAGAGGTTTCAGTCCTCCATCTGCCAGGGCCACAGCAACATTGCTCTAGGCCATGGGAGGAGATGGCTGAGACCAAATGGAAAGGTGGTGAAGGAGCCTACTGAAATGCAGAGTGAAAGCCCCCTCAAGAGGGTCACAGGGAAGGGTTCCTGGGTCAAGAGTGTATGGAGACTTTCACAAGAGTGAATGGCAAGCTTCACTGGAGAACACAGCCATGTTGGAGGGGAGTACAGAGCGGCAGATGACAGAGACAGAAGACAGGTTGCACTGAGCCCTCCTGGCACTTGGCACTCAGTTCCTTGGGAAGGCATCAGAGGTGGGAATGATGGGATCTGATCTACACTTGAGAAAGGTCACTGTCACCGTGTCTGGAGGATTGAGCCTGGGGACGGGCGAGGCAGAGTCGTCAGGCTTGGATCCGGTTCTTCTTACTGGAAAGGCTGAGTAGTGAGCAGGCTGTGTCCACCGTAGAGCTCTGTCCTCAGACATACAGCAGCCTGCTCATGGAGACCCTCAAGCTCAGGCTTGTTGAATGGTGATGAAGGATGGGACAGGGAGGGTCACTGGACCCTCACCTGAGGTTCTGGACTACTCCTTCCTATCCTGCCAGGCCACGTGTATGTAATTCTGCACAAATTGCATGTGTTTTTGTGGTCTTGATGACAGAGGATATAGCCTGTGGAAGATTGTTTGAAGTAGGGATTCCTGCAGCTATGGGGAAGTCATTAGCCATACTGGAAGAAGATTTTCCAGGGGTGTGGTAGCTTTGAGGTCACCTCGATCCGTAAACTCTATAGCTTGGACTTTGGTGAAATCTTTCTTTGGTCTGTCATTTGCAAGCCTGTAAGGAAGGGGCAGATTTTTGTTTATGTCTCCCACAACAATGTTGTTGGGCATGTCATCAACAAGACTTGGAAAGAAGGAAGAGAGAATTGGGAAAGTTGACACATAGGTCACACATTGAAATGACCAAAGCTCTCATAGTGTAATGCGGACTCATTGGAAGCTAGAAGCATTAGCTTGGTAGAAGGATTTGATTTCACATGTGCTGAGTGCCCAGGTGGCCCATGTGGCCCAGGAGGCCCATGTGGCCCAGGTGGCCCACGTGGCCCAGGCTTGAGACATTCCACACTAGAATTATCTGGCTATATCTGGTATTTGGAGCCATGCATGAGGTCACAGGAGAGGATGGTAGAGAACAGAGGGAGAGAGGGGATGTTGAGGCCAGGAGGAAGGAGACCCAGAATGGTCAGTGAGAAAGGAGGAGGCCCAGTGTGGAGGATAACACCGCATGGGAACCTGAGAAGGGAGGACTAGATGCCACCTGCTGCTGGACACTTGATGAGATGAGGATGGAGAAGTGGCTGTTTGTGGAAGAAGCCATTGTTGTACTTAGGGAAGAAAGGCAGTGTTCTCAGAGGAGTCGTGGGTATCAAAGTCTGATGGTGGGGTGTGAGCTCTTTTGGCAAGGACTCTCAACTATCAAGGAAGAACATGGAGTCCAAGATTTTGGCTTTGTGTTTTTGGTTTTTGTTTTTGCAATAAGGTCTTATGCAGCCCAGGCTAGCCTCACACTTACTACATAGCTGAAGGTGCCTCTACCCCTGCATGTTGGGATCATAGAAGCATTTGGCATTGAGCATCAAACCCAGAGCTTGTGTGCTAAGTGAGCACCAGCTTGAAGATCCTATTGTATTTGAAGGGACAGGTGGCATATTTCTCAGTGGGAGGTGGGGCGATAAAGAAGGGGCACTGTGCTAGGGAAGGAGAAGGTTCCTCCCTGCAATGGCTTGAATACAGTACTCATTGGAAACAGGGGCCTAGAGGCTGCACAGATGTCTTAAGGGTTAAGAACACCAACTACTTTTGCAGAGGACCTGGATTCAGTTAACAGCACCCACATCACAATTATCAATAGCTCCAGATTCAGGAGATCTGGTGCCCCCTTTTGGCCTCTGTGGGGACCTGCTTGCATGTGATAGACATAGCGGGGGTGGGGGGGTGGAGAGAGAGGATAGGGCCTGTCTTTTAGATCCATTTCCTTAATTTTCTGTCTTGTGACTGTATTCCCAGAATAAAGTTTTGTTCTACTTTCTGATATCTGGGTAGAGTTTAATCAGCTTCTTTTGCTTTTAAAAAAATGACAGTAACCTTGGAAACTTAACATTTTTGATAACATGGTTATGAGTGAAACTGTTGTGAGTTCTAGAAGGTCATTAGAGTTTGGCCAGCCTTATTTTTGTTTTTTATTTTTTGGTTTTTCAAGACAGGTTTTCTAACTCATAGAGATCCACCTGGCTCTGCCTTCCAAGTGCTGAGATTAAAGGAGTGTGCTCCACCACTGCCTGGCTAGAATTTGGCCAGTTTTTAAGTCAGGGTCAGAAATGACACTTCCCAGCCTAGAATCAGGGAAGTGCCCACTGGTTCCAAGTTGAGTGGCTTACTGCATTGTTTTAGTGTTTTGTTCTGTTCGTTCTCTCTCTCTCTCTCTCTCTCTCTCTCTCTCTGTGTGTGTGTGTGTGTGTGTGTGTGTGTGTGTGTGTGTGTTGGTCTTTCTCTTTAATTTGAAAAGAATTGATGTTGTGTGTGTACTGATGTTTTGCCTGTGTGTATGCCTGTGTGTGCCTTGTACCTATGGGTCCTTGGATCCCTGGGGTAAACAGCTGTGAGCTACCATGTGGGTGTCAGGAATCAATGGGGTCCTCTGCAAGAGCAGCCAGTACTCTCCACCCCTGAGCCCTCTCTCCAGCCCCTGCCTGGGTCCTTTTCCATCACAACTGATGGTCATCTGCTTTGAGGAATTCAGCCTTTCCTGATAAAGGGATAATTTTTACATCTGGCCATAGAACCAAGCACTTGTACACGACACAGTTATTCCTGTTATACAAGATTATATGACATTTTGTCCAAAGGAAAACCAGCACCTATGATAACCCTCTGAGTAACTGCTCTTCCTCAGTGAAGTCAAGCCCAAGCTGCCTCCTGTGACCTGCAAGTTCCACCTCCTAGGACCTTGGCCCTCTGGCCTGACCCCCCACCCCAGGCTCCCTTGGTTCCCTGGTCACTCTGCTGAGCCGTGTACTCTTGGACTCCATGTGTGGAGTGCATCCTGCCTCGAGGACTTGGCTCTTTTCTTGGAAGGCTCTTGCACTCAGGCATTCACAGAGCTAGCTCCCAGGCTGCTTTCAGGTATATAGAAGATGGGCTTGTTCAGACACCTTGTGTAAAGAAAGCATCCGGCCGTATCACACCCTATCCTTTGCATTATATTTTGTCGATAGCCATCATCACTAACCAACTGGATAACTTACCTTTGTTGTTGTCATTTGACTTTGTAGCTTGTAGATGAAACTCCATGGTTTCCACTAAAAGACAAGTGCCATTCAAGGGGGCTTTTTGTCTTTTCTGTTAACTGCTTTGTCCTTGCACTTAAAGCAGTGCCTGCCAGGCAGGTTGCACGCCTCTGTGAATATGCATTAGCCGGGTGAATAGATAAGTAAATGAATGCATAGGCAACCCCTAGTTTATCTCTAGGGCTAGTTAGTGTGTGTGTGTGTTTTATGTATGTTTTTTAAACATGTTCTGTTGCTTAAAGCAAACAGCAACTGCAGAATGTGTGTGTGTGTGTGTGTGTGTGTGTGTGTGTGTGTGTGTGTGTGTATTTCTTTGTATACACCAATTCAGACACTCAGACATATTGTGAAGAAAAACTAGTAATTTCTAGAACAGAGGAGATGATCGTCAGAGCTTTGAAGCACCCTGGTCAGTGAAGCTTCTGTCTCCCCTGGCTTTGGTTTCAGTAAATCTGGACTAGCCACACTTACCCTCCACCCAACCCCCACCTCTGCCTTACCATTCATTCCCCACTGCTGATGCCTCAGGTGGAGGAGGGCCCTAGGGGCTGAGACAAGAATGAGTAACCTCCCTGGCTGGGGCTCCTTGAAGATTGCAATCTCAGCTCCTAGACTCTTTGCCTTTTTATTCACCTGGGAAACACTCCCAGCCCCGCCCCCTCCTTCCCTCTTTGAATCAAACTTTATTTTATCCCTCTCAGGTGGGTGGGGGCCAGAAGGGTCTCCATCCCCTTTTGAAAGCTTCTGTTTGCTGAGCAAACGCTGACCCCACTGAGACCCTGCATGCTCAGGTTATTGCTTCCTCTTCTCTCCACCTCAAGCCCATTCCTCCACCCTGCCCCCTCTACACACATACTCCCCAACCAGCTAAGCAGGCAGCTTGGCCCCCTGGGGGTAAGCCTAGCTCAGGGAAAGTCTTCCTAGACTGCTGTGAGCCAAACTGTAGGATTTGGGGGAAATAAGTAGGGGTTTGAGTCATCTTTACCCTCTCTGAGGAGATAAAAGCCCATGGCCATAACATAACTTAGTTCTTACGTTCCCAGCGGTGAGACAGTTGTTCCCCTCTTCCGGCATCTGGGCATCTGTTTCTATATTGCCTTCTGAGTGCTGGATTACAGGTTTTAACGAGCGATTAGCTGGGTTCAACTCCTTCCCGTCCAGACCTCTCTGGTCCCATCTTCCTTTTTTCACCGCTCTGCCATAAAGCTTGATGTAGCCGTGTGCAGGACTGAGACTCATTTCTTTTAAAACATTTATGAGGAATTAATGCATATTCCCCTTGGTACCCCAGTATCACTGGTCTCCCTAGAAAGAAATGAGAAATGTGTCCCATACAGGTAGGTGATCCCTCTTTCTCTTCTCTCTCTCTCTCTCTCTCTCTCTCTCTCTCTCCTTGTCATTTTATTCAAATGCTTTGAATTCACATATCCACAGACTGAGCAAAGAGTTGTTATGATCACTGAGTTTCATGAAGTTAAAGGAAGCACATGTTGCTGAAAAGACCTTTGGTGTTTTTAGTGCAGTAGATGTGGGATCTGTGATAGCTGAATCTGGGACGCGTACAGGACCCTCTATTCTGTGCTTTACGGTAGGGTTTCTGAGTTTGCTGTTAGATTTGCTTTGCTGAAACTTCTCACAGCTGACTTGATACCAGCACTGGGCCCTGACCTCCGCTCCCTCAGCACTTTAAAGGTTAATTTTGTTGGCGGATCGGGTTTCTCTCCAGGGCTGGGGCATGGTGACACTCTAGTCCCTCCGTAGCAGATTCACAGGGTGCTGTGATTGCCTGGCCTGGCGTGGGCGGGCCGGCGGCCGGCTGCAGGGACTGTGGTCCCCTAAGAGTCACTCAGCTTCTTTGTCCACCATTCTCCAGGGACCATAATGTAGTGCCATGCTCTGGCCTAAGAACCTTACAAGGTAGGACAATTTCTCGAACTTCTTGGGACAAGGGGTGGAGTGGGGGCGGAGTGCCATGCCTGTGGCTCCTTGGCTGGTACTGAAAAGTCGGCAGGGCGGGCAGTGAGGCAGCTGCCAGAATCACTCTGTGTGTGTGTACAAATCCTGCCTCCCCACCTCCTTCCCTTTTAACCTTGATGGCTTAGAGGTGGCTGAGACATTCCCCCAAAAGCATTTGACACACCTAGACATCTCTGCCAGTCAGTGTGCTCCAGTCTGCGTGGTCCATCCAGTCCACCCTATCAAACTGGGCTCCCAAGCCTGAAAAACTGGGTGTTGATCACCCAGCTGTCTGAAGGCTTCAGTCCAGGTCCTTTCGGTTGGCTGGGGGAAGGGGAGTGGAGTGAGCTGGAGTGGCCCACACGAGGTGGCTTGATTAAAGTGACTTGCATGAAGGTTTTGTTTAGAATCCAAGGGAGCCTGATGAGGCTGTGGTTGTGTTTACTAGTACTAAAATTTACGAAGTGGGTTGTTTTTTTAAATCCTTCTGGAAATTAGGTCCCAGGTGAGATGGCATGTACAGCTTCAGCATTACACTAAATATATACATATCTATCTGTTCAGAGAGGGGTTTTCCAGTTTTTAAGCCTCACCAAAGAGAACAAAATGGTCATCGCCACCTCCTGTGTGCCAAGCATCTTGCAGACGCCTTCTCCTTTGCTTTTCCTTGTGAATCCTGTAAGAGCGCACTCAATTTGAAATGAGTCAGAGAAGTTAGGTCAGTCAGCCAAGATCACACAGCTAATAAGAACATGACTGCACAAAGGGTGTTTTCTCTGGTTGGGGGGATTCAGCAGGGCACGCTGCTTGGCAACCTCACTAAGAACCTGCTTATTTCTAGGAAGGAGAGGGCTCTGGGTTAGGGAACAGCCCTGCTCTGCAGTAGGACCTCGCTGCTGGGAGTTCGGACCTCCTGAAGCTTCTGCTCTGTGTGGGGGCTCTGGCTCAGCCAGTGCTGCATAGAGCCCAGAAAGCTGGGATTCTAACTACTGGTCAGATCTGGGAAGGCCCATGACCTTGGGGCTGGCCATGGACGGCGGCGGCAGGGCCTCCTTCCAGGCAGCTGAATGAGTCTTAGAGGGGCAGATGTCCAGCCTGCATGTTAATGGTGCCCCAGGCTTTGGCAGAAGTTGTATACATGTGTGGTTGGGTTGTCTAATTAGCTACCGCCTCGCTTCTCTTCAGTTGTAAAGATGATTTTGAGTGGTAGGTGATTTTTTTTTCTTTGCATTTACTGATTTTTATGTGTATGAGTATTCTGCCTGCATGTATGTGTGCTATATACTTGCCTGGAGAGCACTGGATCCCCTGGAACTGGAGTTGCAGGTGGCTATGAGCCACCATGTGGGTTCTGGGAACTGAACTAGGGTCCTTTTGCAAGAGCAACAAGTACTCTTAATCACTGAGCTGTCTCTACAGCCCTAACTAAGGGCTTGTTTCCCTCCCTCCCTCCCTCCATTCCTTCCTTCTCAGATAGGGTCTTTTTACTTTGGCTGTCCAGGACAGCCCTGGTTGTCCTGTAACTCACTATGTAAATCCACCTGCCTCTGCCTTCTGAGTTCTGGGATTGAAGGCATGCCCCACCATGCCTGGCAAGGCGTAGTTTCTTGACCCAGTTGCTTATCTTGCCTTTTACTCCAGAAGGCAGAACTTTAAAGGAAGGCCCTTGACAGCAGAAAGGAAGTCTGGCACCTCTGCTTCTCTGCCTGCTGCCCTGGAGTGCCAATGATGTATCTTGTGATGTATCAGCTTTTTATAGGCCTAAGATACATTGGAAACTAAGTGGAGGTTGGGGTAAGGAGAGCTTATGAGGAAGTTGGTACCCCACATGCCCACCCACTGCCTTAGATTGCAGATAGCTAACTAATTGCCCTGTCCGGGATTTGTCTCCTCACCCCGTTTTCTTTAGCTCATTGAGATGTTCTCAAATGAACTGTGACACCTCAGTGTCCTTGGTTTGGAGAGCAGGTAGAGAGAAATTCCGATTTCTCACGTAACCCTCCCCTCTGCCAAAGCAGATGGATTAAGGTCTTCCCTGGACACGGTTCACAAGAACTCTGGAATCAGAGTTGCAAGTCCATCTAGCTGGAGCACTTTAAGCAGCTCACTCGGCTTCGTTCTGTGAGCCCCCTTCCACATCTACAGAAAGGAGCCCTCAGTAGTCTGTAGTTGCTAGGGCAATGGGCTGACATCTCTAGGATCCTGAGTGGCCTGGGACCTGTTACTGAAACTCCCCTCCCTAGTTGTTCTCATTAGTCGCAATGGCTGGATTCTGTGGATGCTTAGGGGAAGCAGCTTCTGGGAAACTGAAGACAGACGAGGATGAGTTTGTCGAGAACCTTGGCCCA
Organism: Onychomys torridus; assembly: GCF_903995425.1. Classification (NCBI taxonomy): domain Eukaryota; kingdom Metazoa; phylum Chordata; class Mammalia; order Rodentia; family Cricetidae; genus Onychomys; species Onychomys torridus. The sequence goes on from NC_050443.1 coordinate 34,148,173, forward strand.
AGCTGGCTAGGGGCTGGCAGTGGCTCAAGCTGAGCATGGTGGAGCCAGCGAGGAGAGAAGGCTTTGTGTAGCTGAGGTCAGCAGACACTCTGGTGCCTGTTGTAACAATGAGGGTCTGAGGCATCCTGACCAAAGCCTGGAGTGGCCAACCATACTGAGCCCCTGAAACCAGATGGAGGATTTCACGCTTCCTCAGAGGGACCACCTACTTGTCCAGGAATGGGTTAGCAAAACGGGACAAAGGTGCTGTGGGATGAAACCCAAGCCTGGAGCCTTCTCATCTCTGCTAAATCCCCTCAAAGCCTTCTTGGTGGGGTTTCTGTTTTCCTCTCTTTATCCCAAGTGATTGGCCTTGCACCTGGCTCCATCCATAGACAGGCTTCTCCCCTGGGACCTTGTCCACTAATCATAACAAGAAACAATATGCCCCCCGACACACACACACACACACACACACACACACACACACACACACACACACCACACACACACCACACCCCGACTTTACTGCATGTTTCACAGTGTCGATGACACCTCCCTCCCATACCTTGCAGGTCCTTTAAAACTTGGGCTGCAGCTGCCCTGAGCTGGTACTCTCACACATGCCTGGAAAGTTGTGCACACCCATCAAAACCCTTTGTTCCCACCACCAGACCTAGTGTCATTAGCACAGTACCACTGGGGAAGCCCAAGTCTCCCAGAAATGAGGGTGTTCTAACAAGGTAATTGGCATCTGGATTCCAGCAGAGACCTATCTGGTTGTTTCTCTGCAGAGCTGGCTCAGCCTCCTGAGTTTAGTGGCAGGCACCCTTTCCCCCTTCCAGGTCAGGCTAAACTTGTTGACTTCAGGATTTAAACTCTGCCCTTGCAAAGTTCAAATTAAACTTGTGGGTCTTTTTTTTTTTTTTTTTTGTACCAGAACTGCAAATAGCATAGGCTATCCCCAGAGAGCGTTTTTTGTTTGTTTGTTTGTTTTGTTTCTTTGGTGCTTTTAATTTTTTTTCTCCCAGTGCTGGGCTCCCAGGTCCTCATGCTGTTTCTGAGCTATATTCACACCCCACTTATGGTTTGTTTGTTGTTGTTGGTTTTTTGTTTTTTGTTTGTTTTGTTTGTTTTTGGTTTTTTTGTTTGTTTGTTTGTTTGTTGTTTTTTGGTTTTTCGAGACAGGGTTTCTTTGTGTAGCTCTGGCTGTCCTGGAACTCACTCTGTAGACCAGGCTGGCCTTAAACTCCCAGAGATCTACCTGTCTCTGCCTCCTAATGCTAGGGTTAAAGGTGTGCACCACCATTGCCTGGCTCACTTAGTTTTTTAATTCAAGTAGCTGTGTCTTCTGTGGTGTGGATGTCTAAGGTGGTCTACTATCCTGACTAGATATGTCTTAAAGTCTGTCAAGTGAGGGCTGGGGAGATGATGGCTCAGTGGGTAAAGCTGGTAAAGCATTTTTAACACAAGGGTGGAGACCTGATTTGAATTCCCAGACCCATATCAAACTGGATACACCGAGGAGTCTGTGATCTCATGGCTCCTGGGACTATGGTGAGATGGGAGATGGAGACAGGAGACACTCCCAAGCTAGTTTGGTATAGACACTGGCACTAGCCAACTACAAAGAGACCTTGTCCCAAACAAGGTGGAGGGTGGACACCATGCTGAGTGTGTCCTCTGATCTCTGTTGGCTCTGTAGTCTGCATGCAACCCTCAGGCATGAACACACACACACACACACACACACACACACACACACACACACCATACACATATCACACTCATAACACCTGTAGTGCACACTCATTAATCTACTTCACAGGTTCCCACCACTTTGACTTTGGCCTGTTTTCTCCAAGCCTGTTTCTTCATCTGAGTGATTACTATTACTTATATCTATCTCATGGACACTGGGAGAAAATATGTTAAATAATAGCCAGGCACAATCCCTAACTAAGACGCTGTGAATGCTACTTATTGTCTTGACCATAGAACTATGAGAATTTAAAAAAGTGTGTTAGGGATATTAACAGTGCTTTTCCACATCAGCTAAAGCAGTGTTTTCTATCATTACCTTGGTCCGTTATGAAAGGTCTGCGGGAGTTATAGAAAGGCTTTTGAAGGATTCCCTAATGGGACCCTGGAGCAGATAGAGGGGTTAGAGATGCTCTGCGGCAGCCTGATGGTGGGGAAATAGTTAACATACCTGTTTGGTGGGAAATGCAGGAAGGCAACCTTTCCCCCTTTCTTTTCCCGGGGTTTTCTGGTAAGCCTAGAGCTAGGCTTGCTCACTCATCCACACCGAAGGACCTCATTCTAATCAGGCCCTGGGGTTTCAGGGAACAATTGCCTTGAACAATAGCCAGAGAACAAGTTCCACCAGTCTGGGCTTTCTGCAACTGAATGCAGCTGTCTGGCTGCGGCAGGGGTGGGGGCGGGGTGGCAGAGTGGACTCCACTGGGACTCTCTGGCTGAACTGGAAGGGCTAGCAGGTAAGGTCTGCTACACGTGGTGTTGACTCTGGGACTATTTAGTCAACTGCAGTGGTGTAGTAAGAGGGCAGAGGGGCCAGGATTGTTCCGAGGACACTTAAGTCTGGGGAGGATCCTGCCTCTTACGGACTGTGCCGTGCGATTTATTTTTACATTGTCATTTAGCGCATCTTTTCCTTGAATAAATAGCATTCTCTCTCAAGGAGTCTATTTGAAAAGCTTAATGAATCCTCCTTCCCTCCCTTCCTCCCTCTTTCCTTCCCTCCCATCTCCCCTCCCTCCCTGTAAGTCCTTCAGTAATTCCAGAGTCAGGGCATGTAAATCTGGGTGGACAGATCTGAGTGCCTGTCCCTGTAACCTTGCCAGTCCGTTTTGAGTGAGAGGCGACGTTGTAAATATGTTACCACATTGATTCAAGATCCTTGCTGGTTCTGTTGCTTTAAATTTCCCCAACACTCCACCCCTAGCTCAAACTTGCCTTCTCCTGCCCTTGGAGTGATCACTCTCCAAAACACTGGGGCAAAGCCGGAAGTGTGTAGAGCTGAGATGATTTACAACCCTGTTACCTGCAGCTTTCATGCCAGATAGCCCACACTGGGGCTGCTGGTAGTGTGCTCAAAGCATCTGAGTGGCACTTGAATTCCCGACTCAGTGACGTCAGCTGCTGAAACCAGATCTCTAGTGAAACCAGATTTTTTTAGCGAAGTTTGGGGACCCTTCTTTCTTTTACATCTGTATTTCCCCCAAGAGTGGCACAAGCGTATCTGGGCACTGTAAGAATTGTGGTTCTAAAGGAATTGCTGGGCGCTGGCTGCCCTGTGTCTCCTCTTCATGTCCTTCTCTGCTTGCCAGGTAGAGGTTTGGTGGTAAGGATGCCGATCGGCAGGTGGAGGATTTGAACCGCATCCGCTCTGTGGACTTCTTTCCTGATGAGCTAGAATGGGGTTGAATCCCACCTTCTGGGGGAAGTTCTGGGTCCTAAGCATTTGCAGAAACCGAGTGAAAAATGTCATTGACCCAAATGATGTCTGGTGTGTCTGACAAACACGGTTGTTGGTGACCATAAATACCAGGCAGGAGCTAGCCTACCCTGTTTCTGTGTGGATAGACTGTTGTCTAAATGTGAAGTGGCTGTAAAGATTATACAGTGGGTTTGTAGCCTCTGAGTGGATGACCACGTGGGGCAGAGGGCATGACGCTTATGGGGGATGCTGGATGAGAGAGCAACTTAAAAAGAGATACCTGTCATTGGGCTGCAGAGGTGGCTCCCTGGTTGGGAGCACTGGCTGCTCTTCCAGAGGTCCTGAGTTCAATTTCCAGCACCCACATGGAGGCTCACAAACATATGTAACAACAGTTTCAGGAGACACAGTGGACACCGGACACACAGGTAGTGCACAGACACACTTGCAGGCAAAACCACTCACACACACATACACACACATTTTTTAATTAAAAGAAGATACCACTCAGGGCCACCTGACATGGCATATGTACAAAACATTTCGCTGTAGGCTTAAATGAATCAGTGGGCAAAGCACTTTCGCATCGAGTGTGAGAGGGGAAGTTTGGATTCTCAGCACCCATGTAAATCTCCCCCCCCCCATGGGGTGGGGGACCCCCAGCCATTGCTAGGCAGAGGCAGAAGGCAGGGATCCCCAGAGCAAACTGACTAATCTAGCTCTGAGTTCAATTGAGACACTGCCTCAGTATATAAGGTCCAGAGTCATTGAAGAAGATTCTCAACATGACGTAGACCTCTGGCCAACACAACAGACATGCATACACCACACACACTAAACATAAAAAAACAACACAAAAACAAAAAACACCTCAGACTAGTCTGAGTGGTGAAGTGAGCAAGGAAGAGGCTGGACATTAGGAGAAGAGTGGCCTGATTGGCAGTGTAGCTGAGTGGGCAAGGAGGCCCCAGGGGGCACAACAGTGTACTGATTTGTCTTGGTCTGAAAGGAACCTTCTGGGGTTTAGTCTAGTCCTTTGCTTATACAGAAGAGGACCCAGAGCCTGCAGAAGATGGACCTTATCTGAACTCTCCCAGGGCATGGGGCTGAGGATGCAGGAAGAGGCTTGGACTCTACCCTGTGCATGCTGGTATGAGAGAGCAGGGAGCCAAGAGCCCATGGGCCTGGACTCGGAACAGGACCAGTCTGTGCTGGGCTCGAACTTGGATGATGCCTGTAGGAGACCAGAGCCATTTGGAACCAGTGCCATGTCTGCCCTCTGCCATCTCCCTAATTGGCATTAAGTTTATATCCCAGGTTGTTCTCACTGGTCCCAAACATTGGGTAGGCAGTCAGTCAGGGAGCACTCTGAATCATGCGTGATCCCATAGCTCCCAGGGCCTGGCAGCTGGAAGGGCTGGCTGATTAGATGAATGAATAAATGAAAGACATTGGCTTAGAGTTCAAAACTGTTCAATCTAAAGTTCTTAATGAACAAGTGTTTGGTAATCTGGACGTGGTAGTCCATGCCTGTAATCCCAGCACTCAGGAGGCAGAGAGAATCAGGAGTACACGGTCCTCCTCAGCTTTTCGGCAGGTTCTAAGCCAACCTGAATTACGTAAGACCCTGAATTTAAAAAAAAAAAAATATATATATATATATATATATATATATATATATATATATATATTTTTTTTTTTTTTTGTATTTCTGTTTGCTGGAATCCTACCCTCTCGGGTAAAAGTAGATGATTGCCTTTAAAGCTGATCTCTTATAATTGGAGGTGTTGGGTGCTTCATGGAGAAGAAAGCACGTGCTTGGACATGTGCTGATTGCTCCCAAGTATCTGTGGAAGTGTCCTTGCCATTGTTCAGCCGAGAACTGGTCGAGAACTGGTCGGATGGATGGATCTGTGATCCGTATTGAAATTTAAAAAGAGGCTACCCGGATGGCTCAGCAGGTAATGATGCTGCCAACCCTGATGACCTGAGTTCACTTCTCAGGACCCACATGGTAGAAGAGAATTGACTCCTTCAAGTTATCCTCTGACCTCCACTGTGGCACCTACACACACACACACACACACACACACACACACACACACACACACACACATATACACACACTCTCTCTCTCTCCCTAATAATAATAATAGTAATAATAACAATAATACTGTATTTTTAAAAATACGTGTAATTTAAAAAATTAAGGAAGGAGCTGGAGAGTTGGCTTAGCCCTTAAAAGCACTTGCTGCCCTTACAGAGGACCTGAGTAGTTCAGTTCCCTTGTCAGGCAACTCACCACTGCATGTAATGCCAGCTCCAGGGGATCAGAAAAGGGAAGAGGAAAGGGGGGTGGGGGGAAGAGCCCAGGAGCAGGCCAGGTTATTAAATCCCACCTCCAGGAGGCAGCTGGGAGACTGATTCTGAAAATGCTGCTTTGAAAGCCTTGAAATGCAAAGGGGAACACCAGAGAAGCTGCGGAGGAGCCAGAGGAGCTCATTTGTATAAAAATGATTCGGAAAACAAAACTTCCTTAAACAAACAAACAACCCAACAACAACAACAACCAAACCCATCGGGTCTCATGTTGCCTTGGATTGCCTTGAGATCAGTTTGTGTGGAGTAGCCTTGAACTTCTTTGTTTGTTTGTTGTTTTTTGGGACAGGGTTTCTCTATGTACCAGCTCTGGCTGTCCCAGTACTGGCTTTGTAGACCAAGTCTTGAACTTCCTGCCTCCACCTCCTCAGTGCCAGGGTTATAGGTATGTGCCACCAGGCCCTGTTTATTTAACACTGGGGATCAAACCCAGGGCTTTGTGCAAGCCAGATAAGCACCCAGCCAACTGAGCTGTCTCCTTGGCCTCCAAATCAGCCTTGACAGAAACATGTTAACCTCGGAAGGTCATCTGTGTGCAGCAAACAGCCTCTTAGAGTTAATGCAGTTTAATACTCGATAAACTTAAGTTTTGATGTTTAAACCTGGATTTCCTTACATGACTGATATCTAAGTCAAATATTTCTGTGTAAATTCAGATTATTTCAGGGTTAAAGTGATGGCCCAGTGGTTATGGGCACGGGCTGCTGGTGCAGAAGATCTGGGTTTGCGTTCTTAGCACTGGCATAGTGGCTTACAGCCACCTGTAACTCCAGTTCCAGAGGGTTTGGCACCCTCTTTGGGCCTCTCGCTACCAGGCACACAGGTGGCGTGTACACACACACACACACACACACACACACTTGTAAGTAAAAGACTCACGCACATAAAATAAAAATAAATTTTAAAAACCTTTTTACAAAAATGTTATTTCTACTTGTGAATTGGGACCTTGTTAATTTAGACTTGGCTGATCAAATTTACCTCCACACTCCAATTTGCAAAGTTGAATTATTAAATCTCTTAGACATTTTAAAATATGTTAATAACTTGAATTCACCTGGTTCCAATAAGGCAGATAACACTGTAATAAGCGAGGTCTTTCTAAGCATTTAACTCTTGAGAGCAAATAAATTGTGTTAACTTCAATTGTTAAGTAAGATATTATCGTCAATGTTTCAATTCTTTTCTTATTTTTACTTTCTGTGTGTGAGTATTTTGCCTGTATGTATGTAGGTACACCATGTGTGTGCAGTGCCCAGGGAGGCCAGATGCCCCAGATCTGTCCTTACAGACAGCTGTGAGCTACCATATGGGTGCTGGGAACAGAACCCTGATCCTCTGCAAGAGCAGCCAGTGTTCTTAACTGTTGAGCTGTCTCTCCAGCCCCTCAATTCTTTTTTTAATCTTACTCTAGTTTTTAAAACTTTTCATCTTAATCTCACATCATTTAAAACTGTGAAGCTGGGGCTGGAGAGATTTTCCAGAGGACCCTGGGTATTCATTCCCAGAACCCACCTGGTAGCTCACAACTGTCTGTAACTCCAGTTCCAAGGGGAGCCAACACTCTTCTGCCCTTTGTGGGCACCAGGCGTGTGCACACACACACACACACACACACACACACACACACACACACACACACACACAGTAAAGACTGTCCTCAAACTCAGATCTACTTGCCTCTGCCTCCTGAGTGTTAATATAAAAGGCATGTGCCACCAGCCTGGCATAAATACCACTCCCCCATCCCCCCCCCCCCCCCCCCCCCCCCCCCCCGTTTTCAAGACAGGGTTTCTGTGTGTGGCTGTGGTTGTTCTGGAACTTGCTCTGTAGATCAGGCTAGCCTCGAATTCACAAAGACCCACCTCCCGAGTGCTGGGATTAAAGGTTTGGGCTACTGCCACCCATCTATAAATAAATTTCTTAAAGCTATGAATCCCAAGGGTGGTTTGTAATGTGTTCAAATGTGCCATGTGTTCTCTCAAGTGCATAAATGATTAGAGATTAGACCAGCTCACAGGGCTTTCTAAACTTCATGTGTTCACACTGTGGCTTACTGTCCTTTCAAAGCATTAAAAATCACATTCTCCCAACTCTTGTCATCTCCAGTGGGCTCCTAACTATTGGACAGTTTTTCTTTGTCAGATTTGAGGCTAGAACCCAGGTGTGGTTGAACCCCACTTAAGAATGGCCTTTCTATTCCCAAGTGGAAGTGGATCCCTCTGAATCATTGGCCCCCAGGGTTTCTTACTCAAATCCCATCTCCTATTCTGTAGTAAATATACAACTTTTGGATTTGTGTTTTGTTTTGTTTTTCAAGACAGGATTTCTGTGTGACCCTGATTATTCTGGGACTCGATCTGTAGAACAGGCTGGCCGCAAACTCCAGAGATCCACCTGTCTCTGGGATTAAAGGCATGCGCCGACACTGCCACCACCAACACCCAGCTACAACTTCTGGATTTCTTTCAAGTCCTAACCTTAATCACTTCCCATAACTTGTTTCAGTATTGATTGCCCAATCTGAGTTCGACTCCACCTCACTCTGCAGGTTTCTCTGTACCAATTTCCTCACTGCTTGACTGCCTCCACGGATGTCCTTCCTGCTTAGCTGACATGTTGCTTTCCACATTCTTCATGTCTGACTCTCAGTTACATGTCTGGAGTCACTTGCAAATTACAGTTCCCTGATAGCTGGTTAGTGAGCATGTTTACCAAATAACAAGCCTAAGCATTTGCTTTGGGCAGGAGCAGAGAGCGTGGTCCGCACACTGCCCTGGGTATTTCTGGCTCCAGATCTGTCAGGTGCACCAGCCATACCAAAGGACCGTCCATCCCTCCCTCCCATAGCATCCATGGAGCCCTTGATCTTAGTCTCTATCCCCTCTACTATGCACATCAACTTCACAGTTCTGCAGTCTGCTACATTCCAGGCTGACTTTTGAAAACCCGATGGGCATGCTGAGCAACTAGACCGAAGCCCCCTTCCTCTTCCCTGGTCAGGAGACCCACTCGGCATGTAGAGGCAGATGCCTTCCAAGCTAGTGTAACGAACTACAGCTTCTTTTGAGTTGTGTGGGTGTGCTTGTAGAAAGGCTCTCTCGGCTTTTTAAAATTTCAGCCACCTCATACTTTGAAGGCTTCCTGACGCCCCTTTTCAAGGTCTTTAGCAACAGTCACCATGGAAGGCCACATGGGGCAGTAATCTGATTAAGTCATTTCCTGAATATCCGTCTTCTCCTTCCTGCTTGGTGTGACCCACGGCCAGGTTCTTGACTTCCTGGGAAAATGGACCATGTCACATTTTGTGTGTGGAGAGGATGTCATGGGAAGCTGTATGTTGTCACAGTCATGTCTGAATGACTGGATTCTGACCCAGGATCCTGATCTCTCAAGCTGACCTTGTACATGGCAGCCCACCTTTCTAAACCTCAGTTTCTCTAGCTGTACAATGGAGAAATAACAATACCGTTGTCACCAGCTCAAATAGAGCAGTGCCATGCTGACATTGGCATCTGACTTTATGGAATTCACCCATGTTTCAACTCAGCAGGTACTCATTGAGCACTTGGTTGTATACCTACCATCCCACAAACAAATAAGGAAAATGATCATATTGGGGTAATAGAATATGATGGCTTGATAGGTAATGGGATGGCCTTTCTGAAGAGGTGACATTTCCACCGAGCCCTAAAAGATAAGGAGCCAATGAAAGCCTTGTGAGGGAAAACAGTCCTGGCTTAGAAAGGACAGAAAAAGTCCACGTGGTCAGAGCAAGTCGGGATTGGAGAGGAACACCAGCCATACTTGGGGGAGGGGAGGGGAGGAGTGACAGCCAGAGACATTAGGGCAGGGAGGACCAGGCCCAGTGACATGCAGAAGGGCTGCTATGGGAGGGTGAGCTGAGAGGAAGCCACAGAGTGCAGACAGAGCCCAAGGGGATGTGCTGCACAGAGCTGCCCATGGACGGGTGTATTTTGCAAAGGTCAGTGGTGAGGTCAAGGGCTGGGTTAAGTATGATGGTGTTGGGAGGTGGGAGACAGTGACTGGGAACCAGGGATGGAGGATCACTGCCGGGAGAATGGTCTTGAGCAGGAAGGGGTTGACCTCTCCCTCTCAGAAGTTTGGGAGGGAAGAGCCATGCTCTGTATGTACCCTGGGGCATTGTGAAGGCAGAGCTACTGATAGGATGGGCTTTCACTCTCCTTCCTGGGACATTGGTTCTAGGGAGGTATCTAGGAACTCAAACAGCAGCTCTTCTGCCCTGCTCCCCTTCCTCCAGCAAGGGACAGCATTGACTCTTAATCCCCCGCCAATCTTGTCCTGCCCCTGGCTCTGAGGAGTGTTTACCTTCAGCAGAGTTCCTAGAGTGCAGGGGGAATGGAAGGGACATCACCAAGGTCTGCAGCCCTGGAGAAGTGGGACCAGCCCTTTCACTCAGGTTCCCTGGTAGCTGAGCCCCAGCTGAGCAGGAGCCCCCTGGTTCACAGACTCTAGGTCACAGGCTGGGCCTTTTCTAGACCAGGCTGCTCTAGAGGTTGGGAAGCTCTGTTGCTCAGGAGGTTTTTGTCTTGCCAGCTGGGATGACAGCAGCTCCGTCAGCAGCGGCATCAGCGACACCATAGACAACCTCAGCACGGATGACATCAATACCAGCTCATCCATCAGCTCCTATGCCAACACGCCTGCCTCCTCCCGGAGAAACCTGGATGTGCAGGTAAGGAACAGGATAGGTCTTCCCAGGCTCCCCCAGTGTCCCTGCTAGCCCCGGCTTGTGGTGATCAGAATTCCCAGGCTAATGAGAGGAGGATCAGCCTTTGGCATCTAGTCTCTGTCTCCTCTGTGCAGGAAATGGAGGCCAGGTAGTGGGTGATGCAGATGGCAAAGCGGCCTTGCACCCTCATTGTTTGTGGTGTGAGTGTTTGATCTGCCCCTTAAAACCCCACTCCTTGGCGCCACTCTGTATCTTGATGGAAAAACTCCCCTTTCCCGACCCTCCACTCCCATGAGGTGTGCACCCCTCAACCTCCCTCTCCCTCTCCTTCTCCTCTCTCTTTCCTTCCCTCTTTCCTATCTTCTCTCCATCTCTATTATAATAAACCATTCTTTCCTATCTTCTCTCCATCTCTATTATAACAAACCATTTCCGCGCAGATGTAGTCTCTGGGTTGTGAATGTGTATCCACTGCCGTGCACGCATGGAGTGGGTCACCCGTCAGCCTGCCACTACATCTATCTGCCCAACATGCCAGCATGGTTCCCTGCATGAGTAGGATACTCTGGCCCGGCCAGCTGGGGATTTCCCATGCATGAATAATCCATAACAGTGAAGAGACCCTATTCCCTCCCTGGACCTCAGTTTCAGTCTGTTTTTAAACAAACAAGCAGAGAATAGAGAGAGAATTCAGTTGATAAAATGCAAGCCTGAGGACCTGAGATTAATACACAGAAACCACATTAAAAAAAAAAAAATCTGGGTGTGGTGGTGGGCATCTGAGCTCCCAATGCTGCAGAGGCAGGGACAGGTGAATCCCTGGGGCTCATTGACCAGACAGCCTGGCCTCCATAGCAAGCTCCCCGTTATGAGAGACCCTATTTCCAAAAAATGGCAGGTAACACTTGAGGAATGGATACTCAAGGGTGTCCTCTGGCCTTCACATGTGTATTCACACATGTTCACACACACACATGTGCCTTGTTTAAAGTGCACACACACTCTTAAATGTTCAGATAGTAAGCAAAGGGCTGTTGGTTCCCCTGGTGTGGATCCTCTCTGCCACATGAGCCATTGCTATCTGAGCACTGGTCTGATCTCTAGGGAGTAAAACAAAGGTTCAGAACATTATATTGGGCAGTCAGTATGTCCCAGCCTGAGGTTGGGAACTGTCAGGGGCATCTGTGGATCACATCCCCTGCTATTGTGTGTCTGTTGTGTATTGCTTGGCCTACACTAATCATTCTTCTTATAAATAGCCTCCCATATATTTTTTTTGAGACAGGTTCTCCTGAGCCCTACTCCACATCCCAAGTGCTGGTATAACAGGTGTGACTCATCTTCCTTAATACAACACTGGGGATCTCAACCTGGGACTGTGAGGATGCTAGCTAGAGACTGTTCTACCCACTGAACTACATCCCTAGTCCATTTTCTTTTTTTCCTTTTTTATTGTTGTTTGTTTTGGTTTTTGTTCATTTGTTTGTTTGTTTTTGAGAGAGTTTTTTGTTTGTTTGTTTGTTTGTTTTGTTTTTAGAGACAGGCTTTCTCTGTGTAGTTTTGGAGCTTGTCCTGGATCTCACTCTGTAGACCAGGCTGGCCTCAAACTCACAGAGATCTGGCTCTGCTTCCCAAGTGCTGAGATCAAAAGCGTGTACCACCACCACTGACTCGTTTTTGAGAGTTTTAATGTGATCCAGGTTGTCAAATGTAGAGATCTCATGTTTGCACCTGGCTTTAATTTATTTTTTTTAAATTGTATTGTTGCACATGAAAACATGTACCTAGATCCTGAAGGCGAGAAGCTGTTTCTCTGCAGGAGCAAGCTCCTTGACACAGGTCACCTGTGAGCAGTGTGTAACAGTAGCCGCCAGCCAGTTCTGCTGCTCTAGGACTTGACATTTCAAACACAGATAGCTCCATTTTTGTGGACTTAACTTTTGGTGCTCACTGTATTTCCCAGTGGCTGGATTTCACTCTGTAAGGCTATTTTACTGAAGGTGAAGTATGGTGTCATCCTCATGGCTTGTCATCAGCAGAAGCTATGGCACTTCTGGCATGGGTTAACCATTTGGGGGCTGGTATTTGGGGTGAGCTACTGATCAAGTCTAGGAATACCACCCCCTAACCACCAGCATGTCCCTGTCTCTCTCTCCCTTCCTACCCTCCCATGCCTCTTCCTCCACAGTTGCTTTTTACTCTGTACAGCTAGGGGCCATGTTGGAAGCCTCTGTTTCAAAGGTGCCTCTTCTTTGATGGTAGGTAGGGATAAAGAAAAGCTGTGTTAGCAAAGTGGGGATTATTTCCTCCCTACAGAAATATAGCTGCACACTACCTGGGGAAATGATTTTGGCATTGCTTTTGGGATCACCTGTCACTTCTTACAGTCTTATTTTAGCCAGAAGTTGCAGTAGGCATGTGTATGTGTGTGTGTGTGCATGTGTGAATGTGTGTGCGTGCATGTGTGTGTGAATGTGTGTGAGTGTGTGTGAATGTGTGTGAGTGTGTGTGCGTGCATGCGTGTGTGTGTGCGTGTGTGTGTGTGTGTGAGAGAGTGTGTGTGTGTGAGAATGTGTGTGAGTGTGTGCGTGTGTGTGTGAGAGAGTGTGTGTGTGTGAGAATGTGTGTGAGTGTGTGTGTGTGTGTGTGTGTGTGTGTGTGTGTGTGTATGTGTGTGTGTGGTGGTGGTGGTGGTGGTGTTCTTGTTACCCAGACAACAAGAAGGGGCACCAAGATTTTGGGGTAAATACTTTGTATCCTGACCCAAGTGGTAGTTGTGTGAGTATGCTGATTTTCTGGAATTTTTCAAGTAATGCCCTTAAGATTCTATGCTTTATCATATGATCACACTTACAAGGCTAGAGAAATAGCTTAGTTGCTAAAAGCATATGTGGCTCTTGGAGAGGACCCGAGTTCAGTTCCTAGCGCCATGGTAGGTGGCTCATACTGCCTGTGACTCTAACTGCAGGAGATCCCATGCCTTCTTCTAGACTCTGTAGGCACAAGCACATGTATGCTCTCTCACACACACACACACACACACACACACACACACTCACATACACTCACACACACTCTATAATGAGTGAGATAGTGAATTTCAGGTCAGCCTGGGCTATGTGATATATGAAACATTCAAAATTATACACACACACACACACACACACATATACACACACACACAAACTCACTCTGTAGTGAGTGAGATAGTGAGTTTCAGGTCAGCCTGGGCTATGTGATATATGAACCATTGTTGCAAAATTACACACACACACACACACACACACACACACACACACACACTCCTAGCATTCATATTACACCTAAATAATCATATTTTAAAAACAAACTCTAAGCCATACTCCCTGAGAATGATCACCCATTGGTGATCAGACACAAGTTAGTGCTGCTCAGCCAGCCTAGGTACCTGCTGGATACTAAATATCAGTATCACTTTTTCTTTTTGTTCCTGATGCTCACTCTGTATTCATGATGACAACAGCCACCAAGCTTCCAGACTGCCCTTAGATACAGAGGTGAGGAGTGGAGGAGGGTCGCCACCTGGAGAGTAGGCCGGCCATAGGAAGTACACAAAGCCATGTGGTACACCTGCAGATGATGGGGCAGACCCTGTGGGTGATCAGGGCGATCTGGGACACCAAATTGGAAATCCCTCCCATCTGCCTCCTTCCCACAGCAGAAGTTAGTCTGCAGACCCCATTGATACCAAATATGATGGCTTCCGCACACATGCATTTGAACTTGGTGCAGGCAAATGCCTTGCCTCTTTGACCAGCACTTTGCTTTCTTCTTACGGATGCCACAGGGTGACATTTCAAGGCTACCACACAGAGGTCTTAATCAAGATCAGAAGTAATTTTTTAAGAGATATGAGAGTTCACTATTAACTGAGTCTGTTATTTGCTCCCTTACAAACCTACCCAAATTTAAAATATTAAAATGAGAGCCGAAGTAGGTCTGGGTAGCAGAAATGCTGGCTACAGCCTTGGCTACCGACATGCCTATTGTCACGGTGCTTTTAAATGGACTTTTCGTGACATTCCCTTTGTTCCTGTCCAGGGAGCATCTCAAAATATTTGACTCCACATTCTGGCAGCCTTGTGCCTCCTCCCCCACAGGCTGTCAGGAATGCTAAGGGCCATTACCCCTCTTTGAGTGGATTGAGCCTGGAAGATGTGCCTGCACCCTCCCACTCCTTGGTACGCTCTTCGGGGATCTTGTCACACAATGCTTTACCCTGGGCGAGTGGGCTGCACAGCCTGCCAGGCAGGACACATGAGGCAAGAGAGGACTTGGTATTTCCACAAGAAGCACAGCCTGCATGGCCTTCCATCTGAGGAGAAGGGAATTTCTTTTCTCAAAAACGCAAGGAGCTACCCTGTTTGCTGATGGAAAGAGGAGGAGGCAGATGGAGAAGGTGTGATCAATGGATCGCTGGGAGTGAAACTTCCCTGAGGGGACTGTTCCCACTGAGACACTGAAGAGCTTTGAAGATACCCCACAAGGCCTTCATGGCCTGTTTATGGGTACCCCGAGCCCCTGTGCTCATGGCTCAGTGTGAGAGACAAAGTCCTCTGAGTCAGACCTGAGCCCCTCCGCATGACCACCTCTAGGAGAGCGGGTGAGTCCAAGTGCCAACTGTGGCATCAGAGAGGAGGGTGACATTGAAGTCAAGTGCTCTGGGGTTGAGTTTTTCACTCTGTGACAACCTGAGATGATCCAGTCAGACTGACTCCTAGAGCCTCTGCCTTCTCGTCCAAGAAATAATGGCCAGCAGACCTGCACCCTGCAGTATGTCAGCAGCATACCAGCTCTGAACATGCTTCTCCCAGAGTGTGAGCTGGTGAGCTGCTCAGAGGCCCCTCCTCTCTCTCTGCACCTTGCCTGCCTTTCTCTTTCTCCCTCTTGCATCTGTGATGGTAATTCAAAGGGCAGCATGCTGTTGTTGTGTATTTGGCTTGTAGCTTCAAAGCAATCTGCCTGCCTTTCTGCAACATCTTGTTCTTCACGCACTGTGTTGGTGCACAGGGTTTTAGCAAACACACATATGCCTGTCATGCATTCTTTATACAGTCAGTCCTTGACCACTCAGAGTCTTCCACAATTTGTGGAAGGCACTAATCCAGTGCTGGGGTGGTGAGCTGCCTATGCCAAGATTTTCTTTCATTTTCAATGCCTAAAGGTTTTTTTTGCTTCTTTTTTTTTTTTTTGGTTTTGTTGTTGCTTTTAAATGAAATTCACAGTGGGCAAAAAATACCATTCTCTGTTAATCTACTTATTCATTCATTCATTCATTCATTTATTTATTTTTACCTCTAAAGGCAACAGAATTGTGAGTAACGTGGCCAGGGTTGCTGCCCTGTGTGTCCTGGTGTCCTCTAGATGCCAGGCTATCAGGATGGTGTGTTCACCAGTCTACCTCCCGGGGAGCCACTGCTTCTGACTTTGGGCTAGTTACTTCTCTTCAAACCTGTGCTTTCATGGAAGGGTTGTGTACAATGTGATTGACAACCCAATCTCAAAGGATGAGCTGAACGTATCTGAGGGTCATAGTGTCTGTGGACACACGGAACAGTTGATGCTGCTGTAATTCTTTATATTTTGGGGGCTCCAACTTAAAGGCCCCTCAGCATCTTAGCCTGCAAGGGATTCAGTGTCTAGAGGCTCAGGCAGCTAAAACTCTGTTTTAGGTCTGCAGGACATGGAGGAGATAAATGCTAAAGATACAGCGGGGCCCTGGGATTCTCAGAGCTGGAGAGTTTGGTGAGGAGAGTCGCTGTTTATGAAATTCTTCCACGCTTAGCTCTGAAGTTCACCATCCGCTCTCTGGGGCTCTGTTCAGTCCCATCTGTCGGACACCCAGTGTAACAGTCTTAGAGATGGGAAGGAACCCAGGCTCTCACACAGCGGTGAATGATAGCAGCCAGTGCTGGAACTCAAGCCCACTGGGCTCTAAAGCCACTGCCCTTCCCCTTTGGGGCCAGACTTCCCCCTCTGGGAACACTGCCCTCTACTCCAAGGTCCCTCCTGGCTTATCTGCCCTCTTCCCGCTTGCCTGTTGATGACCAAGGAGACATCCAAAGCTTCAAAAGGAGGTAGGGCCACCAGTGTGCTGACCTCCTGGCCCTCCTCTTATGAGGTCTGGGAACCAAGAAACAGACTCCTTATATTTTAACTTCTAAGAGATACCACCAATGGTTACACATGGCTCCAGAAGGATTTGCTAAGCATGTGTGACTGCAAACCTGTCAAGATGTCCCAGACAAACACCCAGAGCTATGCAGAAGGAGGTTGGAAGAGCTCTCACCCTGCACCAAGTTAGGGGAGGTAGGATAATTGGAGGACTGTTCTACCAGAGAAAAGAAGGCCCCAGGCTGGGGACATGTGCACTCTCTGTTATTGATGAAATTGGAGTCTGTCCTAGGGTCTGGCCCAGGGGCCAGGCTACTCTAGGCCTGGGCTTGAGACTTGAGGCAGCTAGACTGCCTGTAGAAGGGGCATCTGCTAGGTGTGGGTGTTTTTAGTAGGTACCCTGAGGGGTGCAGAAGGTTGCATCTCGGGTTATAGTCAAGGACTGCACTGTGCTACAGTGGTTAAATTATGAGCTTGGCAATTGGACAAGTAGAATTCCCACAATGCTTTCCTCATTGTGTGAGCTTGGGCAAGTTTCTTTCTGTCTCAGTGTCTCGGTATTCTGTTATTTTCTCATGGGTTTTTACTGAGAAATATAATGAATTGTATTCATGTGTCTGTCTCTTTCTGTCTCTGTCTCTCTGTCTGTCTCTCTTTCTTTGTCTCTCCCTCTTCTCCCTCCCCCCCCCGCCCCGCCCTCTCACTACGGTCTCATGGAGGCCAGGCTGGCCTCAAACTCCCTAGTCAAAGATGACTTAGAATTTCTGATCTTTCTGTCTCCAAGTCCAGAATGCTGAGATTACAGCATGCCACTGTGCTGGGTCTCTTAGGGACTGGGGGAACCCAGGCATCTTGCATGCTAGACAAGCACTCAGTCGGCTGAGTGATGCCCCCAACCTCATGCATGTGTTTTTTAAATAATTGGAAAATATATTTTTATTGTGGCCAGACACGGTGAGTACATGTTTATAATTCTCTACCTGGGAGGCAGAGGCAGGTGAATCTCTTTGAGTTTGAGAGAAGCCTGTTCTTCATGGAGAGGCTAACCAGGGCTACATAGTGAGAAAAACAATCATTATTTCTCTCTGTATGCACATATACCATGATGAGAGCGTGAATCTCAGAAGACAACATTGTGGAGTTGTTGTCTTCCATTCTTACGTGGGTTCCAGGAGTTGAACTCAGTACCTTTACCTTTGCAACCATCTCACAGGCTCCTGGCCCACATATTTTTAAAAGCATATTTATTAACTTGTGCCTGGAGTGATGTAGTATCCAGTAAGCTTTAGGCTTTAGTGTCACTGTTATTAACTGCATTACAATGTGATTGTGGGAAAGAGGTCTACGGACATTGAAAACAAATAATACAGGGGTCAAGTCTGAAAAAGGTGCTCCAGCCTCAGGATGTCTTCTTAGAACATATCCTTCTGGGTTAGGGTGTGCTCACTGCAAGCTCCATGAGGCAAAGGCTTTGAATACTCTCTGAAGTACTGTTGGTACAGAGAGTTGCCCTGGTTCCTGGTGGCCATCACATCTCACAGTCGTACATGTATTTACGTCTGTCTATTCTGTCACTGCTGCTTTTGATGACCTTAAATTCCACAGAGGATGGGGACTGATCTGACATTTTCTAAGACACTACCTGACATGTGCAAACGGCGAGCGCTAAGTTCACTTTAGTTCACTGAGTACAGAAGGATCTGGAAGGAAACGGGCTGAGGTCACTGAGTTTGTGCTCATCTTTCAAATGATGACGTCATTTGAAAGATGACGGTAATATTGCATACCTTCTGACTGGCTTTCACTGACCTGACCCTGGATTGTTTTGTTGGGTGTACCATAGCCTCAAGTGTGTAGTAGCTATGTGTTCGTTTGTTCCCAAAGCTTGGATGAGCTTCCCCTCTGCCCGTCACATGGCTGAGTATGTCTTATTGTCCCTTCCCATGACCCATCTCTGGTACTTGGTATGTGGCTGAGGCGCTGTGTGTGTGTGTGTGTGTGTGTGTGTGTGTGTGTGTGTGTGTCTGCAATGAGTGGGTGAGTGGGTGGCAGTCACAGGGGAGCGGGGGGGGGGGGTGGCGGAGAGGAGAGAGGAGGTTGAACTTCCTCTTCTGGTCTACACTGAGCTTTCATCCTGTCAGCACTCTATAGGAAGGGCATTTGTTCTGTTGTGCGGTGTGCCTCAGGCCAGGTCTTGCCCAGTTCACAGTCATCTCCCATCTTGCCCGCACGGCCCCCTCTAGCAGCTTATATAGGGGGCTTGTTTCTCCAGTTGGTCAGCCTGAAAGCACTGCTGCCTTCCCCTTTCCTATTCCATACCCTCCCCCCAGCCTCAGGCCCCAGAGGCCCCAGAGGCCCCAGAGGCCCCAGAGCATTCCGCTCCCTTTGTGTCCTTCACCCTTGCAGTTCATTAACGACACACTCCTATCTCTCCCCCAGCCTCATGGCCAGCAGGACAGGCTCTTCCAAAGAAAGTTGCCTAATTATCTTACTTGACTGAGGGCTGCCACGTCGAGGGGATCCAAAGCTCAGAGACAAAGCTGGGCAGGAGAGGGTACCGTGGCTATTGCCCGCTGAAAGCTTCACAGATCAGATCGGTGGAGTTCACATGCTTGCCCGTTCCCTCTCGGGTGTTAGACTGTCTGCCGAACTGGATGCAGAGATCTCCCTGTTAGAGGAGTGACAGGAAGATGTGGAACAAAGGGACATGCCGGTGCCAGCAGAGAGTCAGAGTCAGGGCTGGTGGACCCTTTCCCAACACCTCCTCTCTGCTGTGCCTGCTCTCCTCCTGGGGCCCTTGGCCTGCTCTGCTCCGGCCCCTTCACTCTTTTCTTTCTCTATCAGTTGTTCGTTGAAAAAAATAAAACTAGAAGATGCTGTGACTTTCTCACAAAGTAAGCAGATGTCTGAGGTTTTGAAAGTCCTTAAGCAGTCCTTGTATTGGCATGGCCTGCTTGGGTGAGCTCTAATTCAGTGAGTGTCTGTCCACAGACTGATGCTGAGAAGCACTCCCAGGTGGAGAGGAATTCCCTGTGGTCTGGCGAGGACATCAAGAAGTCAGATGGAGGCTCCGACAGTGGTGTAAAGATGGAGCCGGGCTCCAAGTGGAGGCGGAACCCTTCAGACATGTCAGATGAGTCTGACAAGAGTGTGTCTGGCAAGAAGAATCCCGTCATCTCACAGACAGGCTCGTGGCGGCGAGGCATGACAGCAGAAGTGGGTATCACCATGCCAAGGACAAAGCCGTCAGCTCCGACAAGCACACTGAAGACACCAGGGACTGGTGAGTGGGAGGCCAAAATCATGATGACTCCAGTGGGGACATTACATTACAAGTGGCTTCTTCAGAGTGCTGCGTTGCTCACAGCCATACCATCTTTATGGTGTGTATGAATGTTCCTGAGCATGTGTGTGTGGTATTATGCACACAAATAATGTGTGTATGCCAGCACATGTATAAGTATGCATAATGACACCAGAGGATAACCTCAGCTATGTTCCTCAACACCATCATCTATTCTTTTCACCTTTTTTCTTGTTCTATAATCTGTCTGTCTGTCTGTCTGTCTATCTGTCTGTCTGTCTGTCTGTCTATCCATCCATCCATTCATTTGCCTATTATTTTTGTTTGTTTGTTTGTTTGAGATAGGATCCCACTGTCTAGCTCTGGCTGTCCCGGAACTCACTCTGTAGATAAGACTGGTCTCAAAATCACAAAGATCCTCCTGCTTCTTCCTCCCAAGTGCTGGGATTGAAGGTATGCACCATTATGCCCAGCTCCACCTTTTTTTTTGTCTCTCACTGGCCGGGAGATCACCAAGTAGTCTAGGCTAGCTGGTGAGCTATCTCCATCTATCTCCTATCTCCCCCTCCCCAGAGCTAGGATTATTGATATACCCTACCACAACTGCAAGCACTTTGCTGACTGAGCCAGCTCTCCCAGCTCCCACAACAGCTTCCTTGAAGGTTTCCTTCCCTCACACTTTCTGAGGAGGAATGTGTATGTGAGTCTGACTATAGTTCCATGCGGGTTGTTTTCATTGTGTACCAATTGGCTCAATATTTGGCTTCACCACTCACCAGCCAGTTAACACACTAGTACTGGCTCCTCAAGGCCATATTAGGATATTGTACGCTGTCCCCTGGAAATGTCAGGGTCAATGATCACTGTGCAAATCTCTCTCTCTCTCTCTCTCTCTCTCTCTCTCTCTCTCTCTCTCTTGACCTCCTCGGGGTACTATTCTCCTTTAGGAAGCAGGATGATCAAAGTCTTTAGAAGGGTCTGCATCCTAAGCACACTAAGCCAGCAGAGTTGGGTTCTTGGTCTGACCTCACTGGTTTCTCCCTTAGGAAAAACAGATGATGCCAAGGTGTCTGAGAAGGGAAGGCTGTCGCCCAAAGCCTCCCAGGTCAAGCGCTCCCCATCGGATGCTGGCCGCAGCAGTGGGGATGAATCCAAAAAAACCCTCCCCAGCAGCTCTAGGACACCTACTGCCAATGCCAACAGCTTTGGATTCAAGAAACAGAGTGGCTCTGCCGCTGGGCTGGCCATGATCACAGCCAGCGGGGCCACCATCACCAGCAGGTCTGCCACACTGGGTAAAATCCCCAAGTCATCCGCCCTTGTTGGTCGGTCCACTGGCCGGAAGACGAGCATGGATGGAGCCCCAAACCAGGATGATGGGTACCTGTCTCTCAGCTCTCGGACGAACTTACAGTATCGGAGCCTGCCTAGGCCCAGCAAGTCCAATAGCCGGAATGGGGCAGGCAATAGATGCAGCACCAGCAGCATCGACTCTAACATGAGCAGCAAGTCAGCAGGCCTACCAGTGCCCAAGCTGAGGGAGCCCTCCAAAACATCCCTGGGCAGTTCTCTGCCAGGGCTCGTCAACCAGACAGACAAGGAGAAAGGCATCTCTTCAGACAACGAGAGCGTGGCTTCCTGTAACTCTGTGAAAGCAAACCCAGCTACCCAGCCAGCGTGCAGCTCAGCTCAGGCCACTCTGCAGCCAGGGACCAAGTATTCAGATGTGGCCTCTCCCACACTCCGCAGGTAAGCAAGTAGAAATGCATGGAGCCAAGGGCGGCCGGAGTATGTAGCCTGGCGCCCTGGGCTAATAGACTCTGACTTTGACATAAAGCAACCTGTGGCACTTTGGTTCTTGGTAAGGCTGCACTCAAGGCCAGCTCTCACCTGCAGGTCTGTAGTCTGTGCATTATTCTTCCCATGCTGGAATGGGAGACAGAAAGTTCTAGAATCATGCTTCCTGAGTTCAGACTCAGACCATTTTAATTAGCTCCCAGGTTGCTTTTCTCAACCCTGCCTGGGTTCCCTCATCTGTTCATTGGAGCTGCTGGGACTTCCCTTAGCATTCCCACTAAAGCTCATCTTGTGGCTGTGCTTGGCTGTGGAAGGCACCCAGTGAAAGTCAGCGACAGTAAGGGTGAGTTCCCGGCACACTTTCAGACCCAGATTTTAGCTCACGGGATGCAGGTGTATTGTTTTCTTATCTCAGTACCATCTGTTGTTCTTTTATGACACATGGACAATATTTGAAATGTTAGCTTTTTAAAATACTGTTACATATGTAAGTGTGTATAGCATATTTCACATATGAGTGGTCACATGCACATGTGTCCAAACACATGGAGGCCTGAGGTTGAAGTCGGTGTCTTCTTTGATCACTGTCCACTTAATTACTGAGGTAGAGTCTCTTGCGAACCCAGAGCGAGGCTAGTCTGGGGGTTGATTGCAGGTGGGCACCACACACCTGCCCATCCTTCACATGAATTCTGAGCATCAGAATTCTGGTCCCCCTGCCTGGCTGGAAGGGGTTTATTCAGTGAACCATCTCTTTAGCCCCACTCTTTCTTTTCCTTTTATGTAAACCTCTAAAAACAGAATCATTTCTAACAGAGGGGAATTGACATCCCTTTGAAAGGCATGTCTTCCCCACATCTCTGCACTTGGTAGAAATTCTTATTGTGGGAAGGGTGTCCTTTAACAGTTCTTTTAAAGCATTCACTGGTCCCTTATTTATTTATTTTTTTATTTATGTTTTTATTTATTTATGTTTTTATTTATTTATTTATTTATTTATTTATTTATTTATTTATTTATTTATTTATTTATTTATATTTTGAGTAAGGGCCTTTTTACATAGTCCTGGCTGTCCTGGAACTCACCAGGCTGACCTTGAACTCAAAGAGCTCTGCCTCTGCCTCCCCAGTGCCGGGATTAAAGGCATATGCCACCACATTCAGCCACTGGCCCATTTTTGAATGGCAGTTGCATACATAGCTCTTACCTTACCTTTTGGGCCATGACCAGCCCCAGGATGGAAAGTTGAGGGGTGTAAAAATAGAAATAAGACCCTGAACCCATATTTGAGGCTGATCAGGGATGTCTGAAGACCCTAGAAGGAGTATCCCACATGACAGTGGAAGGAATCCATGTGGTGTGCCCTGTCTAGACTTGATTATTAAGATGCCAGTAATCATTAATTTTTAAGGGTAGCATCCCGTGGGCTGTGCTTGCTGTTTTAACGCACTACCACATAAATGAAATATTTCTCTGCTGCTTGCCTCGAGTAGAAGAATAAAACATGGTCTTAAAAGTCTTTCCTTTGGTGGCTACAACGGCATTTGGCTGGGCCCTCAAGCTAGTGTACAGGAATCTTTAAAAGCACAGGGCTCCTCACATACACCCTTGCTTGGGTAATCTCGCTTTTCCTAAATCATCCTGGTGGTCTGGCTGCACATTTATTTGTTGGCAAGGAGAAGCCTCCTGTGTAGTGAGATGGATAAGTCCCTTCAAGATTTCAAGTATTCATACAGCTCACCAAGTGAATTTGTGTATGGGATGGGAAGTCAGGCAAAAGTGGTTCTTATTTTTGCTTTCTAACAATGAAAAGTGGCCATCAAATCACCTGCCCCCTAATTGGGAGGTCCCATTGCTAAGAGTATGTAAGCATCCTGATGCCTAGATTCCAGAGTAGGATAGTGCAATCCCTGATTCTGCCATTAGATATTGTAGTGAGGGTTATATATCTGCTCATGCCATACAGATACTGAGATTAGAGGGACTGTTTTCAGGTGATCAAGGTCAAACTCAAATCACTCCAGGCTGTGGGGCAAAAAGCAGTCTGCCTGTCACAACATGTAGTGTTCTTGCTGGTTTTCAGGGCCACTTACCCCTTCACTACTTCTGGAGGGTGGGGTAAGGCCCTTGCATTCTAGAACATGGTCTACTCTCTGGCTTGGAGCTGGTGTCACCAGAGTACGTCTGCCCTTGGAAGAGAAGGCCTCTGTGTATTCATGACTGACACGTTTGCAGAAGTGAGCAGAGGTGGCATGGCATGGCATTTCTGTGTGTCTGTTTCAGAGACACAGTTTGTACCCAGTATGTCAGGTCCAATGTCTTCTGGACCCAGCATGTTTCTGTGTGTGGTGTCGGCTCACACAAGTTCTCCGGCTTTCTGTTGCACATATATGTGTGCCCATACTTCTCTCCTAGGCTCCCTCCAGATATAAACTCATGGTCTTGATTCTTTGTATTATGCTGAGGGATCAAAGAAACCCAGTCCTAAGGCTTCATACCCGGTGTCACAGGAAGAAGAAACTCTTTTCTTTCTAGAAGATTCCTGAGTTGGGGCAAGCTTCTAGCTATTCTGTTTAGAGAAGAAAAGGGATGCAGGATCATGGAGGCATGTGGCTAGACATGTGGAAAGTGTTCCTCTCACCTGGACTTAGAGCTGTGTCCTGGCTGCAGCCTAGAGCTAGAAAGAGGCCCCCGGGAGGCACCACCTAACTGCCAGCTTTTCTCTAGGGAGACTCTAGTGTGTCTGCAGGAAAGACGACTGCCCTTTTCACTACTTCCTCTGCCCCAGCCTTCTCCAGTAGCTCTGCACACCTTGGTCCCAGGTATTTGTCCCATACCACCCTTTGTCTCTTCGCAGACTCTTTGGTGGGAAGCCTACCAAGCAAGTGCCCATCGCCACAGCTGAAACCATGAAAAGTGCAGTGGTCATCTCCAACCCTCATGCCACTATGACCCAGCAAGGTAACCTAGAGTCTCCCTCAGGCAGTGGCGTCCTGAGCAGTGGGAGCAGCAGTCCTCTCTACAGTAAGAATGTGGACCTCAACCAGTCTCCTCTAGCCTCCAGTCCCAGCTCAGCCCACTCGGGCCCCTCCAACAGCCTCACCTGGGGTACCAGCTCGTCGGCAGTGAGCAAGGATGGCCTGGGCTTCCAGTCCGTTAGCAGCCTGCATACCAGCTGCGAGTCCATTGACATATCCCTCGGCAGCGGTGGGGGACTGAGTCACAACTCTTCCCCTGGTCCAGTCACCTCCACTAAGGAAGATTCCCTGATGCCTTTTGTCCGCACTAGCAGTGTGAAGACCACACTGTCGGAAAGGTTGGTGCTATACCTCAGGAGGATGTCCTTCCCTAGACATAGGAAGACGGTTAGGGATCCAGGGGCCTTGCCTGGGAGGTTTCTTTCTTTCTTTCTTTCTTTCTTTCTTTCTTTCTTTCTTTCTTTCTTTCTTTCTTTCTTTCTTTCTTTCTTTCTTTCTTAATTTCTTTTTTTTCCATCTGGCTTTTCTGTCTTGGAACTCTCTCTTTAGACCAGGTTGGCCTTGAACTCAGAGACCTGCCTCCCAAGTTCTGGGTCTAAAGGTGTGTGCCACCGGGCCCAGCTTGGTTTTGATCTTTCTAATCAGTGTTCCTGGTCTAAGCCAGTTTAGGTTGGAGTTGGTCTTGGCTGTTTGCTGCTATCTCTTTTTTTCCATTCGGATGTTCTTGGTGCTCGGAGCTACTGGATGAGGACAAATCGATGCTGCTGTCTGAAATGACATTCACATGGAATTGGGCTTGTCAACTTAGGGACGATTGCTGGGGCTCTGTCAACTTCAGCTACTCCTTCTCATGTAACTTAGCACACAGAGTAGGTGACCAGGGAGCAGCAGGGGAGGTTTGCTGTCCTGTCACCACCCTCCTGAGATGCTGCTGGCCACAGTGATAAGAGATGGAGAATCTGCAAGAGTCCTAGGAGCCCCGATTCTGCTGCAGTCTTGGGGTGTGTCTGGTTTCTGGAGCAGACATGGGGAACCAGGCCGGGGTCAGTCTTGGGAGTGAGGAAAGTATTCTGACTGACCATTGTGTCTAACGGTGCCTCTTCCTTCCATCTAATGCTCCTTCTCTTGTTTTCTACCTGCCTGGACTTCTAGCCCTCTCTCTTCCCCTGCCGCTAGCCCTAAGTTCTGCAGAAGTACTCTGCCCAGGAAACAGGACAGGTAATGACATCATAGGCCTGCTGAGCCTCTGGCTTCTTCTGCCTGTGTCTGTGTCAAGCCAGCTGCTCTGTGCAAGGCTGTTGGCCCGAGGCGCCTGCTTGTGTCTGTGGCTCCGGTGTCCTCTGTGATAGCCAGGCATGCCAGTGAGGGTCCGCTCCACTGTCCACTAAAGCCCAGGGAATGGTGGCAAGTGGGTGGCCACCCCAAACCCTGCCTGCCACTCATCCAGGGCTGCAGGAACTCTCACTGGCATTCCCCCGTGGTGTCCATGGCATGTTCCTGCCTCCCAGCTTCTTGCTTTTTCCTCCCTACCCCTCTGGGTACTGTCTGCTACCCACTGTGCAGCCTGGCCCTCACCTCTGTCTCTCCTCTGCACCCCAGCCCTCCCAGCCCAGCTGGCTCTTCTCCCTTGAAGGCTTTTGCTGCAGCCTGGCTCATCGTGTTGTTCAGAGTATCGTGTTGTGTGTGTGTCTGTATTCTGCAAAGACAATGTGGTACAGCGTGCCTGGAGGGCTGGGGCTTTACAACGTGTGAGAAGCCTGGGTCTGCCCCCAGCCGTGGGTGGGCCTCAGAGATGGGTGTTGACCCCGAGTTTCTGGAGGAGCGGTGGCTTGGCCAAACATAACAAGCAGATGTTGTTTCATGCTTGGGGGGGGGGAATTAATGGAAACCCCCTTCACCCCATCCACAGCACAAACTTTGTTTCTGTCAGGCTTATAAACCAAGCCTTTAAACCCCTGCACTTTAGAAATTCAAATGCCTTGACTCTATCAGCCAGCAAGTTCCAGCATGCCCAGGCTCCTGCCCAGGGCTCAGCTCCTGGCTACGCCCTTGCCGGGCAGGAACAAGGAGACATTGAGAGGGACCTGGAATTTACTTCATCACACATGAATTCCAAATATGCAGACTGCTGCCTCTTGAAACTCTCCAATGAGTCTCTGCCCCTTCTGGAAACCTTGGCCAGAGGGTTGCAGGAGAGGAGCTGAGTGGGGTGCACAGGTGGGACCCAGGAAAACATAGGCCATGCTTCTAGGTGGTATAGCCCCTGCCTTGGCCTTGAACCTGTGGAAAAGGAGGATCACTTGGGGTTCATGACTCAGGCCACCTTGTGATGTGGGGGTAAAGTCTGCACCAGAGTAGGTGCAGACAGGACCAGGTTTCTTTTATATACTGTGTGGGCATACTGCATGCATGGCTGGTGGTGGGAGTCTGTCCCTTGGGGGTCCTCAGGCCCCTCCCCAGCCTTCCTGCTTTCTTCCCCTGCTTCCTCTTGTGTTCTCTGAAGTTCTTGTTTTAACTTTCCTACAGTGACCCGCACCTTGATAGGAACACTTTGCCTAAGAAAGGACTCAGGTATCTCTCCCCTCCTCACACCCATGCCATCTGTTGTGGCCGTGGAGCTTGGCTGTGTTGTCCTCTCGTACTGGTGGGCTTGGGCTGGGCTGAGCTGGGGTCCCTGCTTTGGCCACCGCAGCTGGATTTTGGATGACTGAGCCCTGTTGTTCTCATCTCTCTCCATTTGTGGCTTACTTGCTCAAGCAGGGTCTGTGCTTTGTGAAGCTTCACGTGACAGAGCCGCCTCACGACCAGCAGCAGCCTGAGCTAGGGGCAGTGTCTGCTCCTGGGGCGCTGCAGGAGGGATGCTGAGCACTTCATGAATGTCTGTACACACAGCTGCTTCCATTTGAGGACATGACTTACAGCATGCTGCCTTGTTAGCTGCCCCCATTTTAAAACACTAACTTCTTCTGTACTAGAGACAGAGCTCCATGGTAGAGCATTTGCTTGCCATGCATAAAGTTATGGGTTTAATCCCCAGCACCACAAATAGTAATAGTAAGAGTCTACTTTTAAAAAATAATACCTCTGTGGCTATAAAAAAAAACCTTAGGTGTTGTCTTAATGTCCTAACCAATAATTGGGTCAGTTATCAATACCTACCAAGACATGGATATGAATGTTTTTTGGTGGAAAGTAAAAAAAAAAAAAAAGACCACCAGAAAAGAATGTCCTTCTATCGGGAGTTAAGTTGGGCCTGAGCTGCTTGTCGGGGCTTGTCTTGGTAAAACAGGATGCTCTAAGTCGCCATTGCTCGAATCATGTCCATCACATCACCAGAGAGATGCTTCAGTTTGCTCACGCTCCTGTGGACTCCGGTCAGTTCTGTTCTCTAAAAGCCTTGTTATTTGTAGCATCAGCTTCACCATGCACTAAATGTTAAGTGCTTTCCCATGAAAACAAATTTGGAATGAAATGTTTGTTGCTGTCTTGTGTGTCTCTAGTTAATAACGTGCAGTTCTTAAGACTCAGAGCTTTTCGAACATTATAAACATGAGGGTCTGTGTCAGTACAAGAAGGCCTGTGTTGATGCCTCCCAACAGAGTTCTGTACCATGCCCTTTCATCGTGTGTGTCAGCTGGATGTGCAAATGATTGATGCCACCATCACCCCTTGTTTTGAGACTCGGTCTCATGTGGCCCTGAGTGACCTTGAACTTGGTGTATAGCTGAGGATGACCTTTGAACATATCCTCTTGCTTCTACTTCTCAAGTGCTAGAATTGCAGGCGTGTGCCAACATGTCTGGTTTTTGCTGTGCTGCAGGTTGAACCCATGGCTACCCGTGCCCTAAGCAAGCACTCCACCAACTGAGATATGTTCACAATCCACTGTTACCCAAAGAGGGAGCCAACTTCCAAGTAGTTATGTTTTGAAATGCTGTGCTCATGTCTATGGTAGATCTGTTAATGTTATGTAGCCCTGACATTTTTTTGGGCGGGTAGGGGGAGAGACAGGGTTTCTCTGTCTGTAGCCCTGGCTGTAACTGTGTAGACCAGGCTGGCCTCGAACTCACAGAGCTCCACCTGCCTATTTCTCCCAAGTTCTGGGATTAAAGACATGCACCACCACTGTTCTACTAGCCCTGGATTTTTAAAATTGATTGTCTAAGTATTTAGAATGGAGTTATGTGACCCTACTTAGAGGTACTCAGGGTGCCTATACCCTTACAAGGGTATATATCCATCAACAAGACTGAAAACTGTGTTCCTGCTCACACTAGTTTTCTGGCGGTCTTACTCCCTTGACACACACATACTAGGAAGCAGATTCCTGAAAGCGAAATGGTCCCTGTAGTGCCCTGATCAACAGGCACTCTACAGCACCTGAGTCTGAGGTGCCCTAACAATGTGGACACTGCAGAAGTCCCAGATGCTGTCTGTGCAAAGAGTAGAAAGCAACTAGATTTTGAAATCAGACAAGCATGGGTCAGAATCTAGCTCTGGTCCCCAGCTTCCCAGAGCATATAGCAGGAGTCAGTGTTATATCACTGTGGAAGTCTGAATCCTCAGGGAGATGGTGCCTATAAAGGGACCTCACCTATGAGAGATGCTCAGTCAATATTCCAGTCCCAGGCAGCTTCCCCACATTTAACACACTAGTATGGGGTTGTCTTCATGAAACCTTTCAGTGTTACTTTGTAGCAATTAAGGGGCTGGGGCTGTGGTTCAGCTCTTCGAGGGCTTGTATAGCATGCGGGGGAAGCCCTGAGTACAGCCCCTCAGTATTTTATAAAGTATGCCTGATTAGATGCCTGAAATACCAGCACTGGGAGATGGAGACAGGAGGATCAGAAGTTGAAGGTCATCTTTAGCTCCATAGCAAGTTCAGGGTCAGCCTGGGCTATATGAGACCCTGCCTCAGAAAAACTGCAGCAGTTACTGTAAACACTAGCACCCCAGGTCTCTCCAAATGCCACCCACTAACTGCTGTGATTCATGGCCATTCACTGGTCCTGCAGTGTGCAGATGCCAGCAGTTAGCTCATTAAAACGTCCTCAAAGCTCTAACAGCAACCTTTCTTGCTGTTCTTCCCGTCAAGGAGGGGCTTTGAGGAGACCCTGTCATGAGCCAGCATGTTCCAGTCACACCCAGGGATGGCTCTTTTGAGTATTCCCAGTGTCTCTCCCTTTAGATGTTCCCCTCAAGCTGAAAGGAATTATAATTTTCCCCAGATGCAGCCAAGTAGCAAAAAAAAAAAAAAAAAGTCTTGAGAACCTTCATAAGTTTCAGGGTGTGTAGTGATTTTTTTTTCCCTATCTTAAATATAGTTTTTCTTTTTACATAGTCCTCATCAGCTGTGGGGAATGCATTTTCATAAGGGCTGTTCATTCCAGCCTGGTCTCTGTCTCCAGGTATACACCCACCTCCCAGCTTCGCACGCAGGAAGACGCCAAAGAATGGTTCCGGTCCCACTCTGCTGGGGGCCTGCAGGACACGGCGGCCAACTCCCCCTTTTCCTCCGGCTCTAGTGTTACTTCTCCCTCTGGAACAAGATTCAACTTCTCCCAGCTTGGTGAGTAGCCGCTTGCCTTCAGCCCTGTTGATCCACTCTGCAGGGCAGAGGTTATCTTGTGTTTTGAAAGAGGCATGTGGCCACATCCTTCTCCGTATCTGATCAGCCCTTGGCCGTGCAGTCAAAGAAACAGAAAATTGCGAAGTTCTAGGTACTTTCAGTCACATCCGGCCCTAGGTCTCATGTGACTTAGGATGGCCATAAATGAGGCCAACACTTACTTAAAACTGTATGTCTGAGAGGCTTGTTTGGTTGTTGTTGGGATTCTGGACATGGAATATATAGGATGGGAGGGGGGATTTTGTTTTATCTTTTTTCTTTTTGTTTTTCGAGACAGGGTTTTTCTGTGTAGCCCTAGCTGTCCTGGAATTGGCTCTGTAGACCAGGCTGGCCTTGAACTCACAGAGATCCACCTGCCTCTGCCTCCCAAGTGCTAGGATTAAAGTGTACACCACTGAACACCACTGACCGGCTTAAGAGAGTTTTGTAACTCAGTTGCACTGTATGAACTTTGTAGATGACAGCCTCCTGTGGTAAAATCTAAAGGTTAGACACACCCATGTAGTCATTTTCCTGCAGCGGGGATAGGTAAGATTGTAAGCAGGGACACACTATCCTACTACTCAGGGTACATTCTGCTTCTCGGACCTGTGGAGAAGTCAGTTTTCCTAGCCTGTTGCTCATTGCTTTCTCAAACTGAAAATAAGTTTTAGTAAACAAGGAAATGACTGTTGACTGACACACTGGGAGGGGGAAGGGTTTATGATAGTCCCTGCTGGAATGCTGAGGGATTCTTTTAGAGACAGACACATGGGTGCAGACCTGACCGACAGGATATGAGGGAACAGTCCAGAGCTTTGTAGTGAATCAGCAAACAGTGGAAGAGAATTGATCTCAAGGGCTGTCGAGTTAGGGGAAGGAGAGCTGGGCGCTGGTATTGGCAGAGGTTCCTTGAAGATGACCGAATGCGGGTAGTACTCGAGGATGGGTCAGTGAAGGAAAAACCATTTTTGGTCTCGACATTTGGAACAGCAGGCTTTCCTGAATATTCTAGACTTCGCATTTGGTCTAATGATGTGTGTGTCTAGCCATCATGGAGGTATAATTCCACTCTATTAAATGTGTGCCTTTGAATACAGTGTGCATGGCTAACATAGGCAGGACTTTTGATGAGAAAGCTCAGCGTAGCTCAGGGAAGCATGACCCTTCTCGCTGACACTCCTGGCAGGCTGGGAGATGATCCCCATCTGAGGCCATGAGACCTACGTTTGTAGTGTTCTTTCCCAGCCATAACTCTTTGCACAAGAG
This sequence comes from Onychomys torridus, assembly GCF_903995425.1. Classification (NCBI taxonomy): domain Eukaryota; kingdom Metazoa; phylum Chordata; class Mammalia; order Rodentia; family Cricetidae; genus Onychomys; species Onychomys torridus. Next base: position 34,179,814 of record NC_050443.1, read on the forward strand.
GTTCTTGTCATGTGCAAATGCTTCCTATCTGATCAAAAGCCTATTTGGACTATTTTGGGCTTTTGGCTTTACAGAGGGTTGCTTCAGATGAACCCGGGGAGTAATTAGCTCATGCCTGGAAGGTGACACTGGCCTGCCTGAACGTGCCAAGTTGGAACGTGAGGCCCTGAGCCTTGCTTTGGAACTGACCCACCTTCCCTCCCATATTTGTAGCTCTCAGCCTGTAACTCAAATGCTGATGTGACTACCTTTTAGAAATAGACAGGGAGTGAAGTTGGCAGGCACACACACTGCTGGTGATAAGCTGCCGCGGCCTGGGACCCAGCTGGGATTCAAACAGAGGTATGGATATCCAGCATCTTATTCTGCCCTTCTGATTCCAGCGAGTCCCACCACTGTCACCCAGATGAGCTTGTCCAACCCAACAATGCTGAGGACCCACAGCCTGTCCAATGCCGATGGCCAGTACGACCCCTACACTGACAGCCGCTTCCGGAACAGCTCCATGTCTCTGGATGAGAAGAGCAGAACAATGAGTCGCTCGGGCTCCTTCCGAGATGGGTTTGAGGAAGGTAAGGGGTGAAGGAACCCCTCCAACTAGGTCACATGGCATGGCACGCTCCTTCCTCTGGTCACTACAACTCTTCCCTCACCTCTGGGGGCGGGGACAGGACGAGGGGCTCTCACTGGGAAGATCTGACCTTCAGGTAACCTTTCAGGATGCTTAGGGAGGAGGCCTCTGCAAGTATTGCCGACCCTCAGCGTTGACTGGGTTCTGCCTAAGGCTCCTCTCCCTCCTGGCCTTGGGCCATGACTTCTTGGCATGTGTCTCTCTCTTGAAGGCTAGCCGCTGGCTCACTCTGTTGGCAGAAGACTTCACTGAGTTCCTCTCCCCATGCCCTGCAGCTCTGGGGGCAGGCAGCCCCGTTTACATCCAGTACTTCTTAGCTTGTCTCCAGATCTAGACTCTCAGTTTTTACCCGTTTCCTCCTTGGGCCGGTCCAACCATGGGCATTTATAGCTTTGTTCACTTTCATCAGAATTATGGAAGGAAAGTTCTGTGGGTTACCTTGTCAGCTGCCTTCATAACTCATTTCATTTCTGTCACCCCTGCTCCTTCACCCCAGACATCACGTTAGAGAGCCCCATTCTCCAAACACTGGGCTTGGGGAGGCTGGATGTAAGCTCAGCAAGCAGTGATAGAGAGGAGTTGGGCTGGCCAAGGATGAACCCCAACTCTACTCCTCCTTGGGTTTGAGAGCTAAGGCAAGGCCCTAGGTTCGGTCCTCAGCTCCAGTATAAGGAAAAAAAAAAAAAAAAAGAAAGTAATAATAGCATTCAGCTTATGGAGCTATGAGAATTAAAAGATAATTCATGTCAACGGGAGCACAGTTACACTATTGTGTGTTGTAGTCTGTGGGCCCCACATCCATATTGGTTTCCTGATGGCTCCAAGCCAAGGATGAGGATTCAGAGACAAGTGGAGCCCAGTGGGGCTCCGTCTCTATTGGAACCTTTTTGCTAACAGCAGGAGAGAATGTAGGGGTGAGTCATAGATGATTCCCTCAGCTCCCAGTCTCTGTAAAGGGCAGGGCAGAGGCTCAGTGTACTCCCAATAGGAAATTTCCAATCATAAGGAAGGGAATATAAGATACAGACTTCTGCTTCTTGGTTTTCTTTCTAAGAAAAGCTTAAAGGACTTCAGCGACAGAGCAGTGGCTTGCTGGCTAATCTTAGCGATTTGGGGCTCTCCCCAGATTTATGTCCCCCATAACCCTGAGCAGGGCAAGTTTGTAATCCTTATATGGAAACTGCTGAGCTGGAAGATTAAGGAGGAGGGGAGCCTGGGTGACCAGGGGCTTTTTGTTAGCTTTAAAGGCTGGAAATTGGTGCTGTGGTGGCTCTGAGCAACACTGTTAGGGCACATTTCATCCCTAAGACAACGGAAGAGGAAGTTTCTCCTAGGCTATCTTCCTAGTCTATCATTGGTCAGGAATGGCCACAGTGTGTCTCCCTCTGTCCCTGAGGACAGCTCCCATTTGGAGTGTGTCCTGTGCTGTGCTCATCATCTGCCATGTGTATGCCTGAGGGAATCATGAAATAGTACCAAAACTTGTCCTGACAAGTATATATGGCCTCCCCAAAGGCCAGGGACTATCACAGACTCATCCTCAGCTGGCTCTTAGGCAGTCCATCTGGAAATCAGGCAGCCTGGTTGCAGACCATCTGGGATATCAAAAGCCTATCCACAAGCATCACCACAACTTTTGTAATCCCTTGATTCATGATATGCAGAACTGCACTGCAAAGGTAGGGCTAGAACTTGGGGGGAAGGGTTGTGTTACTGCACCATGTAGATGTGACCTCTTCATCTCTGGGACCTTTGCCATCTGACTGAGTTTATTCCTTGCAAGGTTGTTATGTGGCAGAAACAGAATAGGACTTGTGTAATTAGGTTTTTAACTCCTTTGAGTGTAGGTTTTTGTTTGCTTGTTTGTTCTCATTTTAAATTAATAAATTACCACTGTTGCAGGGGAGGTCAGATCTCATGCCTGACCAGGTAGACCCTCCTGGAAATGTTTATTTTATGCTGTGAAGCAGGATTGAAGCTGAGGGAAAATTAACACAGGTGTTTGTGAGATTGAGCAGTTCCATGAGCACTTCCCATGTTTAAAGCGATGGGAGTCGTAGCCGTGTAGATCAGGCGCAGTGTGGCCCAGGTGCAACCTTTTGAAGTACTTCAGGTAAGTTCATGACCATAGACAGGATGTAATCCCAAAGTCACCTTCGGTACAGGTACACCTAAGAGAAGCTGGAGGTGTCTTTAAAATGTCTTTGGGGCTGGAGAGCTGTCTTAGAGGTTAAGAGCATTTAAAAGCAGGTACTGCCGTTGAGAAGTGACAGGGGCCCGATCCTTAGCACCTATGTATGGTGGCCTACAAGTCCCTGGCTTTTGTGCTTCTGGGAGCATTACACAAAGGGATTAGAAATGCATTACAAAACATACCAGAAGTTCTTATTAAATTTTCAACTTTAAGCCAGGTGGTAGTGGTGCATGCCTTTAATCTCAGCACTTATAAGGCAGAGGCAGGCAGATCTCTGAGTTCAAGACCAGCCTGGTCTATAGAGTAAGTTCCAGGGCAGCCAAAGCTACTCAGAGAAACCCTGTCTTGAGAAAAATAAATTTTAATTAAAAAAATTTTTAACTTTAAAATTACTTAAAAATTTAAAATTTGTGTGTGCCATGCTATGCACATGGAGATCAAGGAGAACTTTTAGGAGTTGGTTCTCTCCTTCCACCATGGGTCCTGGGTAGAGAACTCAGTTTGTCAGGTTTGGTATCAAACACCCTTACCAACTTAAACCATCTCACCAGCCCACCAAAAGGATTTTTTTTATTAAGAAAATTTTCATTCATTTTACATACCAATCAGAGATCCTCCTTCTTCCCTCCTCCCACCCTCCCAGCCTCCCCTTCCCAACCCACCCCCGACTCCCACCCACAATAAGACAAGGCCTCCCATGGGGAGGCACATCCAGTAGAGGCAAGTCCAAGCCCTTCCCCCTGCCTCAAGGCCGCACGAGGTGTCCCATCATAGGTCCAAAAGGGTTTTTAAAAGTGAAAACCAGAACTTAGTAAAACAGGTCATAAGAGAGCAGAGTGGTGGCCATACTTCCAGTCAGCAGATCCTGCATTTGAATTCCTGTGTGGCCTTAAGCAAGTTATATCATTTGAGTTCCAGACTTGGATGTTCTGTCTGTCCAGCTGCAGAATTCTGGAGGTATAGTGAGAGGCACCATCATGCTTTAGTGGTTTTGGAGCTGAAACTCTCATAGTCCAGGAGGATCCATGTCCATCCCCACCCCCAACCCCCTGGCTCTGATTCTCATCTTAAAGGTCGGCCAGCCACAGCAGCAGTTGAGGTTGGTGGGGGCTCAGAAAGTCGAGGAGGCTGTTTCTTTGGATCACAGCCTTGCCATCACTGATTTCCAAGTGAGAGGCAGGCATTAATTACAGAGAAAAGTAATGACCTCCATTTGAAGTGTGCCAGATGTGCCTCCTCTGCCTGAGTCCCTAAGCTGCTCCTGACGGCTAGGAAACTGATATGTTTGAGATGGAAAAATTGGAGACAAAACAGCAGCCAGAGTTTGTGTGGTACCCGGCTCAGCCCTCTGAGCCGGCCCTGCCAGTGTGGCTGGAGGTGACTACATGATACCCATGTCTCTTCCACCAACAGGCCTCCCAGGTACTCTGTCCACTTTGGTCTGTCATACAGAAGTGCCTTGGGACTTCTGATCCTGTGGGTATGTTAGCACAGAAAGCCATTATTGGCCATTAACGCCTTAACCTGCTTTTTATGGGGTGTGAGTCAGCTTAGTCATGCTTGGTAGAAAAACAGGGAGCAGATCTAGACTCTGGCATTAGCTGGAAGTGTGGATGTGAACTTGGTGGAGCCCCAACCTCAGAGGCAGAGGTGGGTTGAACCTGCTAGTGAGAGAGGAACCTCTGGACTGTGCTGGGTTGGAGCTGGTAGGGTTGAAAAGCACCCCAGACAAAGAGCTGCACTGGCAGAGCCTCAAAAGCAGGCAAGCGCCATCTAGAGCTTGCCTGGGAAGGAAGTTCAGGATAACCAGATAGCCATGTGTGAGAAAGGAAGTGTGGGAGGTCAGGGAAGAAATGCCATGAGACGGTTCCCAAGGGCCAGACAGAACTGTGTGTTCGATGTCTTGCTGGCAGGCAGCTTCTCCTAGCTGTTAAGTGGGGCTGAGCACACTGCTGGGGTGGCAGGAGAACTCAGTAGTGTGTGTAGAGAGATGTTGCCAGTCTTCCTTGGTCACAGGTGGGCTCCTACTCGCATGGGATGTAGGGGCATAAGGCTTTCTACCTATGGTCAGGAAAGCTGTGCCCACTAGAAAACACCTGCCATGTTTTGACACAGGGCTAGTTCTGTCTTCCAGACAAGTTGCCAGTAGGTTGTTGAGAAAATAGGAATCAGGTTGCCCGAAAGAGAAGGCAGCGTGAATGCCCAGTCTTGGGAAAACATGCTTCACAGTGAGAGCAGATAATGGAAAAGCTCCTCCAGCTGGAGATGGGAGGGAAGGCTAAGAGTATGTGAGTGTGGTTGTGAGTCAGAACCTATGGTTACCAAGCAAGGAAGAGAACACCCTTGTTCATCATGTGTCGGCACTGTACAAAAGCAAGTTCTAACTTCTGCAGAAATGCTGTGGTTTTAACTAATACTCTGCTACAAGGCTGTCCGAATCTATTATGACCAAAGACCCTTAACTTCACGATATTCATCTCTAAGCATCTAGTGGGGCATGAAATAAGACAGCCTTGCCACACAGTCAGAACACTGGAGAGTGCATCGGACAAGAGTAGGTGCAATCCGAAACAGGCACAGAGTGAGGTTAGGATCTCGTCAGCACATTGACCTGTGTTTGAACCTTCAGTGGTATGAGCATTTGATTATGTGAATATATGATCCCAGAATCACGTTATTTTGCTAGTTAAGAAAAGTGTGGTACTGCAAAAATTACTTCCTTAATGGATTAGTTCATCTTTGGCTCTGACCTGTGCTCAACCCAGGAAGTACTGGGCCAAGAATGACGGTCACAGCCAGGCTAAGCCAGTAGTGTCCTGAAGTGCTGGCCTCCTCCCAGCTCCTCTCTCCTCTTTCATGGCAGCCAGCTGTGTCTCTGACCCGTTTGTTTACTCCCACCAGTTCACGGATCCTCGCTGTCCTTGGTCTCCAGCACATCTTCCATCTACTCCACGGTGAGTCTCCATCAACGGCGGAGTGGCTGTGCTTGTGTGTGCATGCTTTGTTATCAAGTACATCAAGAGTAATTATAAGCATCCCATCTGCAGAGAGTATTCCCACTATAAAAAGATCAACTCCTAGGAGAAAATGATTTGAAATACACAAATAGCTGTCATCCCATCCCCCTGGGGCAGGGGAGAGGGCTCAGTGTGTGAAGAGCTTGTTACACAAGCATGAAGACCCAGGTTTTGATCCCCAGCCCCCATGTAAAAGCTGAGTGCACACAAATATAACCCTACCTTATAGCTACATCTTTTTTGGTGGGGGAGTTTACAAGACAGGGTTTCTCTGTGTAGCTTTGGAGCCTGTCCTCTAACTCGCTCTGTAGACCAGGCTGGCCTCAAACCCACAGAGATCCTCCTGGCTCTGCCTCCCGAGTGCTGGGATGAAGGGCGTGTGCCACCACCGCCCAGCTTTATACACATCTTCACACAAAGGCTATAGTCTTCATTGTCACCACAACTGTTAGAGGTTAGAACACACATCACATTCTTCCTGATTTGCTAGAACACTATACTCTTCTATTTGGCCTTTCTGGTGGGTGGATTTAATTGTTCCTGTTTATAGAATTATACCAGAAAAGAAGCCACTTACAATCTGGATTTTCAGGGGCTGGAGAGACGGCTCAGTAGTTGTAAGTAAGCACTTGCTGCTCTTCCAGAAGACCTGGGTTCAATTCTCACATGGTGACTCTAATTCACCTGTAGCTCTAGTTCTAGGAAATCCAATGTCCTCTTCTAGCCTCCATGGGTACCAGTCACACAGACAAACAGGCAAATACTCATACACATCAAAGTCCAGAAATCTTAAAGAAAAAAGATTCTAGGCTTCCGCAAGCTTGCAAACTCAGCAGCCCCATCGCTGGCCTGCGTTGTTCTTTTCCTTCTCTGTTCTAACTTTCTTTGTGATTGACTTGCAGCCCGAAGAGAAGTGCCAATCAGAGGTAAGAAACAGTTATGGTTGGACCCTCCTCCACTGCCAGTGTTAATTCCATCCAGCTCAGTCTGGAAAGAGACTCCCCCGAAGCAGGTAACTGTGTGTCTGTTGCTGTAGATTCGAAAGCTACGACGAGAACTGGATGCGTCCCAGGAAAAGGTGTCTGCGCTGACCACCCAGCTGACTGCAAATGTGAGTACCTATTCGAGAGCACACGCTCGCACACGTACACACACACACACACACACACACACACACACACACACACGTATGCACCATGGTAGGAGCCAGGTACAGGACGAGGGGGGTGCAGGAGCAGGACTGAGTGGGAGCCTATGCTGAAACAGGATGGGTGAGAGGCAGGGCTGGGATGGGAGCTGAGGAGCACTAAGTGGAAGGCTGTGACAGGGTAGGAGCTGGAGACAGGATAAAACCAAGTGGGAACCAAGGGCAGGATAGAGGAGACACTGGCGGTTGGACAGGAAAGAGCCATCTGCCCTGAGCATTATGCCCTGAGGCCCTGGGTCTCTGGACACTACAAAAGTAACTCCATGTGCCCAAAAGGACATGGGCTTTTAGTCCTGTGGACAATGATGCCAGGCCAGGTGCTAGCAGTATAGTATGGCTTGGGTCACTATCTGTGACATCTAAATCTGTCTTTGCTCGTCTGTGTAATGGGATGATCGCCGTCTCTGTGTGCTGTGAGGAGACCAAGGCTTGTAATCTTTTCAGTGTTAACTTATTTCCTTTCATCTTTCTGGAGATTGTGGTCTTAAAGAAAGGGGGGGACATGAGGGAACTCAGGGGGAGAGAGGCATCTGTGGCTTCCTGATCAACAGCTAGTGCTCTCTAATTACATCGTGCACAGTGCTCAGCGCTACCAGCCTTCATTCTGTGCGACCACTCTTTCTAGTGCCAGCATCCCTGGACTGTGCATCCAACAGTATGGCAGGTGGAATCACTGCCACCTTCCCATGCCAGCTCGGAGAGGCAAAATGAACAAGTTCCCTGGGACATGATCACTCTTGCCATAGTGATGAAGAAAACATAGGAGTGCCAAGCTGCATCTTGGTGGTAGGTGGGAGGGAGTCAGGAAGGGTTTCCCAGAGGAAGTCACAGCAGACTGATGTCCTGTAGAAGAGTGCAGCATCCTAACCAAAGTAAACTGTTAGTACCTAAGGCCAGGAGTGAGGAGAGAGGCATGGAAAACGTCCATATAGAGGAAAGGCTAGGAACAGATGAGTGTCTGAGCTGCTAGATGGGACTCTCGGACCTTTAGGGGAACTCTGCCAATGTGGAGGCTGAGCTTGCTATTTGGACCAAATAGACTAGAGGAGAGGCAAGGATCTCCCACCGTGTCTGAAAAACCCAGAGGAGCCCCACTGAGGGTGGGGCTGTGACCCAGAGAGGCTGAGGCTCTGAAGGCAAAGCCTGAGGTTTGGGGAGGTGCTGGGTGGCTCCAGGGCCAGAGACTTCCTGCCTAGCAGTTCACAGCCTAGCCTCAGAGCAGCACAGATCAGGGTACCAGAGCCTGTCAGGGAAAGCACACTGCATCACCCCACTGCACTCCAACAATGGAAGCCACTTCAAAGGCTGTTTGCCTTTGACCAGGCGAGTGAGTCAGGGCTCTGGAGTAGTCATTTACCTGGAGTTCTTACCCTGCTAATTCCTGCTTGAGCCTGATTGACTCCAGGAAGTGCGGCTCTTTTAAATCTGCACACGAAGCGTAAAGCGCCCTTAATTACAAGCCCGGGAAGTGTAACCACCTTCATCATCACACTGTCTCCCAAGCTCTGTACATTGTTGGAAAGCTCTATTTTCCCAAAACCTTGACACACCAGGCCACTATGTGCTTTGCAATCCTTTTTTTTTTTTTTTCCTTCACCCTCCCCATCAACAGTATGGCTATCAAAAGATCATTAGAGCCCTGGAGGGATGGCTCATCAGTTAACAGCATGCACTGTTCTTCCTGAGGACCCAAGTTAGGTTCCCAGCATCCATGTCAAATGGCTCACAACCACCTGTAACTCCAGGAGATCAGATGCCCTCTTCTGGCCTCTTTAGGTACCCCCATTTAAATGTGGTACACACACACACACACACACACACACACACACACACACACACACACTTAAAATAATAAATCTAAGAAATCATTAGAAACGATTTCAGAGCTGAATTCTCAGGCTTAGATTCTTCCTATTCAAAAAATAACATGGTGTCCTGAATCGGTCCTCTAATTGGAAAACGCAATGTATGCACCTGAGTCCAGAACTGAATGCAGACCCAGGGAGGTGAACAGTGACCCCCTGCCCCCAGGAAATGCCTCACGATTAGTGGCAGTCATCAGTGCTGCCCTTGACTCTCCCGCAAGTACAAGTGACTGTGCTTATCAGTAGTGACCTTGGGTTAATCCTTCCATCAACCTGATCTGCCACCAGGAGCTCTGTGTTGACCTACGCTACTCTACCCTCTGTGCCAGAAGGGTTGGAGGAAGGCCCCTCATAGTATTCCAAAGTGTGTTGCACCTCACAAAAGCTGCTGAGTTCAGTATTGTTTTAAAGTAAATATTTAGTCTTACCACACTCCACCTCAGCCACTAGTATTTTATTATCTGCCATCTTTCTCAGAGACCAAGCTGTGTTTGTTTTCCTAGGACAAGCTACTCCGAGATGCCCTAGCTGGTGTTTTCATAGCTCTCCGTTTGTTTTCCCTGGGAATGTGAGAATGGCGTTTGGCGGCAAGGCTGTTGTGTTATGTTGTGCAGCCCCGCTAGGCCCTGCCTCCCCTGTGTTTTCATAGCTGTGCTCAGAACACAAAAGCAGCCCTTTCACTTGCCAGCAGAACTGGATCTCTGACCCTTCAGAGCTGAGCGGTTGCTTTCTGAGCTTGCAAACACACTTTCACAGTTTGAGTAAGTAGTGATGTTCCAGGAATCGCGGGTGACGCTCAGACGCAGAGTGAAAATGAATGCCAGTCATCCTGGTTCACTCCTTCCTCCACCAGGTGAGGACAGCATGCTGTGCCCTGACCCACGGTGTCATCTTGAGTCGATAGGTTTTTACCAAGGCTAGGGAAACCGAAGCAGAAGGATGCCAGCTCATGGCCAGCCTAGGCTATGTAGTGACTACAATGTAAGCCAGCCTAAGAAAGGATGTGAGACTCAGACTCAAAAAAAAAAAAAAAAAAAAAAAAAAAAAAAACAGAAAAGAAGGGGGTGGGCTGCAGAAATGACTCTGAGGTTAAGTGCACTCACTGACTGCTCTTCTAGATGACCCGAGTTCAATTCCCAGCACCCACATGGAGGCTCACAACTGTCTGTAACTCCAGTTCTAGGGGACCTGACACCCTGACACAGACATACATGTAGGCAAAACACCAATGCACATAAATAAATTGCTTAAAAAAATATTTTGCCCTGTATTTAAGGTAAACTAAAGAAGTACAGAGGCATTTTCTCCATTTCAGATATATAGAGTATGATCAAAAAGAAACCATCCATGTCCCCTTGCTGTGATAGTGTATCTGCGCCCTGACACAGATGGTCCTGGCCTCATCTTCTGCTGCAGACCCAGCCAGCCTATCATGATGAAGTCTGGTGAACCACGGCTGAGGCACTCTGAGGTTCCCTTCTTAGGTTGGGATCCAGGCCTACTCCATAGCCCTGCCCACTTGCATCCCGCCTTTATCCTTCCCTTGGGGCACTGATCACCTTTTCCTCTGGGTTTTTACAGTGTGGTCATGCCTCGCTTTCCTGACTCTCCAGCCCCTGGTCCTTTGTGTCCACCTCAGCGGGAACTGTAAACCCATGTCCTCTATAAGAATAGCAAGTGCCCTTAGCCCCTTAGCCTTGGTTTTAATGGCATTTTCAGATTCTCCATTTAACCAGCAGTTGAATCAATCAATAATGACACATCAAGTGTTCATTACTCTCTAGTACAGGCTTAGTTTTGGTTTATTTACTTGTCTGTCTATCCATCCATCCATCCATCCATCCATCCATCTATCTATCTACCTACCTACCTACCTATCTATCTCCCTATCTATCTATCATCTATCTTTTTGTGTGAAACAGGGTCTCTCTATATAGACCAAGCTGACTTTGAGCTCACAGAGATCTGCCTGCCTCTGCTGGAATTAAAGGTGTGAGCTACCACCACTGGACTATAGTTTTGTTTTCAAACTAGGTGTATTTATATGTATGTGTGTGCTTGTTCTAGTGCATTCAGGCATCCACTGAGCTGGAAAAGAGTATTGAATCCACTAGAGCTGGAGTTGCAGGTGGTTGTGAACCACCTGACATAGATTCTAAGAGCCAAACTGCAGTTTTCTGCTCCTGTAGAGGACCTGAGTTCAGTTCCTAGAGCCTGTATGGTGGCTTACAAGCACCTGTAACTGCAGCTCCAGGGAGATCTGACATCCCCTTGTGGTTTCCTCATACCCCTGCATGCATATAGTACACTTATATGCACATAGACAAAACACTCATACACATAAAATAAAAATTTATGAATCTGTAGAAAGAAAACCTGAACCAGGAATAAAAAATAGATGCTTGACAGGAAGGTGGCTCTGAGGGTCAAGGCAAGCAGGCGTGCTTTGTCTGATGCCCTGAGTTTGATATCAGAACCCACATGGTGGAAGGAGAAAGCTCTTAACAGCTGGGCTGTCCATCCAGCCCAACAGACATAGTTTTATATTGTTACATTGTAGCATCTGAAAATTGGATGCATATTCTAATTATAACTGGCCTGGCCGCTTTTGAAACTTTTTCTTAGCCTTGTGTAAGATGTTGCATCTGGTGTCTTGTTCTAACAAGAGTGTTATCAAAGTGTGCGAGCCTGGAAGAAAGTGTCTCCCTGGGGGAGCTGGGACAGGTTTCTTCATCCAGGGAGCAGATGGGCCTTTCAGTGGCTTTTTATTAATGAGGATTATAATAAGGAAAATAAGCCAGCCACTTTGTTCATTCTACAACCCTGCTTCCCATGAGCCTCTGCTTCCCATGAGCTTGGTGATTGGTGAACAGCAGATCTTACTGCAGGGTGCTATGGAATCAGCCATAAACCAGCAGTCACAAACCCCATGTATTTCCAACAACAACCTCAAAGTGTGTTGAAACCTCTCAAAATGGACCTGTGAGAAGGAGTGTGGGAATAAACCCAGATTGGTGGTGTCATCAGTCAGACACATAAAAATTAGCTGGGCAGGGAGTGGGTAGGGCAAAGGTGCCAGGCAGGGGAAAGAATGCTTGAGGAAGAAGCATTTGAGCAAGGGCAAGGCTAGAGTTAACCATCCCAGTGAGGAAATAGGAGTCTGAACCTGTACAGGCCACATGAAGAGGCTCTAATAAGTTTCTGTCTTGAGAACCCAGTCCCCCTCGGACACTCTGGCCTTGCAAGATGACGTCACTGAGGCCCCATTTCCCCCTCCAGGCTCACCTCGTGGCAGCCTTTGAGCAGAGTCTGGGAAACATGACCATCAGGCTGCAGAGTTTAACTATGACTGCGGAGCAGAAGGTAAGGCTGGAGGGATGCCATTGCTCTTTCATTTCAGATAAAGATACAGTTTTTAACATACGTCTTGGACTAGTAGAACTTGAATGTCAAGAATAGATCTGTTGGGTAAAATACAGCCTCGATCAACCAAATGTTGGTCCTGGTGTCTCCTGTGGATCTAGTGGTCTTGGCCACTCCTGTGGCCTCCTGTGCTTCCGGATATCCTTACACTGAATTTAGATCCTGTCCATGTATGAGACAGATCTGCGACACTCCTTGTCGCTGCCCTCCTCTGTCCAGGCCAACGTTGTTCTTTAGGGAGCTGGTTTAGGACGAACCTGTTATGTCTTTCTTACCTTCAGGATTCAGAACTGAATGAGTTAAGAAAAACCATCGAGCTGCTAAAGAAACAGAATGCAGCTGCCCAGGCTGCCATTAATGGAGTGATTAATACACCAGAGCTCAACTGCAAAGGTAACACACAAGACACACCGTAGACAGACAGCCTCTGTCACAGTGCAGGATGCAGCCCCCGCTAGGGGGCAAGTGACTGTCACTCAAGCTGTAGATCTAAGGGGCAGGTCCCAGAAGACAGACCTTTTCATCTGCTTTCTTTTGGCCCCTGTAGAGATGATTAGCATGGCACATTCTCTTCCCTGAAAAATTTTAAAGATGGAAGAACTAGGTTTCTTATGGAGAAGCATCATAGTGTTTTCTGGCTTCTCTCATGCCTCCATGATTATTTATATATGCATATTGCAGAGAAAGCAGAAGAGGTTCATCTCATAGTTGCCCTAGGAAACTCCCCGAATAAATTGTTTGGCTTTGTGTGTTGTTAGTTAGTGGACATGCAGGTGAGTTTGCTCCAGCAATACTCATTTGAACAGCAGCTGTGCTTGGTGCAGTATGGGTACCTAGCACTTAGAGCAGGTTTGCCCTCTGTTTTCAATACCATGCCAAGTGATCTCCTTTTTAAACTTGCTCATCTTTCTTTCTACTATGTTGTGAGGCCCCTTCAGGCCCTTTGCTCACTGTTGATGGTGGCTTTCCAAGGTCAAAGGTAGTTAGGAACAGAAGTGTGCCTGGACCCTCAGGCCTTCTGGCTCTACAGCATGCTGTCTTCAGGACAGTTCTATCCATCGGAGGAAAGCTAACTACAACCATGATTTCTCCCATCTCTTGTTCCTTCCGGCATTGCTGTTCTTCAGACATTGGGCCTCCAAAACAGGAGTGATGGAGTTGAGGTAGGAAGGGTTAGAAAGAGTTAGCAGTACAGAGTGGAGGGAGAAGAGCCCTGGAGGCCGAGGGAAGAGAAGGCATCATGGAAGGACTGAGATGACATGGGCTCCGTGCTTCCAAAGGGCCACAAGGAGGCAAGTAGGGCAGGAATCCAGCACTCAAAGGAGCAGGGTGAGCTGTGCAGTTCAGGAGAGATCACTGGGGCCCTGGGTGCCATCCCTAGTGTGAGATGAGATGGGAGGGCTCCTGTGGGAATACTGCTGTGTTTAGAAGCATATCCCCCTCTGTCAAAACAGGACTGGTGTTGGAGAATGTTCCTTAGGCTTTCTAACTTCCATTCTGCAGAGTGCAAGGTGATAGACATAGCCATTATCAGTTCAAGGTTCTTACAGCCAGTAGCAGGGCACATGCCCTGGAGTTAAAGGAGGCGGTTCTTGGGGACAGAAGATTGCATTCTAGGGCTCAGGGGCCCACATGCCTTGCTTTGCTCTCCAGGAAATGGCAGCACCCAGGCTGCAGACCTACGAATCCGCAGACAGCACTCCTCCGACAGCGTCTCCAGTATCAATAGTGCCACCAGCCACTCGAGCGTGGGCAGCAACATAGAGAGTGACTCAAAGAAAAAGAAGAGGAAAAACTGGGTGAGTGCTCATCCTGGCTCTCCCAGGGCCTAGCTCACGGTCTTCCCCAGAATAGGTGTCTACAGATAAAGGCCAGGCTGCCTCCTAACCTCAGAACCACAGACCTTGGAGACTAGGTCCAAGGAAGTGCCTTGGGGTAGGCCTTTTACCAAAACCGATGGTGTGCTCAGCAGACGGTGGCTTGATCAAGTCCCGCACTGTGGTTTTTCTCTCCATGAGACTGTGTGATGTGCCTGTCTTTCATTTCATGTATACCTCATTTCTTTCTCATCTTACACTGGCCACAGAGTCCAGAGCTTAGTGAACCTCTTATTCCTATTTACTGTTTTGCGCTTGGTCCTGAGGATGAAACTCAGGGACTCCATGCCCGCTCCACTCCTGAACTATACCCCTCCTGCAGCCTTTAGCAGAACTACTCCTAAGTAGTTTCTTCTTATGAGTTCCAAAGTAGTTTTTTTTTTAAAGCATGTATCAGTAGTTATCTCATCCATAACCATAATCTTTACTTGTTTATTTATATCCTTATTTACACAAGGTCTCACTCACTATGTAGACCAGGCTAGGCCCGACTTGCAACAGTCCTGCATTTGCCTCCCAATTGCTTGGATTACAAGTGTGTGATATTTATTTATGTAATTGCCTTGGATCATATCAAACCAACATTCTCACTGAAAATTTTGTAACCATGTTCTATGAGTATGTTTCATAGTGTTAGTGTTAGGGGTCAAGGGCCCGAGCTTAGGCTTGTGCCTCAGAACGTTGACTCTAATACAGTCCCTATCCATAATCCTAAAATGCTCCTTGATTTTCTGCCAGGAGTGCTAAAAGGCTGCTTTCTTTGCTCCAAGAAAGTCCCCAGCACTTCTGCCCAGTTTCATTACTGCTGCCACAACTTGAGGACAGTGAGGGAGGTCTGTTCCCAGGAACACCCTGGGTATGTCTGAAGTGGCCAGGCTCACCAAGCCTCATTGTTAGCGCTGACATGGTCCTGTTTCATGGTGGTGTCACGTCCTTTGTGCCATTTATGTCTTGCTCATCTTGACTCATCTTGGATGGGTGGCGAGGTCTAGTTAGCAGCAGAGGAGTTGGGGTTTCGTGATGCTGGTCATTGGTAACTCAACTTAGAGGTGAGCTACCAGGCCATATTCATGTGATCCTCTTACTATTCTGGTTAGTTTGTTTTCTTTACGTTACTAACCGTTTTTCTTAGCAACTTGTTTATTGTAACTAGAGAAGATTAACTCGTGTTGCTATCTCTAATATGCAGTTGATAAATGTAGTCTGATCAGATTCTCAAAACGATAGGAAAACACAGGGCCAGTGAGTTGGCCCAGCAGGTAAAGGCATCTGCCATGCAAGCCAGATAGCCTGAGTTTGATCGCTAGAACCCACATAAAGATAGAAAGAACCAACTCCATAAGGTTGCCCTCTGCCATCTGCACATGCATAGTGGCACACTCATTAACCCCCCACATAAACACAATAATAATGATGATGATGATAATAATAATGATGATGATGATAATAATAATGATGATGATGATAATATTTAGGAAAAGAAAAGGGAAAATCCTGGCTGTTTTTAGCTAGCCAAGAAATGAAACTTGTTTATGTTGCTTCTAGACAATTCTCCATGAAGCCAGGAAGTGGGTAACAGACATTCTCGGCTTTCCCCAAAGCTTAACTCAGTCTCAATTTTGTAACCTCCTCATTCACCTGGTGCTTTAGCTCTCTGGCTCGTGTGACAAAGCCCGGCTCTATGACTACTGTCTGCAAACAGGAGCATCGGTACACAGCAAGAGAGCAGTGGGCCAGGGCTTGCCCACAAGCTGGACTAGCAGCTTGTCAGATATGACTCACAAGTGGGGAAATCCCTAGAATTTATTTTCTGAAGGAAAAAAGGTCCCAGGAAAAGGAAATGACTCCTAAAATACCTATTTTGAAGACAAAATATGATTACTTTTGTTTGGAACCTAGATAAATATATGCTGGTCATGGCCCTTGGAGAATTTCAGTTCTCATCAGAATTTCCATGTCTGCCTCAGGGGTTAGGAAATGGCTTTACCCCTTTTCTGTTTTTTCCCAGTGTACTTAATGAGTTTTGTAGACAGCTATGGGATTCCCGAGTGACAAGTGAGAGAGCCAGATCCTTTGCTTGTTAGATTATGTTCCTCATGGCAGGAGAGCAGGAACCCCTAAGTGGACACAGCAAAGAGCTGTGCAGACTCAAGAGGCCAGTACAGATGTCAGTCCTCCATTGCTGAGGAAATACAGATGTCAGTCCTCCATGGCTGAGGAAATAAGATATGCCTTCCGTTGCTGCTCAGACATAGAGATGGTTAAAAAGACAGACAGGAAAGCAGGGGAAGCCATTGCAAGTGAGAAGCTGGAAAAGCCCAGGCTGTAGGGAACCCCTCAGCTTCCTCGTCCCTTCCTTTCATGATAGAAGGAGATGCTCCCCCCAACCCATGCTGTTCAAGCATCCCACTTCCACCAGAAGCCTCTGTGGTGTTTATTATAAGCCATGTCGCCTCTGAAAAGTCCTAAGCTTTCCCTGTCACTGGCTTTCTCTGTTAAAAATTGTCTTTTTTCCTTCCCCTTCCCTGTTTTTGCTTGCATTTTCTCTGGCAGGTCAATGAGGTAAGCGAGATCAAGTTTAATATCAGATACCAAGCTAACCCATCCATTGATATGACTAACCTCATCCGCATCTGTCCCCACATCCGAGCATCCTGCTTTGTTGCTGTGTAACCTCATCTTCCCACACACACCCGCTGAGCCAGGCTCTGTCTTGCTGTTGGCATCTATTCTGGAACGAAGAGTAGGCATGGAATGCCCCCACAGGCCCATCCTGAGCTGTCAACGCAGATAACTTCCCTTCCCCGAATGCACTGATTCCACAGAGCTGTTGGGTGCCTTTGCCATTGATGGGGGAAGTGTGGTCCAGTTAACTGCTCTTTTGTAAGCATGCCTCTGCCTGGGTCTCACCTTGATGAGGCTGACCATCTTGTATATTCAGTTGCGCAGCTCCTTCAAGCAAGCTTTTGGGAAGAAGAAGTCCCCCAAGTCAGCATCCTCACACTCAGACATCGAGGAGATGACAGATTCTTCATTGCCTTCCTCACCAAAATTGCCCCACAACGGATCCACCGGCTCTACCCCGTTGCTGAGGAATGCCCACTCCAACTCTTTGTGAGTCTATCTAACAGACAATACCTTTTGCTCCTGCCTTATTTAGGGTTTCTGTTGCTGTGAAGAGACACCATGACCATGGCAACTCTTATAAAGGAAAACGTCTAATTGAGGTGGTAGCTTACAGTTTCAGAGGTTTAGTCCATTATCATCACTGCAGGGAGCATGGTAGGCAGACATAGTGCTGGAGAGGTGGGTGCTACATGTTGATATGCAGGCAACAAGAAGTAGATTGTCTGATTGGGCATGGCTTGAACATATGAGACCTCAAAGCCCACCTCCACAATGACACACTAATTCCAACAAGACCACACCTATTCCAATAAGGCCATGACTCCTAATAGTGCCACTCCCTTTGGGGGGCATTTTCTTTCCAACCACCACAGCTCCTAAGAGCACTTTCTTCTATATGGAAGTCCTGTAATACAGCCCTTTTCTTGGGGGCTCCTCCAGGCTTTGCTTTAATAAGCTTTGCATGTTCTTCTAATTTTTTCAGACTTTGGGGTCGGGGGTGGGGGGAGGCAGGGGGAGGCTGAGAGAGATGGAAACCTGAAGTTTCCTCAGGGTGTGCCATTGTTCATGATTAGCAGCTGCCTTTCAGCAAGCTGTTTAACTTCTTCTGTTTGTGTATTAACGGGGGTAATGACTATTGTCATCTTATCCCATGCTCAGGGGTGAGCAAGATAAACAGGTGCAAAAGAGCGAAGTCGTGTAAGTGTGGACAGTTTTTACTGAAACCCTGGCTTCTCTGGATATGGTACTGAGGTTGTCTATTTCTTATTTGGTTGAAATCTGGTGTTGATTGTTTTCTCTGAGGATAGAACCCCAACATCGAAAAGACTCTGCATCTCATAAAGTGATTCATCCTGAGAGAACACAAGGCTAGAGAGCCTGGACCAGAAATAGCTTGGGGTGGGCCAGTGGCGACATGAGTATCAGCTCAGAACCCGACACAATTGCCTTCCTGTAGCACTGAGAAAGCCTCCCCCAATAGTATTTCCAGTAGGCCTAGGGTCACTGGTGAAGAACCATGTAACAAGCTGCTGCAAAGAATAACAGTAAGATGAGGCTGTGTGTAAGAGAGGATCCATGGGCATGGCCAGAACAGCCACTGAGAGCAGATCAAAGCAAAGGACGAGATTTGTCAGGTACACCTTGGTTTCTCTGTTGGTGACAGTGGAGGTCTGTGTATCTCCTCCACTGGATTCTTGAGGGAGATGATTAGAACCTGTGCATTGAAGTGCCTCTTGTCTTCCATCCTTCATTCCCAGAAGGTCACATCTATGGAGCTGATCTGCTTAATGCAGCAGCCTCCTGAGGGCTGTGGCCTACACAGTATATCTAGCCCTACCCCAGTGCTTGGCGCTGGCTGCAGGAAATGCAGATAGGTTGGTGCACTTACTATGTGGAAGACAGGGTGTAGAAGACAGCACATAAATTAATTTGTGTCTTTGAATACCCCTTAGTGAAAACGAAGGGTCTCCATGGTGATCGCTTCCTTCTCCTTTTGGGAGGAACCCAGTGGGAAGAACCTGGATTAGGAAGGAGGCAGCATTGACAAGCTGGTCTACTGTATGTCCTTGTCTTGCTGTATTCTCTTGAATGGAAGAAGAGATGAATCTGAGAGTGTAAGCCCCTCTCACATGACCCACAGGGTTTCCAAGAGGTAAAGACAGGACAGGTCTCCCTCATCCATCCCAGAGCGTCTTGACTTAGCAGTTGCCTCACCAGAGAGGAAGGAGCCCACTGTATCTTCTTGATTCCTGGATATGAACTTGGCATACAGTGGTCTGTAAGAACAGGCTGTCAGAGATGGCATTCTTTAGGGATTAAGGCCTCATTTGCCTGATGCTCAACACGGGAACCATGGTCTGTGACATATATCCCCACACGAAGCAATACAGTTCATTACACTCCTAAGCCCCCAACCCCTTACCAGGAGGCATTCTTGGTTCTGCTACAACAGTGTCCCAGATATTTATAATTCCTTCTTACGTTGATCCTATCTACTGTGGCATGACAGACACTAAGCATAGAATTCTGAAATCAGAGAAGCCTAGAAAATCCAGGCAGTTTGTCCCAACATTGGTTAATTCTAAGAACGAATGTGGGATGCAGCCACTTTAGAAGGGGTAGTCAGGGGAGGCCCCTCTGAGTGGGGTATTTCAGCAGAGAGCTTTGCAACAGAAGGAGCCACTGGTTCATTCTGGTCAGAAACACTAGCAGCTGTAATAAGTCTGATTCTGAAACTCAGTAGCTTCCATAGCTCTTCCTGGTTTACCCCCAACCTGGCCAGCTGGTGCCTGCCCTGACCAAGGACCTCTGCTCAGTAGTCCTGCATCCAGGCTGGTCAGAAGGACATGTGTACAGGTCCCATGGGAAGGTTTTGTGGGCCATGCCTGCAGGAGGCACCTGTCCGCTCCTACCAAAGCCCACTGTCTGGAACCCAAGGCCATACAACCTTGTCAGGGAACAAGCAAAGAAGACAATTGGCTTTGGTGATCACAGATCAGCCTCATACCGAGCAAGGCAGCCTTCTCAAGAAATCAATAGTACAAGATCCCAATGTGGAAATGGGCTGATAGGTCTGAGCGGGTGGAGGGATAGCCTGCTTGCGATAGGATGATCAAGGAGCAGCATGGCCTGCTGAGGCTGGAGACAGGTGGTACTGTAGCCTGTGGGGCTCGGAAATCAGAGTATCGCCACATCTGATGTCAAGTGTGACAGCAAGGTGCAGAGGTATTTTAGGCAGAAAAGTGACATAAACTGAATTTGAATTCTCTGGACAGCAGTGTAGGACATGAGGAGTAGAGGGAGGTCTCAGCAGCGTTTCCCAAGCTTCACCTGCTCTGTCGTTTGAACTCTTCAGTCACAGTCCTCTCCTCAAAGCCTTGGCTACTGCCCAACGTGCTCTTCATCTTGGTATCCACTCCTCAGCCTTCTGCTCAAGCTGACCTCCTCCATAAGGCCTGACCTATCTGTCATGCATAAAGGAACCCCCTTCCTCTGCTTTGTTATTTACCATTGTGCAGATCCATCGGACGGCGGGATTTTTCTTGGGTTTTAGTTTATTGTCCCTCTTCCCACCCTCGCTGTATGCTGGCGGGTACTCTGTTGGTTTAGAGACACTCCGGTGCTTGCTGCACTGGCTGAATGGCTGTTGGGAGACCCAGGTGAAGTGGGATAGTGTCCTTGTTAATGTTCTTATTGCTGTGACCTGACACCTGATGAAAAGCCACTGAAAAGAGGAAGGGCATCTTTTGGTGTGTAGTTTTCAAAGGGTGTAGTTCATCACAGTGGGGAAAGGGTTATAGCAGGAGTGTGAGGTGGCAGGTCACATTGCACCTACAGTCATGAAGCAAGAGTGGACAGGAAGTAGGGGCTGAGCCATCAAGCCTCAAGGCCCGCCCCCGGTGACACACAGCCTTCCCAAACAGCAGCCCAGGTGGGAATCAAGTGTCCTGGCACCAGAGCCTATAGGGAACATCTCATATGCAAGCCACCACTGCTGGCGATCCAGAGCGCCACTTGAGTCATGGTGTGTGTGATGCCTAGGAGATGTTCCTGTGGAGGTGTCAGCCAGCCTGGAGTGCCTGTGTGTGTACATCTGGGAGCTCTCAGTTGGGTGGAGCGGAGATGGAGAGCAGAGGGCAAGGACCAGCTCTGATGTGCTGACATTCAAAGTTCAGGAAGCAAAGCAGAGGTAGCCAGTGGCGTGGGAGGAGACCAGGAACACAGGGCGTAACTGCATGGGAGAGGTGATAGAAACCTGGCCACATGCTGCTGGGTGGCCTGTCAGAGAGGCAGAGAAGCTGCAGCATCCACAAGAGGAGCGAGACGGCGCCTTCCAAACCACTGCCCCCATAGGAATGGGCAGGGCTGGCTCTCGACTCCTCAGCCCTTTTCGTACATTCCACAGCCTCCGCGGCCATGGGAGATGTTGGTTTTGGGTCCGGTTTTCTAAAGGGTGAGCTGAGGGCAAGTACTTATTTCTAACCTTGAAAGGTTTGTAAAAAATGTGCAAATGTACATTTGAGAGGGGTTTCAAAGATGAAGCCAAAGGCAGAGGGTTAGGCGTGGAGAAATCCCTCCTTGTGGGTGAAGGGATGGCAGCTCTGAGGAGGCCACATTTCCCACACTCCACACATTTAAAATTGGGTCTGCCACCAGCCCACATCTGGAAAGACAGAGGGAGATGATAGAATAATGTGCGAGAGACTAGAAACAAAAAAGATACATCAGGTCCTTTTAGTTCACAGGCTCTGAAGTAGAAAAGCCTGCTTTGATGGCCTCCTGGGTATAGTCCAACAACCTAAAGTCAAGCCATCTCCCTTCCTCTGGATTTCATCCCCCCTGATTTGTCATGCTTACACAGTGTGACCATGGGCACAACGATGGCTCTGTGCCTCGTTCTCCCCACTTTACAATCGGAGTCATGGCAATGTATAAGGCAGTCGGAAACTATGCTTCAGGTCCCTCCAGAAAACACTGCTGCATACCTACTATGTGTTGGCAAGTATGACCAGACACTAGGAATGATTGATTCAAGAACAGTCTAATCCCAAAGGATCTAGTGCCAAGCAGGGAAGGAGCTAGGGGAAAGAAGGAAGGCACAATGCCCTTCCCTTTTCATCTTGTGTTGCTCTCTGTGACTGTGGCTGCATAGAGTAGATCAGGTGAGTTACACACAAGACATTCATTTAGCTTACAGTTTGGGGGCATATGCCAGCCCCTACTTGGCACCTGTGGATGGCCTTCTTGCTGGGTCATTGCATAGTTGGTGGGTGGAGGGGTTTCACATCTCAGGCTAGAGCAAGACCAACCATTCATTTAGATCTTTCATCTCCTGTAAAGCCACTCATTCAGTCATCCGGCCCCACACTCGTGATCTCATCTAATGCTAATTACCTCCCCAAGGTCCCACCTCCAGACATCATTAAACCAAAGCTTTGGGACTGAGTCTCATGGTAAGTTTGGTAGTAGGTCCCGCCCCTTTTGTAGAGGCCACGATTGGCCAAGCTTTGCAAAGCAACCAGAGTTGTATAGTCACAAATTAGGCCCTGAGAGAGCTTCCTAGAGAAGTACAGGCCATGTGACCCCTACCTGGAGCAGAGTTCTGAGTAGGACAAGGGAACAGACCCAAAGCTTGCAGCAAAGCCTGGAGCAGACCCCACCACACTCTCAGTGAGACCTGAATACGAGTGTATCTCTGAAACTAAAAGCATGACTGTAATTCCATCCTACAAACCGCAGGCCACTTGGAGCACAAAGAGTCAGGTAAAGGCTCTTTTGATTTTGAGTTCCACAGTCCTTTGGCTTCTCACAGATTCAGAAGAGGGATAATAACATTTGGGGGAATTCTTGTGTTTGGTTTTTGTTTTTGTTTGTTTTGTTGTTTTTTTGTTTTTAATTGAGAAAATATTGAAGTAGACTTGCTTCCTCAGTTTTTCGTGATTTTTTTTTGAAGACAGGGCCTTACTCTGCATCCAAACAAGCCACGATCCTCCTGTCTTAGCTACCTAGGACTCCGGGCACAAGCCTCCTGGCAAGTTTGCTAGTTGGTAACTTAAAAAGCAGGAAATGGCTTTGTCACTTAGAAGCAGTTCACATTGAGGCCCATTCAGCAGCTCGAATCAGTTTGAGTGGTAGACATTCCTTCCAGCCTTTGTGTCTCTTTGAACAGTTTTCTGACTGTCTTCTGCTGGCAGCTAAGTTTGCACCCCCAGCCTGTTTCACGGGTAGGATTTGTTTGGCCCCAAGTCTTAGGCAGCGACTGGCATGGCCACCACCTCCAAAGCCAAGCACTCTGTCTCCCAGGAAGTCATCAGCTCCAGCTCTGAAACTTAGGAATTTAGGGCTGTAGATATAATTCTAAACAGTCTTATTAAATAAGAAACACAGAGCCAAATAAAGAGTTAAAAGCCCAAGAGGTCAGAGCACTACCAAATAGCCTTTAGCTTACCAGCCTCTGTCATCCTTCCCCTGAGAAAAGGGACCTACTTCCTGTGTGTCTGTATTTTTTATTGACTTTCTGTTCTCCCTTCTCATTGGCTATAAAGGCAACCAAATGACTTCCTCATCACTGCTGTCTGCCATGTGATCAGGATTAAGGGAGTGTGCTACCACTGCCAGACTTCTGCTAAATGGCTTGCTATTAGCTCTGACCCCCAGGCAACTTTATTTATCAACATACAAATAAAATCACATTTCAGCACAAATAAAATATTACCATATAGGGTGGTTTTGGATGTTTGGTTTTCTGAGTTTTATTGTTCTCTCCCATCTTTGGTCCAAATCATTCCCAGTCACCCAGTATCCTTTCAACATCACAGAACTGTATTTTAGTAGAACTGGCCCTTCCAGTGGCTACTACTTACCATGGCTTGCACCTCCTACTGACTTGCAAGAGTTCCACAAAAAACACGAGTATCTCAAGAAGAGCCCTGCCTTGCTCTTTCTTGAGTAGAGTAGCCGCACTTTGATCCGATGTGAACAAGTTGTCCACACTGTGTCATGGCTCTCAGGAGCTTTGGCTTCATGTCAACTCATACTCTTGGATCTTGAGCCCCAAATCTGCTATTTTCTCATGTAAGAATGAATGTGAGAAGCAGGCAGGGCATGGGGGACTAACAGCAGATCTTCTTAGACACCTCAAAGCGTGAGTTTTCAGAACAAAATGGAAAATCAGATTAATTCTATCTACTCATATGTTCAGATCACCTATATCTCTCCCTCTCCCTTCCTCTCTTTCTCCCCCCCTCCATTTGACCAGAAGAAAACCTTGTTCTTGAGTTTCTGATCTTGGTTATTACCTCACTTCTGAGAGGGATGAGGCTGGCTGTGTCTGCCCTGGGAAGTGCTCATACTCCAAAGGTTCCTGCTCCCATCTACCAGTTCCTGATTACCTCTGTTAGAGCAATGTTGAGGAAAGATATAGTAGAGCCCTTCTGGTGACTACTGCTCTGCATAGGTTGAATAACAAAATCTGTGTGTTTTGGATGCTTTGGGTATGATCCTCTTGAGAAAGCAGTAGAGGCTGGAGGAGGGGCTGATACGTGCTGAGCTCCGAGTAATGGTTATGATGGTGCTGAGCACTGTAGTGATGATGATAGTGCTGAGCACTGTAATGATGATGATTGTGCTGAGCACTATAATGGTTATGATGGTGCTAAACACTGTAATAGTTGTGATGGTGCTAAATACTGTAATGGTTGACCTGGACCACTCTCGGAGGGGGCAAGTAAATTAAATGAGAGCTTATTTTGTCGGTAACATCCTCTCTCCCTAGAATTTCTGAGTGTATGGACAGTGAAGCTGAGACAGTCATGCAGCTACGCAATGAGCTGAGAGACAAGGAGATGAAGCTGACAGACATCCGCCTGGAAGCGCTCAGCTCTGCCCACCAGTTGGACCAGCTCCGAGAGGCCATGAACAGGATGCAGGTGAGTGGATGGTGAACAGAGCTCCAGGAAGCTGCAGAGTGGCAGCCTGGGGGTGAAGGGATACAGATGGGTGACCATTGCTGCCTCCCCCACCCCCCTCTTTAATTTTTGGAGAGCAAGTCTTCAGGTCAGACCTTGTGTGGCTGCACACTGCCTCCTCCTTCACAGGTGCCCCCTACAGCTGGCCGTCAAGCCTTCTACCTGCCCTTTCTACTCTTGGCCGATTCTGCCTCCCCTCGCTCTGCCTTCCCACAGCACTCGAGTGGAGCTGTGCTGAGTGGCTCTGTGTCCCTACAGTCTGTTCAATGTTATTCCTTCCACTTGAGTATCCCCTGTCTATCAAAACTGGACCCCGCCCACCCCCAAGGCTCAGCCTGGTCCTCATCCCAAACCTCTCCATGTCCTGCAGCTGGAAGAGCCAGTGGCTTCCTTTGAAGGTGGCTTCAGACTGGTTCTTGCAAGCCCCACCTTCTGCTGTGGAGTGAAGGCATTCCAGTCTTGTGAGCTGCATTTTGCAGCAAGGCTTGCTTGCATTCGGTTCTTTATGGACAACTGTAGAAGGATAGACTCCTATGGAGTGTGCTAAAGGTGACCTCATTGGAGAGCATCATCCCAAAGAACATTCCCTGGAACTATGAGCGAGGAATCTGTGAGAGGCTCCTGGAAAGGAAAGCTGCTCGGTAATTAGTGTGCGAGGGAAATAACACCGTGTGCCTGTCTCAGTGTCGCAAAGCAAACAGCTCCGTAACGCTCAGAGAAGTCCTGGAGTTGAGGAATCCGTCACTCAAAGTTCTCTAACCTCTTTGGTGGCCAGACTCTTTTACTCTGGCCACTCAGGCAGCTGACCCTAGGGAAGGCAATTTCTGTATACTCCCTAAAGAGCAATTTTCCATGAGGAGGGGACCAGCCCTGCCAGAGTCTTGACTAGCAGGGAAGGTGGGCATGTTGTGGAGTCTCCCCAAGGGTGTGCCTGATTTTGGCTGGTCTAACCTCCAGAAAAGGCATGCTCCATTCATGACATCATCTATTGAGTCAGTTTCTCCCTTATTTTTTTGCAGAGTGAAATTGAGAAGCTGAAAGCTGAGAATGACCGACTGAAGTCTGAGTCTCAAGGCAGTGGCTGCAGCCGGGCCCCCTCCCAGGTGTCCATCTCTGCTTCCCCAAGGCAGTCTTTAGGCCTCTCACAACACAGCCTGAACCTCACAGAATCCACCAGTCTAGGTGAGTGGCTAACAGGCTGGGGGCAGGTCAAGTGGACCAGCCTGGGTAAGTGGCTAACAGGCTAGGGGAAGGTCAAGTCCACCAGCCTGGGTAAGTGGCTCGTAGGACCAGCAGCAGGCCATGTACACCAGCCTGACCAAGTGGCTCACAGGCTGGGTATAAGCTGAGTATATCAGCCCGGGTGAGTGGATTGTGGGGCTCTGGGTAGGTCTACCCACCAGCCTGGGTGAGTGACTCATAACACCAGAACAGATGGAGGCCTGCAGCTGGCACTCCAGTCTCCAGGATGAGCAGGTCCACAGATCTGACGGTGAGGTAGCAGGTGTGTGTGCACTTGGGGTGTGTGTGTCTGGGTGTGCATCTGCTACCAACATGAGCCCAGCCATTCGAGTATTCCATGCTTTGCTCCAGCACCCTAAATTCTTCGGACCATGAGCTTGGGTTTCTCCTTGCCCACCATGCTGACTTCTGCTCAATCCATTCTAAGAAGTTGATCTGCAGGCCCAATGCTCGTATATCCCTTGGTAGTAGGTCCTCCAGCGGCCATGTCTGGGCTTTCAGCCTTCTGGCTGTTGGGGTAGACTTCAGGCTGGCACGTCATCCCAGAACGCACCTTCAGTTTTCTTTGTGAGCATTTCAAGGCTGACGCTTTTTATTTTTTACCCATGATGCTGTTGCTGTTGTTGAGTCTTCCTCGTACTTCCATCCAGCAGGGTGCATCGTCAGCCTGCTGGCTTCCTGGTCTTCCCACCATTGGTTTCTGTGATCGCATTATCCATCCTGCCCTCTCCCATCCCCAGCCTACCGCCCCTGCACCCTGACACCTGTTTTGGCCTGCTGCTGTGCCCACAGGCAACAGAGGTGTCGGGAAGCAGCTTTGCTGTCCCACGTGCCTAAGGCTGTTGATGTTTTCCATTCGCAGACATGTTGCTGGATGACACTGGTGAATGCTCGGCTCGGAAGGAAGGAGGCAGGCATGTTAAGATAGTTGTCAGCTTTCAGGAGGCAATGAAGTGGAAGGAGGTTAGTCGGCTCCCTCTCCCTGCTCACCTGTCCTTTCCCAGGTAGAAATGGCCTAGCTTAGTGACCGGACACCTAAGAATGGTGGTGGGAATTGCTAACACCTCTCTTGATATCATAGTCTCCCTTACTCACAGGGGACGCATTCCGAGACCCAGGGGATGCTGAAGCGGTAGAGTGGACCCAATACGTGCTGCGTTATACTATACATGAATATGCATGATGGAGTTTCATGGATAGAGTCTGTAAGAAATTAGCAAGGGGAGCTTGGTGATGTAACTCAGTAGCCAAGTGTTTGCTAGCATGTACAAGGCCCTGGGTTCCATTTCTAGCACCACAGTAAAAAGCAAAACAAAACAAAAAATCAGAAAGAAAAGACATTGTAAAGATAGAATGGAATACTTACTACCATGTTCTGAAAACAGAAAGTGAGACCTCCGCTGGGTGGTGACTCTTGTACCTATAATCCTTGGCGGTCCTCTGTGTCACAATCTTTGGCAGCCCTTATACCCACAATCCTCAGCAGCCCCTCCTATACCCACAATCCTCAGCAGTCTCTCTTGGCCCACACTCCTTGGCAGCCCCTCCTATACCCACAATCCTCAGCAGCCCCTCCTGCACCCAATCCTCAACCGTCCTTATATCTGCAATCCTTGGCGGTCTCTCCTGTCCCCACACTCCTTAACTATCCTTTGACATAAAGCAAGCAAAAAGCACTTCATTTCTTTGTTTAAAAGATTGATAAAGCTGGCTAAAAAAAAAACAGTGTCCTTTCAGAAACACTAATGCTCTCCAAAATAGCTTTTCTGGCTGGGCAGTGGTGGCACACGCCTTTAATCCCAGCACTCGGGAGGCAGAGGCAGGTGGATCTCTGTGAGTCTGAGGCCAGTCTAGTCTACAGAGAGTGAGTTCCAGGGCAGCCAGGACTACACAGAGAAACCCTGTCTGGAAATAACAAAAGAAGAAAGAAAGAAGTAGCCTTTCTGGATTTACTGTTTTCCTGAAGCATGTCCCAGTAGCTATGAACATTTTATTGGTAAGGCAGAAGAGGAAGCTGACTGGACTTAGCTGATCCAGGGCCATTTCTGTCTCATCAGAGGCTACAGATGTAGCGTTCACCAGGATGGGAGACAGAAGGCCCTTGGCTGAGTCTAGGGAGCACAGGGGCTTAGAGTAGGGTGGGTAGGGCATCCTGACTCCCTGTGCTAGAAGCCAGCAGTTCTCTGGTATGGTTTCTGTTCTGATGTATATACCTACCAGAGACTGTTCTGAAGCAGAGGTGGAGGGCTGCAAGGTGAGCTGTACTTTGGTGGGTAAGTCCTTTTGGATGCCCTGGATGACCTTGGCCATCCATCATAGTGGGAAAAGGTCTCATGCGTCTCCACATCCTTGATGTTTGAAGTTGTAGTTCATGGCATTTCTAGCCAGCGTGCTGTTACGGTTTCAGACAGTTGGGAAACCAAAGTGCCCATCAAAACAAAGTGTCTGCAACCAGACTTTTCCTTGCTGGCTTTGTCACTGTGTGACTGACTTGCCAGTGGTTTTACAAGTGTCTGAAGGAAAGGAAGCTCAAGAACTCAGCTACCAGAGGCCTGGCCTGTCAGGTCGACAGCATTCTTAGAGGGCAGGCAGGTGGCATCCCTGTGTATTTCTGATCCTCCTTGCCATTGTTCTCAATGTCACAGCTGACATTCTTCCAGGACTGTAAGCCACTTCCACTAACACTGTTGTTCTGGGCCACTGCAGCATACCCCAGGCGTTCTGACCATGGTGTTATCCCCAGTATGCAGCTAAGAAACCCAAGAGCACAAGGCTCTGGCGGCCACTGGTGCTCCTCTCTGCCGACTCTTCACTACTGCGTGCCTGCGCCCGCCACCCAGCCCCACCCCGTCCTAACTACATCCTCACAAGCATGCGAGATATTAAAAACCCAACAGAATGGAATGTTTTCTCGGCATCCTCTTCATTGATGTGATCAGTTAGCCCCTGTGGGTGTAGAAGAACAAGAAGTGGGAAAACTGATAGATAGCTGTTGGCAGTCTTCCCAGAATTTTACTAATTTTCTGAATTGAGCTTGTTTTAAGTTTTAGTGAAAGAAAAGTAATAAATATTGTTTTTAATTATAAGAAGCCAGGCCCACACCTTTAATTCCAGCACTTTTGAGGCAGAGGTGGGAAGGTCTCCAAAAAGAAAAAAGAAAGAAAAGGAAGGAAGGAAAGAAGGAAGGAAGGAAGGAAGGGAGGGAGAGAGAGAGAGAGAGAGAGAGAGAGAGAGAGAGAGAGAGAGGGGAAGGAAGGAAGGAAGGAAGGAAGGAAGGAAGGAAGGAAGGAAGGAAGGAAGGAAGAAAAAAGTAGACACACTCTTTCTGAAGTCTAACAACATGACAAACTTATTAAATAAACTTGAAATGCTTGAACTTAGATATATGTAAGTTGAGAAGGTTTTGTTGTCCGAGTCTGTCCAGCGTAGCTCTGATTCAGGCAGTTGAATCATGGAAGCTTCCTGGAAAAGGTGAGTAGTTCTTTAGCAAGCTTTGAAAATGGGGTGCTGGCAGACAGGAGCTGGGGGAGGATACAGTCAAGGATGTGGAATCCATGCCCTGTGCAAAGCATGCACCTAGCTGATGGTTCCAGGTACCAGAGAGGCGATCTTAGTCTCCCTGACCCTTTGCAGTTTTACCAGAGCAGAGATGGGATTTCAGGCTATTGGGTGCCAGCTAAGTTATGCCTGGCATGGAAAGGAATGGGGGTTTGCTCTCTTTTTAGAAGCACTGGAATGCCTAGGCCTCTGTTCAACCAGGCCAGAAAACAGCTAGCTCCTTCTCACCTGAATATGTCTCCTCACCCTTAGGATTCCAGACCACACCTTTTCCTTATTGGCTGCATTGGAGTTAGTGGCAAGACTAAATGGGACGTGCTCGATGGGGTGGTTAGACGGCTGTTCAAAGTAAGTGCCTCGAGAAGAAAGCCACGCTGTGGGCTTGGAGAGGGGGGAGAGCCTTGTTCCCATAACCCAACTATTTCCCTCGGCCTCCTCTCTCCTCTTTGTCCTTACGTTGCTAGGACTTGTCCCCTGGTCCTCTAGGGCATGGAAAGATGATGGTATGTGACTGGTCATTCTCTGTGGTCTGCCCTTGATGATGGCTGGCCAGTTAGTAAACATCATTTCACAGTGGTGTCCCTAGAGCTGAGTCCTGTTGGGTATGATTACAGTCTCTGACCTGGGGGTGAAGGCCAGGCAGCACACTTTTGCCCTTTGGACTGCACATACATGACCAGCACCCCATACCAATCCTGCAGTCTCTGGCAGTAATATCCCACCAGTAGCCAGTGTCAGGATGCAGGCACAGTCACACCACTGGATTGGTGTGTGCCATATCAGAAATGGCTAGGGAGTATCAAAGTGAATCTTGGGGCCCAAGATGATTTGAAAGAAGCTTTTGATTTTGTTCTGCCCCCAAATAAATCCACCACACTAAGTATTAATCGTATTTCCTGAGCAGTAGTGGCAATGGCTTTTATGTCTTATGCCAGAGACCATACTAAGCTCTTTGATGTTCCATTTAAAGACAAGGAAAGTGCCTGATGCCACCAAACTAGAAGTAGACCAGAGGTCTAGCTCTGTCATCTGACCAAACCTGACTTAGCTAGCACATTGTTCTCCCAGCATGTGGATCAAATAGCTTCGCACAAGAAATTCAGTTCTTTTTTTCCTTTTTTTAAAGAATGTGTGTCTGAATGCTTTGCCTACACCTGTGTCTGGGGTCCCATGCCCTCAGGGACCCGAAAAGGGCATTGGATCCCCAGGAACTAGAGTCATAGCTGGTTGTGAGCTGCCGTGGGGTTGCTGAAAACTGAATCTAGAACCTCCAGAAAAATAGCCAGTGCTCTTAACCACTGAGCCATCTCTCCATCCTCAAAACAGAACAGATGTGGGCTCTTGGGTTGCAGTAAATAAGGGAGTGAGACCACTGGGGGCCTGCTGCTAACACTGGCATCAGCTGGTCTGTGGTACCATATAGCCTAGAACATTCCATCACTGACTTTCATTGTTCCAGTTAAAGCCATTAGGGCTGAGGAGATGGCTCAGTCAGGAAAGGGCTTGTCTCGTAAGCATGAGGGCCTGACTGTGATCCTAGAACCTGTATGGAAAAGCTGGGTACAGTGATGTGTGCGTGTAGTTCCACACTGGGGAGGCAGAAAAAGATAGATCCCTAGGGCTCTGTGGCAGCCAGCTTTGTTTACTTGGCAAGCTCCAGGCCGGTGAGAGACCTTGTCTCAAAAAATAAGGTGGAGTGGGGCCTGAATAATGACCCTAGAGGTTATCCTCTGTCCTGTGCGCGCGTGCGTGCGCATGTGCGCGCGCACACACACACACACACACACACACACACACACACACACACAGCTAGCTATACCTACATACATGTGCACATACAAGTGATGTATAGAAAGAAGGGTTTCTTTTTGGCTCACTGCTTAAGTACAGATACAGCCCATCCTGGCCATGAAGGCATGGTAGAAGAATGCGAAGTCATTTGACATTCACAGTCAGAATCAGCACTAAGTGATGCTACTCAGCTCATCTTGCCTTTGTTTGTTTGTTTTTCAGTCCAGGACCCCAACCCATAGAGTTGTCCTGCCCATGTTTAGGGTGGTTCTTATCATAGCAGTTAACCTAATGCTTTAGTGGTTTGTCTCCAGGTGATTAGCCATCACAGTCACCACTGAAGGGATGCTTCGCAAATGAAACCCATGTTTTCCTTTGGAAGTTGCACGGTTGTCCTTCCCCAGCAGCAGCAGGCTGTGCTCTGTCTTTGCCTTGAGCCAACATGGGGGATGGGAAGAAACTGCCCGTCAGTTCCTTTTTAGGAATTGATTGGCACCATTTACAGACCCTGATGCCTTTGAGAGTCCAGCTGAATTTAGGAAAAACTGCCCTGCTTTCCATGTTCACCCAGATTAAACGTTCATGGTCTTGCTAAAGGCTTGTTTTTCCCCACCCCTAAGCAGATAAATCTGTATGTTAAGAGGCCTGGGGTTCAAGGGTGTTATCCCCAGAGTGTGTGTCACAGCTTAATTTCAGTTCAGGTGTCATCTGAGAAAAAGAGGGCACCTGTCAATCACCTGGTGAATGTGGGAGTCCTGGCAGATTTTGGCCAGCTCTCTGATAGGGTCCATGTTTTATTTCTCCAGGAATACATCATTCATGTGGACCCAGTGAGTCAACTGGGGCTGAATTCAGACAGTGTTCTTGGCTATAGCATCGGTGAGATCAAGCGCAGCAACACCTCAGAGACGCCCGAGCTCCTCCCTTGTGGCTATCTGGTGGGAGAGAACACCACCATCTTGGTGACTGTCAAAGGTAAGTGGCGGCTAGCCAAGTAGTGGTGGCACACACCTTTAATCCCAGCACTCAGGAGGAGTGGGGGGTGGGGGATCTTTGAGCTCAAGGCCAGCCTGGTCTATAGAGTGAGTTCCAGGACAGTCAGGGCGACATAGAGAAACCCTGTCTTGGGGGGAAAAGGTTAAGTGGCTGCTTAGGGAAGCTGGGGTTTTCAGTGGCCAAAGTATGTCTATTTTCACTGTGCACATGGATTTCTTTTTCCTCTTTACCTCAACCACTCCTGCTTAAAGCAAGTTAAACCATCAGGAAACAAATCACTTCAGTTTACTGCTGGGATTAGACATCAAAAGGTCCCATTAGCCTTATGACTGAGGTGATGAGAGACTAATAACTCAATAACCCTGCTAAAATGGCACTTTACCAAAGCAATGAAGGGTACTTGCTAGCCAGTCTTGGACATGAGCCCATTCTACAGATGGAGAAACTATGATGTACTAGAGGCTACAGGAAAGTTTGTGCAAACATCTTGAGGATATCACTCTTGCCCACACATCCAGCTCCTGGAGGTATCATGCCTCATAGCCTTCCACTGCTTGTCCCTGTAGACTCATGATCATCTCATAATGCAAAATGCTTTTCAGTATGGTTTCAAAAACTCCATAGTTTTTAATACTTCAAAGACTCTAAAAAACCCAAGTCCGAGACTCATCCGAGATCCAAGGCAAACTGTTAACTACTATAAAAAGTAAAAACAAGTTATATACGTCAAATATGCACAGCATTGGCATTCCCATTCTGGAATGAAGCATGGGTTATAGCAAGGGATGTTTGGACCAAAGAAAGACTGAAATTTGTCAGGTTAAAGAGCTGATCCTATGGCTATACCAAGTATCTGGGCTTGTGATGGAATCAGCTGGGCTCCAAGGGCTTAGGCAGCCCTGCCCCTCCAGTTCTGCCTTAGAACGCAGTCTCTCTCTTGACTCAGTTCCACTCCATGCCTGAAGCTTGCATTGGTTAGCATCTCATGATCCTGGTCTTTCCAGCATCCTGGGGTCCCCCTTGCAGCTTAAGTGTCCCCTCTGTAACTTCATGCAGTGGCTTCTCAGGGATTCTCCTTGCTGAGATTCTGACCCTGCCAATCATTGCCTAGCCTCGGCAGCTCTCGGGAGCCATAAAGTGAAATTCCATGACCACATCAACCTTATGTCTTGCATGCCTGCAAAACTGGTACAAAGTGGACAATGTTGCCAAGTTCTGCTGCCAGTGTGGGATGGACCCTTGCTCTTTGAACTGCAGTTATAATGGCTTCTTGGTGTCTGAATTTGCAGAAATACTTTCCTGGACAGTTTTGTGAGCAGGAAAGCCCTTCTGTGGTTCCTTTCCTATTGTGTTGTTGCAGAGCAGGTTTCTCTCTGACACTTACAGATCCTTTTCAGCATGCACCTTGACCTTTCTTTCAACTTACCCAAGCTCTTTCCCCCAGACAATTTGCATTTTCTTATCCTCCTGGCCCATCTGTTCTTTTTCACTGTAGACCTGGATAAGAGTGGTGAGCAGTGACCATACTATAACCTAAGTGCTCTCCTGCCTTGAAATTACGTCCACCAAACATTAGTCCATGTCTTAGTTAGGGTTTCTATTGCTGTGAAGAGACACCCTGACCATTGGCAACTCTTATAAAGGAGACATTTAATTGAGGCTGATTTACCGTTTCAGAGGTTTAGTCCATTATTATCATTGTGGGAAGCATGGAGACATGCAAGTAGACACCGTGCTGGAGAGGTAGCTAAGAGTTGTACATTTGGATCCTCGGGCAGCAGGGAGAGAGAGTGACACTGGGCCTGGCTTGAATATCTGAAACCTTAAAACCCGCCCCAGTGACACATTTTCTCCAACAAGACCACATGTACTCCACCAAGGCTACACTCCTAATAGTGCCAGTCCCTATGAGCTCATAGGTGCCATTTTTATTCAAACCACCACAATGGACCTAGCTTGAGCTTCTGAAACCTCAAAGCCCGCCCTCAGTGACTCACTTCCTCTAATAAGACCACACCCATTCCAACAAGGACACACCTCCTAATGGTGCCACTCCCTATGGGCCTATGGGGCCATTTTCATTCACACTACCACAGTCCATCTTTTTTTCCCTCTACATAGCCCTAATCTCTACATAGCCCTGGCTAACCTAGAACTCACAATGTAGTCCAGGCTGACCTAGAACTCACAGAGATGCTCTGCCTTTGCATCCCAATACTAGGATAACAGGCATGCACCACCATGCCCTGTAGTCCATCACTTTTAAATTCAAGTTTTCAGGAGATGGGCAGAAGGCAGCCAGAGTCTTGGTCAGTAAGTATGACCTCTTAACTTCTTGATGGAGTCATGCCATACTCCCCACCCCCTAAACATCATGAGCCACACTTTCACTATCCATATTTCTCTACGCATTCTGATTTTCCAAATTCTCACCAGAATGGCTCATTTTTATCTGCTTACTGCTTTCCTGGCCTTTTCCATCCTGAAGTTCCAAGCACTTCCACACTCCTTCTGCAAACCAGTTCAAGAGGCCTGAGCACCGGGTAGTATGGTTATCACCAATGGCCCAACTTCTCAGTACCAATTTTCTGTTAGTTACTTTCTAGTTGTCGGGATAAAAACCCTGCCAAGGGCAACAAAAGGAAGAAAGGGTTTATACTGACTCTGGTTTGAAGGGATAGAGTCCACAACAGCGGGGAAGTCACAATCCTGCAGCCCACTGGCAGATAAAGGGATAAGTAAACTCTGACAGAAAGAATCCTGCTATAAGAGAAGCAGGATGAGTCACCAGGCATGCAGAAACAAGAACTGTGTAACAGGAGCCCCCAAGGAATGGAGCCATTTGCAACTGGGACTCAAAGTACATGGCATCATGGGGGTCACACACTGTCACCTCCTTGTTTCACAGTGAGCACTGCCAACACCAAGGGGTAAAGCTGACCTGGGTGGAATGAGTGACAGGATGCTCACCCCTATGGGAGAGTACTCCATAGAGCCTGACCTGGGTGCCATCAGTTTTAGCATTTACAAGGATCTGCCTGGGTTTTGTGTTATACTGGTGAGCACTAAAACCCCATTGGATTTTGCAAGAAGGGTCCCATTTGGTACAGCACTTCACACCAGTGATTCCAGAAGAAGGGGTGACTGTGTATTCTTTTTATTTTATCTTAATGGTGTGTATGCATGATGGGTGTGTGTTGGGGGAGTCTACACATGACACACGGTGTCTGTGGAGGTTGGAGGACAACTTTTGGGAGTTGGTTCTCTTTATTCCCCACCATGGAAGAAGTCCCAGGGATTGGACTGAGAATCTCAGGCTTGATGGCAAGTACCTTTACATGCTGAACTATCCTGGGGCCCATGAATTTGCATATTCTGTAGTAAGTCCCCTGAAAACTTTATGCCAATACCACTACATACATGCGAAGTAGTCTACTCATTGTCCCATACGGTTCTTGTTGAGGTTGCTGTTATTATTAAACAAGAGACCCTTAGGCAAGAGACCCTCCACTCTACACTTGGTTTGTAGATTTGAGCCAGTATAGGGCAGCAGGAAGCTCACAGGTTTGCTCCCAGAAAGTAAGGTACCTGGGGATCTTCATCATAGTCCTTTGGGAGCAGTCATTGCTTATAGGGTTACCTTGGTTGGAGGAGGGCTTTAGAGGTGTCTGGTTGTACTGAGTGGGAGGAAAGTGCTATTGGGTGACAGAGGAATGTCATTTGGTTTATTTCTTTACTTACACAGACTGGCTTTCTTGAAGGGAATTTTTCAATGGAATTACCATCTTCCTTGATTTTTTTAAAGACAGGGTCTCTCATTGGCTTGGGACTGGCCAAGTAGGCTAGACTGGTTGGCCAGTGAGCCTCAGGAATCCTCTCTCCACCTAGCACTGCTATTACAAGTGCATGCCACCATGTCCCACTATTTTATGTGGGTTCTGGGGCTTGAACTCAGGTCCCCATGCCTTCAAGGCAAGCCCTTTGTATAGTTGGACTTTTTCATCAGGACCATCAGCTCCCCAATAATGACAGGGAGACTTATTATTAATTACAAAAGCTTGGCTGGTAGCTTAGGCTTGTTTCTAACTAGCTCTTACAACTTAAATTAACCCATATCTTTTAATCTATGTTCTTTTATGTGGTTTGGTTACCTTTACTTTGTAATGCCCATGCTGCTCACTCTGCATCCCTGGCATCTCCTCCCTTCTTTCCAGCATCCTCAGTGCCTGGATATCCTGCCTAGCTATTGGCTGTACAGGTTATTATTGAACCAACCTGAGTGACATATCTTCACAGTGTACAAAAAGATTATTCCACAACACCTTTGTTGTCCAACCTGTCTCCCTCACTCTGAAATCATTCTTTTAAAGTCAATGACTCTGGCTAGTGAGATTGTCCCAGATAGAAAAGAGGAGAGAAGCTTCCATTCACCACTGTTGCTGGGCCAAGCCTCAGCATGTAGTATTTAGGTATAGTCTCACTCTAACGTCAGAGTTGCATCTTGCTTCCTGCCTTGCTTTCCTGGCACACCTAAGTGTGGGCACGTTGGTGCCTGGTAGGAAGGAGAGAGAAGAAAGGGGAAGAGGAAACCCGGGGTCATGGCAAATGCAGGTGGACAAGACTAGTGTTAACTGGGATATACACTACTGGGCTAGTAAATGCTAACAGGTGGACAGAGTCCAGAGTTAGGGGAGCAAACACAGGAGGTGCTGGTGACCAGGAGGGTGGCTTTCTTCAGCAGCACCATTGGGTGCTCAGCCTCCAATGTGCCTGGGTGGGACTGCCAAGAAGAGGAATGATGTCAGGGTCACCCTCCTCACCCAACTTCAGGCCCTCCCCATCTCTCTCAAACAGGGCTCACGGAAAACAGCCTAGACTCTCTGGTGTTTGAGTCCCTGATCCCCAAGCCCATCCTGCAGCGCTACGTCTCCCTGCTGACAGAGCACCGGCGCATCATCCTCTCGGGCCCAAGCGGCACTGGAAAAACCTACCTGGCCAACCGGCTCTCCGAGTATGTGGTACTTCGGGAAGGACGGGAGTTGACAGACGGCGTCATTGCTACCTTTAATGTGGACCACAAGTCCAGCAAGGTGAGGAGACTTGGGGCTCTTTTAATGTTGCTGATACCACCACTATGAGCAATTTCAAGCTCTCCATTCTAGAATGCCAGGAGAGGAGCTCAGAAGGGGGCTTACAGAAAGGAATGTTTGAGTCAGAGCCTCCTAGCCAGGAGCTCCATCCAGGGCAAGTCAATCCTGTTCAGTTTTGATTCACAGTGATAGCTCCTTCAGATGCATCTAGTTCATCAAAAACTTACCATGTTAGCTAGGCATGCAATGAAAGAAGCCTTCAATTTTAGCTTTATAACCCGCGCCTTTGGTTGCCTGTCTTTGTCTGGCTGTATTTGAATTCTTTACTGGGCTTTAATGACTCCTAACAGTATAGCCAACCATGCAGTTCCATCTGAACAAGGCAGACTTGTGTGTGCCAAGCTGTATACCTTAGCTGCATAATATGCAATCTAAATGTCCTTTGACTTTATGGAAGTTGAGGCATGTCCTTTATTTCAAGTTTTTATGACAGTGGCAGAAGTTATTCAAGAGAATGAACTGGTTTGTGTTTCTCTTAAGGAACTAAGTTCTTCTAAGAATTTGTCTTAATATTCTTTTATAAAGAGCACTTTCTTTTTTTTTTTTTTAAAGAAAATACTATTTGTTAAATGTTAGTGGCTGTCATCTTCCTTGATAGCAGTAAAATTTCTGAAAATAAATGCTTTCAGTAGTAGGGATGGCAAGGCTTATAAACCAGCCTGAGGTCAAGACAGGTATCTAGGTGGTGTTCTAGTGACATAAATGTAAGTATTTTCATTGTGAAAATGTATAGTTGATTAAACTCATATGTGGCTCTGCAAACCATTTTTGTAGTAAAGAATATGCAAACTTTGTGTGTATTTAGCTTATTGTGTTAAATTAGTATTCTATTTAGCTTATAATAAGGATTAAAATTGCATTTGAAGAGGTTACTGAATGTTACTCTGTGAAACTTACTCATACTTCTTAACATCCCTAAATCAGTTCTTGGGGAAAAACAATGGGGACTTGGAGTCTGACCTTGTGCAGGCGGGAGGCTGTGAAGAGTTTTTGCATTGTCTTTTATTTGTTCATTCATTTATTCACCCTCCATCATACGGTAAAAGCTCATGATTTCTAGCTCTGTTCAATGTTGTACAGCACACCTGGTGAACTGGAAAGGGCTCTCTGCCTCATGAGTCACCTCCTGCACCTGAGAGGATCAGATCTCATGTCTCTATTACCTGTTTCCATGGTTGTCTGCCCCATTTCCCAGTTCCCCTTACAGTGTTGATGTAGACACAGGATGAGAAAAGCCCTCATCTGTCTGTCTACAGCTTATGAGTGGGTGAATGAAGGAAGGCCCTGTGGTGAGTGGCTGGCAAATTGTGCCCAAGTTGATCCCATTTCCCTGGGTTGATTGACCATGCAGAGCTATGTACTGCAGGCCTAAGTAAGGAGGGTGAAGGTTCCAAATGAGAAAGAACCAGGAGATCTGCCCATGGTGAGCAGCAGCTGAGAGAATGAGGAAAACCTTGAGCATTTTCATGAGCCAGCTACATTTTGACTCGAAAGGGAGGCCTGGAGAGGTGTCCACGTGCAGGAGTGGGAGGAACCATCGCCCACTGAGCAGCTGGGCCAGCCTCTAAGATGGGTGCTTCTCACAGGCAGCCGAGTCTGGCCCAGCCTATGCACCCCCGGTGCAGTCTCAGGCCAGCTGTCTGGCCCTTCTCCTCAGCTTCTGTGAAAAGAGCTAATCACAGCCCATCCATGACAGAGTTACCATGCTGTGTCCCTATGTGTGCCTGAGCCTGTCCAGATTAGACGGTGAGGCTGATGTCATCAGATGCCTCTTAGGTTCTGGAAAGCCACCTTCCCTGTTGTATTGATGCCCTGTGACAGGCAGGTGCTCATGTTGTGTCCACAGTGTGACATCATAAGGGGAACTTCCTCCTGCCTCGGCCTTGGTCAATGAAGGCACGGAGCATGTAGGTCTTCCCAGGAGGGTGATTCCAGGCAC
Source organism: Onychomys torridus (assembly GCF_903995425.1). NCBI lineage: Eukaryota > Metazoa > Chordata > Mammalia > Rodentia > Cricetidae > Onychomys > Onychomys torridus. The sequence continues at coordinate 34,219,299 of NC_050443.1, forward strand.
ATTCTTCTGGCCTCCATAGGAACTTCGCCAGTATCTGTCCAACCTGGCCGACCAGTGCAACAGCGAGAATAATGCCGTGGATATGCCACTAGTCATCATTCTGGACAACCTGCACCATGTGAGCTCTCTGGGCGAGATCTTCAACGGGCTGCTAAACTGCAAATACCATAAATGGTAAAGATGGGTCCTAGCCCTCAGGGCTGGGAGCAGGGGGCATGCTGGCAAACAGGCCAACATGACAGTGCTGTGGTGCCTACACAGAGCAGGGGGTAGCCAGCTGTCCTCGGGTCTGTAAACCCCTGTCTTCCAGCTCACCGCTAATTTGTCTTCTCACATTGTGTTCCTGGCAGCCCTTACATCATCGGCACGATGAACCAGGCTACCTCTTCCACTCCCAATCTGCAGCTCCATCATAACTTCAGGTGAGGTCTCCCACCCCTCACCCAGACAGATGGAGAGAAAAGAGAGAGAGAGAAAGAAAGAAGGGTGGATGTTCAGCTCTCTCAGTGCCTGGCCTGTGCTGGACTTCCTGTTGGGCCTTTTCTCTTAACTCTCACCGCAGACATAGACCTTTGTGTTTCCAATAAAGAGCAGAGGCTCAGGGAACTTGGTGACTTATGAGTCATACACCAGTTAGAACCGAAGCCTGACCCCTGACCCCTGTGACTCTCAGTCACTGGTTCAGTCAGTTTCAGGGAGGCAGCTGTGGCCATATGGGCCTGTCTTTGTTCAGTGTGAGCAGTGACAGCCCCTCCCTTTAAATGTCCCCACAGAGCAGGGTCTGTGGACCTGCTAACTGCTGTAAATCCCTAGAGGCTAGCCTCTCCTCCAGTGACAGTCCAGCTCCATGCAAGGTGACACCGCTCGCCCTGGCATCACTTAGCACCCCGCACCCTGCCCTCAACTCTGCCTGTGCCTCTAGGTGGGGGGTAGACTTCATCACCTTAGTCTGGACCCTGAACACTTTTTCACCGGCCACCATGCAGGCCTCTGTAAGATGTATTAAATGCGGCCACAGCTGCAATGAGTGTGCTCACCTTCCATTCCCACACACTGGTGTTTGAGGATCGCCATGCCATGTTGGGTGTCCTTGTGGTTAAAAGGCATTTCCTTTTTTTTTTTTTCTTTTTTTACATACTAACCACAGTTTCCCCTCCCTCCTCTTCACGCCGTTCCTTCCTCTCACCTCCTTTCTACCCCCTCCCACCATCCACTCCTCAGAAAGAGTAAGGTAAAAGGCATCTCTTGACTCCTCCAGGTGGGTGCTGTGTGCCAACCACACAGAGCCCGTAAAGGGTTTCCTTGGCCGATTCCTGAGGAGGAAGCTCATGGAGACGGAGATCAGTGGGCGGGCGCGCAACATGGAGCTGGTGAAGATCATCAGCTGGATCCCTAAAGTCTGGCATCACCTCAACCGCTTCCTGGAGGCCCACAGCTCCTCGGATGTCACCATCGGTAGGTGGGAGGCGAGGCAGGCTGCGGCAGGCTGCTGGGCGGATGGAGTGGGTAGCGGTCTCCCAAGAACCTTGGCTCCCTCATGCACTGTCTTCTGGGTCCTGGCCAGGACACCGCTCAGCAGGTATGCCATGCTGTCCCCAGAGATTTAAAATAAAAACGGGCAGAGGGACACCTGCAGACAAAGATGAACCCAGGCCTCAGCATCTATGGAGATATGTATATGTCCTGGCCAGGCTGGACATAGGAAAGAGCCCCTCCCCAGGAGCTACAGGCTGAACCACCCATTGGGATGGCTTTGTTTTTAAATGTAAAGTGTTCCCAGCTTTGCAGAAGGTTGGGGATTAAAAGAGAGCAACAGACCAGACTTCCTGGTCCCGACATCACTTCGGTTTGAGTTCCTTTCTCCTGGCATGTCTACAGAGCCATGTCTTCTGAAGCTGTAGTCACTGTGTACACATGTATATATGCAATCCTGTTTCTCATCTCATGATATCCGCTGAGCATTCTGTGTCAGAACTCAGTTCAAAAGTAACTTTTTAAACCTGTAAAATAATCTAATCATCAAAATCATTTGTTTAATCATGTCTTCTCTCATACATTCAATGGGTCCCTTTTTAAAAATCAAGATCAGTCTGCTACTAAGACCACCTCCTCTGCAAGCCTTTCCCCCTTTCATTGAGGGTTGGGGTGCGAGGGCTGGACTACCCCGCTTTGGAGCCCACCAGCCAGCTGCTAGCAGCCTACCACCTCAAGCCGCCAGCCCCACCACTGCTTACAAAGTCCAGTATCTCTCCAACGAGGAGGCTTCGGCAGGGGTCTCCCAACACCACCCTGCTCATTTCAATTGTGATGTGTTTCACTGTGGTCCCCAGGTCCCCGGCTCTTCCTGTCATGTCCCATCGACGTGGATGGTTCCAGAGTGTGGTTCACTGACCTGTGGAACTACTCCATCATCCCCTACCTCCTGGAAGCCGTCAGAGAAGGACTCCAGGTGAGAAGCACTCCCCTTTTGTCTTCCTCAGACTGGAGTGCCATGTGCTAGTGACCCAATGTGGTCTTTAGTGTGGCACACGGTGGGAACAGCTGTAACGGGTCTCCCTCTGTCCCGCCAGCCCCAAATAATGACGCAGAGACTTTTTATTAATTATAAAAGCGTGGCCTTTAGCTTAGGCTTGTCTCAACTAGCTCTTAAACTTAAATTAACCCATTTATATTAATCTGTGTTCTGTCACGTGGCGTCACCTCTCATCTTGCACCCCTTGTTTCCTCTCTGTCTGGCTCTTGACTCTGCCCTTCCTCTTTCCAGGGTCCTCCCTGTCCCCTGAAGTCCCACCTAACCTCTTTCTAGCTATTGGTCATTCACCAATCCCAGCAGCACATTTTCACGCCATGTACAAATATCCCACAACAAACAGCAGCTGGCCATAAGTCTTGGCTCAGCTGCTTATTAGGGTGTGACCCCCAGGCAGTGTTTCACCTGACTCTGCCCTATTGAGAAAGGAGATAACAGCATTGCTCTACCACAGAGAGTTGTACAGATTAAATAAAACCATGGCCATCACGCCTCCAGCATAGGAACAGAAAAGATGAAGCCAGTTGTGTGGGTAGCACCCCACAATTTGCTCTTTTCTCTTATGTGCTTCAAGCCCTGGATCAGGCCTAAGACCTAGGCAGAGTTTTATTGTTACCATTTTTCAAGAGGGAAAAACTGAGGCCAAAGACAGTGAGTTGCTTAAGGTCATAAAAACAAAGCCTCAACTAGGCATAATGATGTACTCAAAAAACCCTACATTTTCGGGAGTAAAAGAGGTGGGTTGTGAGTTCAAGGCTACAGTGGTAGAGTACTTACCTAGCACAGGCAAGGCCCTGGATTCTGTCTGAGGCACCACAAAAACAGGAAGTTCAGCAGATCTGGAATTTGAATCCTCGCCTTATAAACTTTGTCCCAGGTGCTTAGACCTCATGAGGGCCCAGGAGATTGCCTCCCTGGCCTCAGGATCTCACAAGTGGCTCTGGGGCTCCTCTGGCTGTGCATCCCTCCTGTCCAGCAGCAACTGGGGACCATTGCTGTCACTCAGCTTAGGAGTTACGGGGGGGGGGGGGGGGGTCATTTCACTGCGGCTCGGGATGGCTTGATTGTCAGCTGGAGGCACTCCTGCTGCCATGTGACCACCTCTGTCCGCCTAAGTTCTCCCACCTGTGTGCTCTCTGCCCCAAGCTGATCTTCTGATAAAGGGGAATGACCTGAGTCACTTGGGAGAAGTCAAGGACTGCTGAGCAAAGACCTCCAAGGTATCCAAGGAGGCACAAACCATCCTTGAACAGAACAGATGGTCCTTTGGTCCTCAGTGGCTGGTAGTACCAAGGCCCCTCCCATTTGGAGCTGAACTGAAAGGGAGGCTTTGGCCATAGCTGGGAAGGACACCCGCACTTTCTTCTGCTCCAGGAGCCATTACAGAAGGGACTTTTCCTGCTTGAGCGGCACCGCTCTTTACCACCAAGAGCAAGGTCCCAGGTGGGAGCGGCCTCAGAGTGGCTGCTGAACAGCCTGCCTGTGGCGGGGGCAAACAGATGTGCCATCATGGCTTCTTAGAAGTCATCTGAAGGATCCGTCTTCAGTGTGGAAGTAGTGAAGGGAGCTGAGTTAGGAGTCGACCTGGTGCCTCCCTGTCCTGAGTCTCCGAGCTCTGCTCTGAAGATATGTATAGGAGACGGCTCTGCAGCCTGCTGGTTCATAAGGAATTGCTGGGTTCTTTCTGGCAGGGTGTAGATGGAAGTTTGAGGCTAAGGAAGGTTTGCCATCTGCCAGGCATCACACCAGAAGCCTGACATTCCTGCAGCCTGTGAGTACACAGGAAAGGAGACCAAGGCTAGCTAAACTTGGACTTTAACCCACTCCCCTCAGCAGACCATGATGACTGAGTGAGTGCTGGCACCACAAGACAGCTACAGCTTCCGGGTGACTCCCAGGCTGTCCCAGGGTCTCCTGTAACTTACAAGGAAACTGTGTAGGGAGCCAGAGGACAAAGTATTGGTTGGGTTTAGTTGGGATTTTGTTGTTGATTGTTTTAAGAACAGTGTCTCATATAGCCCAGGCTGGCCTTGAACTCTTGATCTTCCTGCCTCAACTTCCCGCAAGCTTGTGGACATGCGCTACCACCCTTGGCAGTGGTTTTGTTTTGTTGTTGTTTGATACAGGGTCTCTCTATGCAGACCAGCCTGGACTCACAGAGATCCACCTGCCCCTGCCTCCCGAGGTGTTGGGACTAAAAAGGAGTATACTACTACTATGCCTGGTCTAGTGTTAGTTTTTATATGGCAGAGTTCTACATGTGATTTCACGTGATAAGAGGATTCTTTTTTAAAAAAAAAAAAAAAAGTTCATATCAGTGGTTATGCACGCCTTTAATCCCAGTACTCAGGAGGCAGAAGCAGGCGGATCTCTAAGTTCGAGGCTAGCCTGGTCTGCAGAGTGAGTTCTCTCTGGTGGCTTTCTCTGAGGACAAGCTCCATGTGTCCCAGGTACTGTTTGGGATCCCTTGCTTCTTACCACACTCTGCACAGTGGACATGAGGGGAGCACACTGCAGTTTAGAGCATGTGTGTCCTTCCTTGGCCGAGGCCATAAGCTGAGAAGAGGTGCAGACCCGAGAATAGGTCCCAATGGGGCTGTCACATATTATGAGCCAGGAAGAGGACTGCCTTTGGAGGGGGTGGGGGGACTGGGTAGAGCACAGGGAAGTCCTGTGGATGCCAGGCTTACCTTCAGACTCAGACAATCCATGCCTGGGGGAAACACGGCATCACCCCCTAGTGGATACCGTGCAGTTCTGCATGTTAGGCTGTAAGGTCTTTTCTGGAGTGTGTGTTTTTAAGTAAATGCCTAGAAATACTTTCTAACTGTGAATGTTGGTGCACATCCAGGAGCCCTGTGCTTCCCATAGGGTCAGAAATCTCACAGCAGCCCAAATCTTAGTTTCCAGTGTCTTGGCTTCTTTTGTCCCATCCATCACCCAGAATCCTTTCTGATCCAGTAGGACAGCGCCTCCCTCCCCTGCCCTGGGGAAAGTGAATGCCTGCCTGGCCAACTGTCCCCCCACTGCCCTCCAGAGTCTGCAACAGGGCCAAGAAGCTGAACAGCGCTTCTCTGCTTGCATCAGACTAACTCACAGCCACCCACCTTTGACCATGTCCCCTGGAATGTAGGAAGACTTTGAAGACGTTTTCTGTTCTTACAGCTAATGTTTGCTGTACCTACATACACTTACCTTGTGACTCAGTCCACAGTCACATTCCTCTTTGTCATCAGAAACACTTGCCGAAGTGCCTGGTGTCTGCAGAGTGGAACCGTTCGGCAGACCTGGTGTTGGGGTGGGCTGGTGCTGGAAGGAACAGGAGCAGTAGAAGGACACTCAGGGACCTTTCATCAGTTACCAAGGTCCTCTGGCACCCTGGGCAGTCTCCCCTGCCAGCAGTGGCTTTTCCATCTACAAATGGAAAATTTTGACCTATGGGATCCTTTGACTGGTCCAGATGCTCTCTGAACCTGTCCGTGGTGTTGAAGCTAAGGATGATGAGCAAGTGGGTACAAACCACGGGGCCTCAAGAGTGCTAAGCACTTGCTAAGCCGCGGCCTCAGTGGTTCCTTGAGGACCTCCTCAGAGAGGAAGTCTTGTTCCTTCCGAAGTCCTGGGAGGGAACAGCTTCCAGCCTTTCCCTTCAGCTATAACATCCCAGCTGCTTCTGCGGCCTCTTCAATCCTGGTCCATAAGTGGGTTCACACCTGCCTCTCCCTTGATTCCTTCCTGCTCAGACGGAACTGCTTTGGCTGCTAAACTGAATTCAAGCATGAAGGCTTGCATTGCCCCAGAGGAATGGGGCTGTACCAACAAACTGGGCTAGACTGGAGTGCGGGGGCACAGGGAGCTGGCATCTGACAAGATGATGTCATAGGAGGTGCTGGGGTCAAATGGAGAAGCAAGCCACTGATACAGAGAGATGGGCTTATCCAGGTGTGTGGAGAGGGGCATCCTGGATAGAATTCCAATTCTAAGGCCTGGCGTAACCCAGGTGACACGGGGAGAGGGCACCCACCAGAAGGAATGGTGAACAGCTGTTCTGAGTCTGACTGAGTCACGTGGTTTCTGCTGATTCAAAGGGATCCATCCCATGGGTGAGGTGAGAGGCCAGAGAAGGAAGCTTGAATTCCAGTTTCGAATCCAGCTCTGCCTTTTAACCTTTCACACAGACAGGTTCTTGTTTCCCATAGTTAAGTAGTCTGGCTCCTTCTGGCTGAGAACCTGGGTCTTTGAAAGGCATGGTTCTTCCAGGCCAGAGCTGGGCCCAGTTATGTTCTGGTCTCAGTACCTTTTGCCTCTCCATTTCCACTGCAGCTTTCTAGACTGGGGAAGGAACACACGCGCGCACGCGCGCGCACACACACACACACACACACACACACACACACACACACAGGCGGGTGGGGTCTGGAATTTTCCATCTGTGCACCCCGAAGTCATTGTAGAAATCCATTTTTACAGCCTAGACAGCCCTGCCCTGCCCTGTCTGGAGCGTGCCCTATCACGTCTGCTTCGATGCCAGTGGCCAGTGTGTAGCAGACTTGACTTGCAATGGCTCTTCTCCTTCCTAGGGCTGCCCCCATCTGTAAACCACGGGAGCAATGCATCTGTTAGATCATCAGTCTGCTCACTCCTCGGCACCTGGCACCCAGGATGCTAAGGCATGGCTTGAAAAGGAAACAGCCATGCTAGACCTGGCAGTATAGCGGTCGGAGCCTCCCTGGCTGTGAGAAGCAACCCTAGGTTCTGTTCCTTAAATTACATGTATCTTCCACAAAGCTGTCAGTAACCACCATTAAAATTGTTGCAGGGTCAGGGCCTCAAGGCTTGAGAAAAGAAAAGTCAGAGCAGGACATGCTGGCCTTATGATCACTTATAACTAAGTCATGACATAGTTGGCTCTGTGGGGAAGAAATCGGTTACTATGTGGACAGGTCCGAGAACTCCTGAGTCAGCAAAAACCTCAACACTGTTGTCCTCTCTTAGTGTTATGCTTAAAAGGGGATCAGCATGCCTACCGAAGCACTCTGAGAGTCAGACCTTGAAAAAGGATGAGGGGCTCAGGAGCTGGGGAGATGGTTCAGCTGTTCAAGTGCTTGCTACACAGCAGCAAGGCAGGCGGCCACAGTTCAGATCCCCAGAATCTATGTGAATTCCCAGTGGATGTGGTGTCCCACTAGTAATCCCATGCTGAGAATGCACAAATGGGACCCTCAGAGCGTGTTGGCAGCTAGACTAGCTGAACTATGCAGCCCTGGGCCCAGCTGAGCAGCTGCCAATGACCACTGTACAGGAATACTAAGTAAGACTCCCAACATTGACTTCAGGACTCCACAAGCACACCTGTGCATGTGTGCATATGTGGGACACACACACACACACACACACACACACACACACACACACACATTTACATATGTGTGAAAAAAATTAAAAGTTAAGGTTCGTCTCCTCAGGCCCATTAATGTCCCCTGCCTTGCTGTGTTGCTGCCCAGAACCTGACCTGGGCAGAATGTCCTCTCTGAGTGGGCTTTCCCAGTGGGAGTCCAGAGGTGGCTTGTAGAGCTTAGTTGGCTCTTTCCAGCCCAACATTCAGCAGCAGCTTCACGGCAGGAGTGTGGAGTCAGCCAGGGTGGGAATATTGACACCATGGATATTGTTCACATTGTTTCCTGTTTCCCTTGCTGGAGGCAGTTTATCACGTTGAAAAAGCAAGGCCCAGAGGCAAACGCTGTGTGCAGAGAGTTGGCAGCAGAGCTGAGAGTGAGCCCACGTTGTCAGACTGCAGAGCCTGACAGCACAGGCCATCTTCAGCTCACATGACTTCCTTGGTTTGAAATACTACATAAGGCACAAGGCTGGTTTGGGAGGTTTTCCATTAAGCTGCAAGACTGGGACAACAAAGTAGTCTCAGCCTGCTTCCAGACTGTATCCTCTGCCTGTTTCTAGCTCTACGGAAGGCGTGCCCCCTGGGAAGACCCCGCCAAGTGGGTAATGGACACCTACCCATGGGCTGCCAGCCCACAGCAGCACGAATGGCCTCCCCTCCTGCAGCTACGGCCTGAGGATGTGGGCTTCGATGGCTACTCCCTGCCCCGGGAGGGGTCAACAAGCAAGCAGGTGCCCCCCAGTGATGCGGAAGGAGACCCACTGGTGAGTTGACAGCACTCAGTGAGTGAGAGCCGTGACTGGGGTGAGACGAAGCTCTCTGGATATAGGGAATCAGAAAAACCTTGTCGCCTTTAAGCTCCCATGAGGTTTTTCTTGTATAAGGCTAAGTTCCATGATTTTCCCCCCCTTTGAGTGTCCTTCCATGTGTTCTCTGCCAACGGTTTGTCCTCTGATTCAAGATGCCACCATTACCATATATTGTCCTATAGAACACTGGGAAGAGGATGGTGTGCTAAGGACCTGTCACCAAAGCCAGACAGTGAGAGGTTTTGAGAGCAGGAGACATAGGCAGAGGACACACCGTCCCAAACCCACGTCCTCGGGCTAGAGAGATGAGACTGAGCCAAGTTTTGCTAAGACACAGGAGAACCGCCCCCCCTCCCCAATAAATAATAAATGAGGGAAGAGAGAGAAAGAGAGGAGAGGAGAGGGACCAACCTTGGGTAGCAATGCTAAAGCCCCAATGAATTCTATAATTCTCTCCCAACGCAAGACCCATGCATATTCATGCTGCCAAGTTATACTTCACTCATCAAAAAGCCAGAGAATGAGGAAGCAAATGTGCCCAAGTCTCCACAGGCAAATGACAACCCCCCTGAAACCCAGCCCCAGCTTCCATGGCAGCTCCAGCAGAAGTACAGCAAAGAGTATTAACTGCATTACTTCATGGAAGAGAATACTCTTAAGAAGGGCAGCAGGAAGGCAGGAGGGGCTGGAAGGCAGCGAGATCGCTTGCTCTAGCCCTGGTGGTGAGCCAGTGTACTAAACACATGCCAGCAGGCTTGGCTGAGTCCTGCCAGGAGGTGCCACATTACTGAGGCTGTGAATAGGAGCTAGTTAAAAGGATTCAGTGCTGCTATCCTGTCTGTGGCCTGAAGGAAACATTGGAGCAGACATTTCTCCAGGCCAAAGTCGTGAGGGTCTTCCTGAGGTCAGCAAGCTCATTGTGCATTGTCTTATGTCAGAGCCCTTCATTCTGAAGCATTTGCATCAAACTTGGAAGGTGCACAACCCTCTCAGAACAAGCCAGGCCCCTGAAGGGTCATGCCAGCACCGCTGTACCCAGTCAGGTGCCTGTTGATAGCCTGAGCCCCTCTGCCCAGGGCCACACGTCTCTATGGTATAGCCAGCCGTCTTCCTTACTGAGCCCCTCGCCCATGAGAATGAGTCACTCCTGAGAGCTGGACTGACAGGATTTTATCTCGGAACCATACTCTGTGGACACAGGTGGTGTTTAGTAAGTGAATAACCATCCCTGCTGGCCACTGTATTGCAGCCCTACCTCTCTGTGGTTCTGGCTCTACAGCTAGAGAGCAGCTGATGGTGCTGTCTACCTGCTTCCTTGGGGAGATTCTGCACAGTCTGGAGGGTCAGCTGACTTTATACTCTGTATGGCAGCCTTCTCCTTAGCCCAGAGGGGATCTTCTTCCTAACTTACTTTGGATTGTTCCTCTCTGTTCCCAAACAAATGACCTGTGCAGAACACAGGCCAGGGGAGGTTAGAAGCCAGGACTTTTCTTCCACTTGAGGACAGGTGGCAGGCAACAGTTCACGTTCCTAAAGCTTGCTTTGTAGCAGGTGGCCCATTCCTGAGTGCTCAGCGCACTCACTCTGTCCTTTGATTCCCAAGAGATAAAGCCTGTGTCCAGTCTATGCATAGGGCATGGGAGGCTTGGATGCTTTGGCATTTGACGTGGTGTAGAGCTCTGCAAGCTTTGTCCTGAGGCTTTGTTCCTGGCAAACTGTTCCTCCCCTTTCTGAAGGCTGTGTTGGTTGCTGAAGCTCCTGGGCCTCAGCTGTGGGCTGGCATCTGTAGGGCTTGCCCCTTTACTCCAAGGGCAGCTCATATATTGACTCAATCCACGCATTGATGTGATTGGGCAAGAACTATTCATGCTTACATTTGACCAGTACTCAATGACACAGGAAAGGACTAATGAAACCTCTCGGGGTCGTGCAGCTAGTAATCAGGAAAGCTGGAGCTCGAACCCTGTGCTCTGTGCCTTTGTCCTCAGCCTCTCTTGTGAGCTATGACACCCACCCACTCCACCCCCACCCCCCCCTACCCCCCCCCCACCCCCACCCCCACCCCCCCACCCCCACCCCCGGCGAGTCTAGAGCAGGTCGCAGGCGGGAGCTCCAAAGAGGCCAGGGTGGGCTTTCCAGCAAACTAACCGGCCTTCCCACCTCTCCGTGTCTCCACAGATGAACATGTTGATGAGGCTGCAGGAGGCAGCCAACTACTCCAGCCCCCAGAGCTACGACAGTGACTCCAACAGCAACAGCCACCACGATGAAATCCTGGACTCGTCACTGGAGTCCACTCTGTGACCGAGGCCCACTCTCCTCCTCACCCCATCCCGCCTGCATCCTCCACGTCATTCTGAAGATGACTTCCTGAGCCAGCCCTGGCTGCCACAGCCTCGAAGCCAGAGCAGAGTGGCAGGAATAGAGACCCTCCCTCATCCCTTGCGCTCTGCCCTCACATGAGCAGCCCAGGACCTCTCCCCCACAGTGACTGCTGTCCTGGCCTCTGTTCTGCTCTCATTCTCGTTTTGCCTTGTCGATGTGACCTCCGTGAGACACAGAAGATACTTCACGGGAAAGGATCCTCACCGTTGAAATATAAAGAGATTAAATGAAAAATTTTAAAAATAAGATTCCACTTGGTGCCCTGAAACCCAACAGCATCCCTCCACAAGCTAACCCCCCAGACAGAAAAGACTAAATCCGACTTGGAAACACAGACAGCAGGACTTCCCTCAGCACAGACCCGCCAGCGTGGGTCTGGCCACCAGCACCCCAGAGCCGTGTCACCCACCCTTCATGGAAGAATTGGTGCTAATGAAGGGCGCTTGCTTGGAGCGCCACCCAGGGACACCAATACACCAGTCTATTTGCCACATGGTGCTCTCCTTCCCGAGAGGTATTTTGTCTGTTCTGATACATCCTTCTCCCCCATTTCAGCCCATCAGCCCCAATTGTCTGTGAGAGAGCAAGTGAAGAGGTGAGAATGTGAGTGAGCGGTTGGGGCTAGCAACACAGAAAAGCACGCCTGTTTCCTTCGTCTGTCTAATTGGTCAGGTTTCTGTCCGCAAACACTGTGTACTGTGTGATTAGTTCTTTGGAGAACTATCGACCCCTGCCTGTGTCTGCCTTTCTACCTGGTTGATTGTGAAGGTCCCACCCCCACCCCCAACCAGAATCAGTCCTTTGGTGAAAGCAAGAGCTGAAAAGTAGTTGAGTTTGGCTCCTCTTCAGCTCGGGTTTCCAGCGTCCAGCGTCACAGTTCTGTGTCCTCGCCATCATCCTCTGTGGGGCTATGGGCATCCGTGTCCTTGCAGATGGATGAGGACCAGTTCTCCTCCTGTGGGTGAGCCACAGACCTTGCCTTTCCTTCTCGTCTCTGAGAGCTGAGAACCCCACCTCAGTCACCCTAGACCCCAGCTGCAGGAGGAGTGGATGTATGTCCCCTCACCAAACACTGGCACTTTCCTCAGAACCAACATGACACAGCTTAGCCAGGGAGGGGCAGCCACTCTTCCCAGAAGCCTGGGCCTGCCTCCATCCTGATGAGCCTTGCCTGACCTCTTTGGTGCTGACCCCCATGCAATGCCTTACTGGTTTTGTACTGACCGTGTCCGTTCACATGAGTGTTGTGCCTGCCTGGGGTTGTGTGTGAGTGCGTTCCCCATCGAAGTAAACAGGGCTATAAGTCATCTATTCATCAGGAGAACACGAGTTGCCAACTTCTCATCCGAAAGACTCATCTGTGTGGATGTATGATTGTGGGAAAAAGAAAGAGAGAGATCCATTTTTTTTTAGGTTCTTGTCAGTCTCCAGCCAACCTCACTAAACAGTGACCCCACCAGTCCATGTGACATTGCAAATCCATTTCTAGGAGACATAACCCAGTGTGCCATGGCTTCAGCACACTGGTGTCCTCCTTTCCAGGTATGGATAGCTTTAGGTCTTTGTGTTCTAGAATCTTTCCTGGCTCCAGTGAGGGTGTCTCTGTTAACGATCAGGGTTTTTATTCCATCTTTTGTTATTCTGTTCTTGAACGTTTGTCTCTTGGTAATTTTTTTTTTTAATATTAATTTTCTTACCCTAAGAGCTTGACCCAAAACTGCTCACTTTGCTTGGAATGGCACTGTTTTTCTTCCTTGTTGAAAGGAACGAGAGTGTGTCCTATTAACTGGTTAATAGAAACCTCCCTGCTGTAATCCCAGACCCCGCCTCCACTAGCACGTGAGTGTGTGTCTTCTGTTGTTTTGTTTGTAATAAAATTTTCAAACCGTATGTCTAGCCTGTGACCAGGGCCAAACCCTGAGCCTTCCAGTGTCCCTGAAGGGTAGCCCTTCTCCGTCTGTCTCCCAGCAACGACCGTACACTCTCATACTGTGAATTTGGGAGGTTTGTAAGATCGAACCCCTCCTCCTACATAGTTTTCTCAGCACCTTAGGAGTTCACCCTGCCGACGTCGTTTGGAGCTGCTGTCTCCCCATTCCCGATGCCCAGAAGTTTATCCCCCACATCCAGGTCCACAACAGAATCCTGTGTACCTACTGCTACCTGACATAGTCACACAGCCCTCGAGTGCCTCCCAGCTGGGCCACTTTCTGAAACACTGGGAAGCGAGGCTGTCTAAAAGGCACATTTCCTACTAGGTCATGATTTTATTTTTGCTTGCTCGACCTTGGACAAAGTGACTTTGTACTCATTTAGGGCTCTGTCTAAAATGCTTCCATTTTGCCTTTTTCTATAGATAGGCTAATTTTGAAATGTAAGAAATCCTATGCAACACTGATGCTGAGGTACCAGTGGGAGCCAAAAGTTTTCTTCCCAAGAGGCCAAGAGTTCTAGGGCCCTCAATGACTAGGGAAGTCCTTTAATTTAAGGGTGGGGGGGGGGGGGAGTGTGACAAGGGTAAGACCTGCTCACATCTTCCTCTGAATTTGGGGATGTTTTAAATTTTATTGTTTAATGCTCAACTCTAAAATTCTGTGTGCCCAAACTTGACCATGGCAAATCTATTTCAAAAGCAAAACAGTCCAACTTGTGGATGTTGAATGGGAGGTTTGCTGTTTTGACCTGCTTGTTTCAGGCCGAGCGCTTTATGAAACATGTTCTATAAGATGTACATTTTTTTTTCATTGTAACATAGAAATTGTAAATAATCAATGAAACTGCTGCATTTTGATGACTTTTTTCTAGCCATTTTTAAAGAGAAAACTAGGAATTGAGTATTTTGTGTACGGTATGTTTCCAAACCCTCTCCCTTCTCTCCCTCCCTCCCTCTCCCCCTCCCTATTTAATTTTCATGTGTCATGAGGTTTTTGGGTTTGAGAACAATCCGCTGGAGATCTGCCCCATGTCATAGAAAATAAAGCTGATGATTGTACCACTCTTAAATTATTCATGATTCAATAAAGTTAATGCTTATTTATTCAGATCCGTGGTTTGGCTTCTGTGTGCTGGTAGAGACCTATCTCTTGTTAAGCGCATGCCAGGAAGTCATCATTCTTCCCCAGAGGCAACAAACCTGAGGAACCCCAAACCTGGTTCATATCCACCTTTGTTGGGAAGTCATCAGGAGCCTCCTCCCTCCGATTCTCACGGAAGTTACCACCACTCACTGGAGTTTAAGAATCACAGCCACAACTCTGCCAACCTCCAGGAGCCAGTGGACCTTCTGGAAATGCTGTTTTTGTGCATCTTCCATGGCCCTCCAGACTCTCTTAATCTTTGCTATTGTTCAAGGTTATTTGATTTTTGTTGGGATTTTGCCTTTTTTTTTTTTTTTTCTTGACACAGTGTCTCATACATCCCAGGCTGGTCTCAAACTCACTATTCATCTAGGGATAACCTTGAACTTCTAATACTCATGTCTTCATCCTCCTGAGTGCCTCAGTTATGTGTACACTCATGCCTGGTCCTGGGTCCAGAGGTCCCTACATGCTGTGCAAACACTCTTACCTCCTGAAGGGCATGCACCACCACTGCCCAGCTCTATTCATTCTTGATAGGCAAGTGTGATTGTTGCAGGCATGGACACAGAGATCAAACCAGGGTATTTCTCCTCCCCTCAGACCCTGCACATCTGAGTTTGTTTATGAATCATGGCTTCACGCGGAAGCTGCTGTCACTGTCCTATGTCATGAAATGCTAGTACTTACCAAGTAACTATCACCCCACCTCCCTCTATCCCTTCTCTGGCACCTCCCGGCCTCTGAGAGTCACTACTCCTCACTGTTAAAAGTCAGCTTTTTGAGCTTTTGTAAATAAGATCATGCATTATATACCCGAATCATCTCAAAGATCTTCCAGTTCCATCATTGTGGCCACAGATGATGGGATTTCACTCTTGTGTTTGCTTTAGACAGGGTCTCACTGTCCACAGGCTGGCCTGTAACTTACAAGGTAGCCCAGGTTGTCTTTGAACTCACAGAGATCTGTCTGCCTCTTGTGTTAAAGGTGTGTACCACCCCACCCCACTTTTCTAGTGGCTGAATAGCATTCAACTGTCTATATACAAATCCTCCACATCAACTCACCTATCAGCTACATCTTAACTGCCTCTATAGCTCAGCTACTGAGAATGCTGGGTGACGGGAGCTGCACATATCTCTGATCCTCTAGTCAGTCTGTTTTTTATGGTTTTATTTATTGTGTGTGTGTGTGTGTGTGTGTGTGTGTGTGTGTGTGTGTTTGTCTGTATGTATAATCTGTGTACCATATGCATGCAGTCCCACCAGAGTCCAGAAGAGGGTGTCAGATCCCCCAGAATTGGAGTTACAGACACTGTGAGCTACTACATAGGTGCTGAGAATGATACCCAGATCCTCTTCAAAAGCAGGGAGTACTGGCTGGGTGTGGTGGCACACCCCTTTAATCCTAGCTTGTAGGGGGCTGAGGTTGGCCTTGATCTCTGAATTCAAGGCCACCCTGGTCTACATAGAGAGTTCTAGGACAGCCAGGTCTCTGTAGAGAGACCTGTCTCAAAACAAAACAAAACAAAACAGTGCTGTCAGCTGTTGAGCCTTGTCTCCAGTCCCTGTTGTAATGTTGTGAGAAACCTCTGCAGTGTTCTCTTACAGCTCTGCTGTATACATTCCCATTGACACTGAATTAACTCCCTTCACATCTTCACCAGCATTTTAATTGTTTTTGTTCCTTTGATCTACTCTAGCTGGGATGTTTGGAACCAGCATCCTGGATGATGCCGGAGCTCAGCTCCCTGGACCACACTCTAAGTAGCAGACATCTAGTGCCCATGTACCATCTGTCGCAAAATTTGTAAAAGACCAACTTGAGACAAAAAATGTCAAATTCTTAGACATAAATGCAATGCAAGATAGACAAGAGTTTTTCAGAAGTTCTAAAAGTACACTCTAAGCCAGGTAGTGGTGGCAAATGCCTTTAATCCCAGCACTCGGGAGGAAGAGGCAGGTGGATCTCTGAGTTCTAGGCCAGCCTGGTCTACAGAGTGAGTTCCAGGATAGCCAGGACTGCACAGAGAAACCCTGACTCAAAACAAAAATCAAAATAAAGCAAATGAGCAAACAGTTTGAAGGACCAGAGACTAGAACAGATAAATCCAAACAAACCCACATACACTCCCTTTAAGATGTAGACAAGTGAATAATGTCAATGACTGCAGGACTGGAGCAGAAAAAGATACAGCAAAGCACAATGCCAATGACAGTCACTGGTCCCCCTTGTGAAGCTTGAAGTTGGCCTGTTTAAAGGCTCAATGTGCCCACTCACTCAGAAAAGACCTTCCATGTTGAGGGTTCCTCTCTGGGCAGTGTTTAGCTTCAACTATTAGTCATTGGTTTGTGCCAACAGCCAGGATATAAGTGACTGGGGACAGTGAGTAGAAGGACACACACATCCCTTCCACCACAGCTGTACACACCTGGGGCACTGGTTGCTCAAGTCTCACAGTGTAAACTCACAGTGACAGTGCCTGGAATTTCTATGGCACCACAGAAGAGGCCAGAAGGGCACAGCCAGGCTTCTGAGACTAAGTCTAAAGCCTCACCTGCCCCCCCCCCCCCTCCAGGGACTACTGGTTTTAGCAGACCAGCATACTAGGAAAGATTCACGAGGCTCCAGGGTTAATGACCCTGGTTATGACAAGGTGGTGAGGCTGCTGCACAAAGGGGCAGGTACCAGGATGTCTGGGACATGGACTCTGCTCCTCTTTCTGTGTCTGTTTATATCTGGGAATGGAACTTTGCAAGGACCACAGCAGCCCAACAGGGGCAGGGGCAGTCACTTAGGCCCTTCTAGAAGGTGTTGTGGTCTGAGGCTCTGAGTCAACCCAAGCAGACACAAGAGGTTATCACAAGGCAAGATTTAATGCAGGACAGCACAAGAGAAGGGGGAAGGGGAGTTAATGGATCAGGGCCAAGGAACAGACACAGGAGCTGAACTGCGATCGTAAGTGTCTATGACATAAGGAAGAGGTGGTCAGCTATTGGAAGGTTCCCAGCTCCCCTAGGGCTTGGGAACCTGAACTTTGTTTCACCCGGCAGATAAAATGAAATCTGAAGTCTAAATGACAGTACTTAGGACAAGGAGCTTCTCATCTGTTCCCAACATACCCCCTTGTCTTGATAACTAATGAGAAGAATCTTGTCTAGGGGCTGGAATAAGGGCTTCTACTGTGACATAAAATCATGAGCTTGACAGCACCCATGCATTCATGAGGACAAAAGTTCAAGTTTAGGGGCTTTCTATTTGTAACTTTCACTTCTCTGGAGTCCATTTGACCTGACAGGTGGATTAAAGCCTTGTGACCTTTTTGACTCCTTGAGGCTTACACAGATTTTTAGTTTACCAAAGGAGATAAAAGTTCCAGCTGTATTAAGGAATTGCTCAACATCCCTAATTATCTGGGAAATGCAAATAAAAACAACTCTGAGATACCACCTTACACCTGTCAGAATAGCTAAGATCAAAAACACAGAAGACAGCTTATGCTGGAGAGGATGTGGAGCAAGGGGAACTCTCCTCCACTGCTGGTGGGAATGCAAGCTTGTACAGCCACTTTGGAAATCAATATGGCGCTTCCTTAGAAAATTGGGAATCAATCTCCCCCAAGACCCAGCTGTAGCACTCTTGGGCATATACCCAAGGAATGCTCAATCATACCACAAAGGCATTTGCTCAGCTATGTTCATATCAGCATTGTTTGTAATACCCAGAACCTGGAAACAACCTAGATATCCTTCAACTGAAGAATGGATAAAGAAAATATGGTACATATACACAATGGAGTACTACTCAGCAGAGAAAAACAATGACATCATGAGGTTTGCAGGCAAATGGATGGATCTAGAAAAAAAATCATCCTGATTGAGGTAACCCAGACTCAGAAGGACAAACATGGTATGTACTCACTCATAGGAGGATACTAGATGTAAAACAAAGATGACTAGACTGCTACACAACTCCAGAGAGGCTACCTAGAAAATGGGACCCTAGGAAAGACACAGGGATCACCCAATGACAGAAAAATGGATGAGATCTACATGAACAACCTGGACGACAGTGGGGGTAATGAAGGGCAAGGTTTGAGGGAAAGAAAGCTTAGGGGAGCAGGAGATCCCAGCTGGATCAAGAACAGAAAGGGAAAACGAGGAATAACAGACCATAGTAAATGAAGACCACATGAGAACAGGAATAGGCAGAGTGCTGGAGAGGTCCCCAGAAATCCACAATGACATATCCTCTGTAGACTGCTGGCAATGGTCAAGAGAAAGCCTGATCTGACCTAGTCTAGTGATCAGATGACTCAACACCCTAACTGTCGTGCTGGAACTCTCATCCAATAACTGATGGAAGTGGATGCAGAGATCCTCAGCCAGGCCCCAGGTGGAGCTCCAGGTGTCCAACTGTCGAGAAAGAGGAGGGACTGTAAGAGCTTGAATTGTTGAGACCAAGATTGGAAAAAGCACAGGAACAAATAGCCAAACGAATGGAAGCACATGAATTATGAACCAAAGGCTGTGGAGCCCCCAGCTAGATCAGGCCCTCTGGATAAGTGAGACAATTGAATAGCTTGATCTGTTTGGGAGGCACCCAGGCTGTGGGACCAGGACCTGTCCTTAGTGCATGAGCTGGCTGTTTGAAACCTTGGGCTTATGTGGGGACACTTTGCTCAGCCTGGAAGGAGGGGACTGGACCTGCCTGTACTGAATCCACCAGGTTTAAATGAATCCCCAGGGGAGTCTTGGCCCTGGAGGAGATGGGAATAGAGGGGAGGGGCTAGGGGGAAGGTGGGGGTGAGGGCGGGAGCGGGGAGGACAGGGGAACCCATGGCTGATGTGTAAAATTAAAACACAAATATAATAATAAAAAAAGAAAAGAAAAAGAAAACAAAAGTTCCAGCTGTATTAGCGTTTTCACTGTATTGAAATCCATACCGTAGAAAAAGCAGTCAACAGGTGTCTATAAAACTGCTGTGACAGAGTTACACCTTGGAGACATAACAAAAGCTATGGCTTTGGGTTAGCCTGAAGAAAAACATCTTTAAGTCTCTACTTAGAAGACAACCAGAGGAAATTTAAGATCTTGAACAGTGAGCAGTCAGTGCTCTATCAGTTTAGCTGATAGATATCAGTTTTATTAATGTCAAAACTCTGAACCTCTGAAATCTCAGGGTAACAATATACTTTTAGTGAAGTTTGCAAGTCATACAGGGTGTATAAGATTAATGTCTAAGACAAACTGTCCTGTCAAGCTTTCATGATTCTTTGACTACTAAGGGAACACACAGAGAAACATAGCCAGGAAAACCTATGATGCATGCCTCTGAAGGTAGCTAGACCAAGCCAATTCTATGGTTCTCTGCGATTTCTTTTCTCTTTCCTATTTTCTCTACATGATACTTGTTAGCATTTGACATTTTTTATATGAACCAATTTGATTATTATTATCTTCTCCCTCAACATCATTAGAAAGTGTATTTTTACCAGAGACAGGAATAGTTGTTATTGAGAACAGCCATTGCAAGGTGTATTCCTTTAATAAAAAATTACATCTGAAACCTGTTTATTCTTTAATATGAAGCTTGTGAGCAAGGCAAACCCGTTGGCTTTTTCTCAGCAATAGACCTAGTAGCTTTAACTAACTAGTGAACTAACTAATGAACTAACAAGCTTATTGTAGCCTCGAGGGAAGCAGATAATTGCCTGCTGTTGTCTAGCTGACAAGGCCACAGTTAGCTTACCTGTGAATGTCAGAGATCTGAGAAGGATTAACCAAAATGATGGAGACTAGCTAGTCCATGGTCCATACCTAGACAGATATCCCAGGCTCCTGTGATCTCCATGGCAATGAGGGCAGAGGTATTAGGACAGCAGTCTTGGCTGCCAGGCCCAGAGGGTGAGAGTCTTTCCTGTGGAGGAGGAACATGGGGGGACTGATCTTACCCTGTCTAAGCAAAGTGAGGCATCAGTTCTCCAATATCCTGCTTGTCCATAGTTTGGTTGGAGTCTTGGCAGGAGGTGAGGCACTGGGCAGTCTCACCCAGTGGTCAGCTGGTTAGCATTACCATAGTCCGGGTGGAGTTGTCTGTTGCTGTGTCCATTGTCTTCTTGGAGACCTTGGGAGCCACTGCTAGGGTTTGAGAGTCTCTGTCTCAGTTTAAATATTTAAATGCCATATTCAGCAAATCTCTGACAGTTTGAGGACGTGAGCCAAACAACCCTTTTTTGTTTTAGACTATACCTTGAAAACATATAAGAGGCTAGATAAATTTTTCCTGTACTTGATTACATAAGCACTTAGCATGACTTAAGTATAGTTCTGAACATCTATCTCAAGGCTTAATCATCTTAACAGTTTATAATAAAAATAACAATTTCTGAATTGAAGATTTTTCTAATATCAAGATAAGACTTTTAACTCATAAACATAGTCCACAAAGAGACTGGGGATTTTCCTAATCCTTACATAGTATACCATTATAGAACATAAGAGTTTCTTGTATGACTCAGTTTACCAAAATAGCCATAGCTTAACAATGCTAGCAAAAACAAGGAGGTTAGACATATATCTTTAAGTCAGTTTTGTAAATTTGAACAAACCTTAAGTAAGGAGAGACATTCTTTAAGCCAGTGGTTTTCAACTTTCTGAGGTGCATTGTTATGCAAATGTATGACATGAAGGCCACCCTGGGCTATTCCTGTAAAAATGTCTTTTGACTCCAAAGGGTCTCGAGGTTGAAAAACTGCTCCATGTTCTCTGCCAGACTGTTGAAGGTCACAGTCTTAGCTACCTTATAAGACAGAAATTTCCCAGTTTCTGGTGCTTAGCAGCTGTATCCCTAACTTTAGTTGACCAGTGACTACACTGGCTGTGTGGAATTCCAATATAGTCTTGAGCCTTTCTCAGGGTGAGCCTTTAAGCATAAAGACCATGTTTTGGGTAGACATCTTTGGGTTGACAGAAACAGTCAGAAGCAGAACTAAAAAGGTTAAAAAGCAAGGTTAGCACATTTAAACACTTGTCCAGAACCATAGACATTGATGGACTAGATCTTTGTTTTAAAGCTACCTGTGTAGCCTTCTGATTATTAACCCTGTGTTGAAGTTCTGAGTTAACCTTTTTGTTACAAATATTATGGATTTTTTAACCACACCCAGTAGACTTACAAGGCAATAATTCCTAAGCTGCTCTGCTCTTATTCTTCCTGTCTGCCAATTTTTGACCCCAAACATAGAGACTTTAAAAGCAAGATTTGTTCTGAAAAAGGGTGGGTCATAACAAAGTTCCAGAACCAGCTTTTCAATAAAACAGAACAGCACAAAACAACTTTAATATGATTCATATCCAACTGACATTTGAATCCCTATTACATTAGTTCCAATGTCCCAGAGATAAATTCTGAGCCCAGGTGGCTGGCTGCAACAGTAAGAGCTGAGCTGTAACCAAGACACACAGAACATAGTAAACTCATACACTGAAGACTGGTCAGACAGAGACATGCAATGGACACACTTATGCATTCAAACATTAAAGCAGACATAACTTTTCTTACTTCCTCCAGCTGTAATTTCAAGGAGGGGTGCCTTGATACCTGTTGGATCCATTTCTCACAGGCACCGAAGAAAGCTGCCCACAAATCCAAGTATTGCATTCTGCAACCACACACTGTCATTGAATTATTTCAGGTTGTGGCTCTGGGCAGCTGTGATGCTCAGCTTAAAGGAGCTTTGGGTGCATGCAGCAGAGCCAGCTTGTCGGTTTTTGGGAAGGAGCCACCTTTTCTTTCTTTTGGAATATGAAACACAGACAGAGCAACAATCAAGCAACTAAACAAAACTACGGACATAAACTGACAGACATGGACAGACAGACATGCTGAGGACGACCAGTGGGAGAGGAGATGGGAGAGAACCAGGCGTCCCGCTGCTCTGTCAACCCAAGAGGCAGATGAGGCATCATCCCTGGGTAGATGGTTCTCCTGATGTTGGCCTTCACCTGGAAATCCTTGAAATGTCACAAGACAAGGTCTAGGGGAATCTGAAGAAGCTTGTGCCCTGATCTCAAAGTATGAGACAAGACAAAGACTGACACAGAAAAGCAAAACCAAAATACAGAGCTGACAGTAATGGACAGACAGACAGACAATACAGAAACACTTAGGGGAGACTCAAAACCACAACCCGATGTTCCTCCAACAGGAACAGAGAGGAAGTGGAACATCTCCTGTCCTCTGAACCCAGGAGCAGTACTGTGTCCGGTTTCTCCTTTGAGTCCAGAAAGGTGCCGACCAGAAACCAGAAGCCAGAAACTAGGCTTACCTCTGGAGGTCACGGGTACTGCCAAATCAGCCTTGGGGGCCCTTGTGGATAGGCATTCGGATTCCCAGCCAATGCACCAAATTGTTGTGGTCCAAGGCTCCAAATCAACCCAAGCAGACATAAGAGGTTATAACACAGGGCAGCCCTAAAGAAGCGGGCACTGATTATCAGGCTGCAGAACCGAGTTGGGAGGGGAAAAGGGACAGGGCTGATTGATCAGGCCACAGAACAGACTTGGAAGAGGAGGGGGCAGGGACTGATTGATCAGGAGCTGAACTGCAACCCCGAATGTCTGTAGTTTCAGGAGGAGGTGATCAGCTATTGGAAGGTTCCCAGCTCTCTGAGGGCTTGGGAACCTGAACTTCGTTTCACCATAAAATGGACTCTGCAGTCAAAATGGCAACACTTAGGACAAGCTGCTTTTTGCCTGTTCCCAACAAAAGAAGGTTCAGGTCCATCTCTGGGTAAGCATAGAGTTAAGTGTGAGCTAGACCACTCCCTTAAACCTCAACTACACCGTCCCTGTGGGTGCCACAAATATGGCAGAGCTAGCCACACCTGTGCCAGAGCCTTGAGGTCCCCGACACCCTCTCTCAGTTTTGCTCATCCCCATAACTCTGATTCATTGGCCTACATAGTAACTAGGTGTCTCAGGGAAGAGCTTCATGGCCTCCAAGGGCAAAACTGGGCCCCATAGGAAAGGATGCAGACATGTGTGTAGGAGGAGCTGTGACCTGAATGTGGCCAAAATGGACTGTACTGTATTGCCAGTGGGGTCCAGGCAGAATCTGGGAAACCCTGACCAGGTAGCAGCAGGTAACCATGCTGTGGTTGGCTGGTTGGTCCTGGCTTCTCTGCAGCTTGACTTACCAGGCAGGGTGAGGCCAGAGGGCAATGAACAAGCTGCTTACCTGCCTTGCTCTGTTTGACCTTTAAAGGCACCCAATCTCCCCTCCCCTGTCATCTTCCCTGTGTGTTTCTAACAAGAGCCCACTAACTCCATCATTCCTGGATAGTCACCACTGGCCTAGGAAGGAGGGCAAAATCCCAGCCCTCAGCCCAGGAGTGAACTACAATGTTCTGGGAGAGACAGGCAAGGTGGTAAGCCTGTAATCAGGAGACAGAGGCAGGAGGAATCTAAATTCCAGCCCAACCTGGGATGTGTAGAGACCACATGGCAAAATAAATAAACAAGGTAAAAATAAACAAACAAAAATACCACACACACACACACACACACACACACACACACACACACGCACACGCACACGCACACGCACACGCACACGCACACGCACACGCACACGCACACACACACACACACACACACACACACACACACACACACACACACACACACACACACACACACACACAAGTGTGCTGACCAAGGGCCTAGCCCTCCCAGCACGGATATTATTCTCAGACAGCCAATTAGGGGCCACCCCGTCTACTACCTCATAGTAACCAGCAGAGGGCAGCAAAGCCCAAACAAAGTCAATCCGGTCAGCAACTCCTCTCCGCTCTTCCCAGGCTCACCATCCTTCTCTCTGTCCTCCCTTTCCAGGTGTCTCTGTCTCTTGAGTCTCTCCATGACCCCTCTCTTCTCTTTTCTCTCTCCCTCTCTGTCCATGTGTCTCTCCTTCTTCTGTGCTCCATATTCCCACCTCAGGGAAAAAAAGCTGTGTATAAAGAGCCAAAGAACTAACGGGCCCTGGGCATCTTAAGCCACACACTACCCCCTGCAGCTGCAGCAAGGTGAGGTTGACCTGGCCTCTAGGAGGAGTAGAGAAAGGACTTTAGCAAGATGTCCCCAGTCCGGAATAGACCCCTGAGGTGGTCTGGTTCCAAAACCCAGAGTCTGAGTCCTAGACCCAACCTTATCAGTAGTTGTGACCTCAGCACTCACTGCCAGGGCCCTAGCGAATTTAAAATTGGTCTTGCAGTTAAGCCTGGAGGCATTGTTATACTTAAGAGGGGAGACTGGTGTTCAAAAAGGAAAGAAAATTATAGCCTAACAATTCCTGAGGCAGAACAAGATCCCCGGTATCCTCAGGACTAGTGGTTGCTGTGTACAGGCTATGGAGTTAATGGTGCCTACCTCCTTTGCTTACAGACTGAGTCCCTGAGCAGCCAAGGCTGCTCCATGAGCCTCAGCTAGCTCTTCAGTAATGTCATGAGAGGCAGTCTCCTACAGCAGACTCTAAGTGCCTCTCGCACACCCAGCATCCCTCTTCCTAAGAGCTCTATTTTGTGCAGGTGTCCAGCCCGCCTACTGGTGACCCTGGACCTAGTTCTGTCCTGAAGGTGGATCAGAGAGAGTGGGGTCCCCCGGCTGGGGTGGAGGGTCTCTCTCACTCTCTCTCTCTCTCTCTCTCTCTCTCTCTCACTCACTCACTCACTCACTCTCACTCACACTGAGTTGCTGACATTGGCCACAGGGCCACAACCTCCCTCTGGACTTGTAGTGAAAGAATGTCCTACTTGGAGTCTACCTGAGCAGGTCCTCTACCTGAGCGAGATGTCACCATGGAGACACCTTGAAAGCTGCTGATGGTGGTACCCAGTGGGAAGCAAGCACAGGGCCAAATGGAGCCATTTTAGGCCTCTTTTCTGTTGTTCACAGAGGCCACAGCCAAGGCTGGTGACTGCAGCCAGGCAAGGCAGTGTGTACTGGCTGAGACTTGCAAAACCTAGGACCTGCAGCCACTGGGGCTTACTTAAATCCCAGGTCAGCCTGGTGCTAAGCATGTGGGAATATGGGTAAGTCACTTAACATGGCAAAGGCTGCACTCTACACACTGTTAAGATGAAGGTGCCAGTAATAGGGCTGTTTCTTAGAGGTCTGACTAGGGTTAAATGGGTTAAAAGATGTATGAGTCTCTGAGAATAGTATGTGCTGCGTGCCACACTTGCAAATGTTAGCTGTGATCATGGTCTTTTCTGCATTTAAAGGGGGCTGAGGATGTGGGCTTCCATAGCTTATATGAAGCTTGGATTTGATCCCTAATACCCATAATACAGGGCATGTGGTACATACTCTAGTCCCAGGACTTAGGAAATATAGGCAGGAGGATCAGAAGTTCAAGGTTGACCAAATAATGAGTTTGAGGCTAGCATGGGCTATGTGAGACCCTGTTCAAAAATAAAACAAAAATGTCACCAAGATCTTCTAGGCTGGAATGTGCATCAGGCCACATGCTTTCTGGTAGGGTAGTTTCTGGAGGCATGGGTTCTAGACAAGACACTGCTGTCAAGTTGGTTGTGGCCTTCAGAAACTCATTCCATGCTTTGGGGTCAGGAAGGTTAGAGTGAAATATTGGCAGAGGTGAGAACTCTTTCATGACTGGCCTTCCACTGCTTCCTTGACTGGTCCTCATTCTGTGTCCCTGTTTGAGTCCTGGGCCTGCCAGTAGAACAGCTTGGCAGGTACCCATTTCCATAACAGCCTTGACACTGGGTCCTGTAGTTAGCATCCTTGCTCCTTCTCTCTGGCAAATGTTGAAAGAAGTCCTAGGATGGAGGGAGCGGGAGAGTAGGACAGCCTGTTTTAACATTGCCATCTGCACCGGGCCCTGCCAACTGCATTGATGTACACACCCTGGTTATGTGTTCCTACCTATTGAGCCGGGGTGGGCAAAACACACACAGCATTGAACAGATGTCTACACATGCAATAGAGACAACACTCTATCTTAACTGGGTGGCCACAGACTGCCTCACAGCCTGAGTTCTTTCTTGCCTAGGTTCCACAGGGGCATCATCACAGTGACAGTAGCATTTAGCTTGTACCTCCCTTCTCCTGCATGTGACCTAGGTTAATCATCACAGTAGGACAGTACGATACCCTGGATATAGATGTCTCTTCTTGCCTTCTTGTTTGAAGCAAAGCACATGGGATAGTCATGTGATGCAGGAGGGAAGTAGAGCATAATGAACTGAGTCCCTGCCCTGTGGAAGGGAAGGGAGTGTCCAAATAGTGGGAGTCTTCCTGGGTGATCTGTGAGGAAGAACACCAAGGAAAGAAGCAGGGTGGGCTGGAAGAACAAGGCAGAACTGGGAGAATGATTAAAGATTTTACATGCAGCCATCACTGATGGCTGTCTACCCAGCAGCCACCCCACTCTTCTATCAGAACCCCAGTTTGGTGCAGGCAAAGAACAGATCACAGTCAGCCTGGGTGAACCCTGAGAATCCTTCACTTAGCAG
The DNA here is from genome assembly GCF_903995425.1 of Onychomys torridus. NCBI lineage: Eukaryota > Metazoa > Chordata > Mammalia > Rodentia > Cricetidae > Onychomys > Onychomys torridus. Next base: position 34,246,035 of record NC_050443.1, read on the forward strand.
TTCAGGCACAGAATGGATCCAGTGAATCACAGCGGATGTCTGCTGGGGATTCTGGGAAGAGTTTTCCCTCTGGATTCACACAGCTAGGAAGCTCCCTTTACCATGGTCCTTCTTGTCCTCTGCTTTGGATGAAGTGAAGAAGTGATGGCTAGAGCTACAGTGGCCACATGGCCACCAAGAGGAGCATGCTCAGAGCTTTGATGACACTGAGAGACTGAGAGTTACAGACCACTGCTCAGCAGACAGCTGGAACAGGGGCCCTAAGCAGAGAGTGACGACAGCATTCTGGCTTCCTCCTTCTACTCCTGAGAGTCCTGAGACTTTCCCCCTCTGCCACGCGCTGTGCTCAGGACTTTTCCTGCCTTCTAATTCTTTAACTGTCAGAGAAAAGGAACCAATCAAGACCGTCAAATGGTAACAGCATTGCCAAGTGACAGATCGACCCCAGGAACCCTACATCTAAATTTCTTTCTTTTCTTTTCTTTTTTTTTTTTTTTTGGTTTTTCGAGACAGGGTTTCCCTGTGTAGCTTTGCACCTTTCCTGGAACTCACTTGGTAGCCCAGGCTGGCTTCGAACTCACAGAGATCCGCCTGCCTCTGCCTCCTGAGTGCTGGGATTAATGGCATGTGCCACCACCGCCCGGCTTCTTCTTTTTTTTTATTTTATAAAGAAAATATTTATCTATCTATCTACCTATTTATTGGAGGATATTCGATCACACTATGAACCCCAAGTTAGCATTTGCATTAATTAAATAAAATTAACCTTGGGTCAGGAGGCTGAGTTAGCAATTAGTTAACAGACAGTGATCATAGAGCATCAGAGGGCAACCAGAAGAGACAGAGGCACTAGAAGTAGTAGGGAGGGATTTGGAGTGGTGCAACTTTTTTTTGTTTTGGTGATGTGGAAGGACAGGCTTTTGGGAGATGTCAGTAAGCAGAGAAGGTCAGCTAGCTGCTCCTCAACCTCTCTGAGATAGAAGGTTTTCACCCCAGCCTTTGAATCTCAAGTCTTATTTATAAATAGAATGATAGAGATTTAGATAAAGCTACCTTTAGTGGCAATGACAGAGCCAGTGCCTGTGGGAACAGAACTCCTGCCAGGCTGAGGCCTGACCGGCCAGGCGGCTGCCAGAGAAACAGGCCAGTAATGTCAGAGACACAGTTGCTGGCTGAAATAACAGTAGATTAAGGTGCAGCCACTGTGAGGAAGATAAAATGTCATTTATTTAATTTGTTTATCTATTTATTTGTTTGTTTGCTTTTTATATCTTTATTTGCTTATTTATTCATTCATTTATTTATTTATGTATTTTGTGTGTGTGTGTGTGTGTGTGTGTGTGTGTGTGTGTGTGTGTATGCCTGTGAGTTTATGTGCACCATATGCATATAATTGTCCACAGAGTCAGCCAAAAGAGGGCATCTGGTCTCCTGGAGCTAGTTATACACAGTGAGCCACCTGATATGGGTGCTGGGAATCAAACTCAGGTCCTCTGCTAGGGTCGTATGTGCTCTTAGCAGCTGAGCTATCTTTGCAGCCCACACCCTACTTTCTGTAAGAAAGTGATACATGTTTTGACCACTTAAGCCATTGTTAGCAAGGTTTGCATTGGCCAACACTACAGCACAGCCGCCTTTCCTGAGGGCTAAGGGGCCATTTGTTGTTAATGGATGTCCTCTCTTTTGATGGTTTTGAGCTGGGTTTCTGAGAGTATGATGCACTATGCCACCCAGTGCCTGTGAGGTAAAGAATATAGGCATAGGGACTAAACATGACCTGAGCCATATTCCCTCTTTCACTAGTACCCAGTATACTACTGGAAAGAGAAGTCCAGGATCCCAGAGCAGTTTATGAGCCAAGAAATGAGTGGTGGCCTTCCAGACAGCTGGAAGCAGTAGGTTGAGGCCCCAAAGCAGGGCAGCCACACAGCTGGGAAGGAAAGTGAGGGACAGCCTCCTCTTCACCAGCAAGAGTTTGCAAGATTTCAGGTGAGAGGTGGTTCCAGGGGAACACAGAAGGGGTTGCTGGTGGCAGGGAGTGGTGGTAAGGGGCTCATTAGCAGAGCTACTAACACCAGGTACTGACACAGCAGCATGGCAGGGTTTCTGAAGAGAGGACATCCAGGTGTCCTGTTGTAGTGGGTAGCCATCCCAGCATTGACCTGGAAGTTTCTACCCACATTGAGGCTTCGGTAATGGTCACGCCCACAAGGCAGGGCTGAGGGAGGAAGCTGAAGACCCAGGATCGAGAGGAGAGGTCTCTTTTGGTTCTGGGACCCTGGATGCTGGAGGTAGACTGAGCAGAGTTTTCCAGAGAATACCGCCGGACTGCACCATACCTTTGCCAGACCCTGTTACCTATCCATTTATAAGTTACCCCACAAAATAAACCTCCCTTTTAACTACGTGGAGTGGCCTAAATAATTACACCAATATCCTGTGCCTTTCTCAGGATGCTTGAGGTTCACAGCACAGACCTGCAGCCAAGCCCTCTGATTCCCAGGCAGATGACAGGGAAGTGGGTGCTAAGCAGGGTGAGTGGTCTAAAGCCACTTCCTCAGGTGTGAGGTCTGTGAGCTAGGGACTCAGTGTCTCAATGGGGCACCTGTCTGGACATGTGGAGAAACAGTGAGAGAGCAGCTACAGGGTATTAGGGTCTGAGCAGCCCTGGGTCCTAACAGTGCAGTCCTACAGAGGTCACCTGGAAAGGTTAGGACACCAATGAGGATGAGGCACTACAGAAGAAATCAGGAATGACTGCCACACCCTAACCTGCCTTCAGAGCAGGACCACAGTCCTGCAGCCTCGGGAGCTACTTGGGAACAAGTCATGTGTGTCAATTTCTCTTCTCACATCAGAATAAGTGTGTGATGTTGTGGAATAATGCTTTTGTACACTGGTTTAATAAAACTGCTCGGCCATTAGCTCAGGCCTACCACTGACTAGCTCTTACATTTAAACTCAGCCCATTTCTGTTAATCTATATGTCACCACATGTTCCTTGGCTTTACCTGTGTGCCATTACATGCTGTTCCCTGGACAGCAGCCTGGCATCCCCTGCCTCAGCCTTCCTCTTCACAAAATTCTCCTTGTTTGCTTGTCTTACCTATACTTCCTGCCTGGCTACTGGCCATTCAGCATTTTATTTATCAATCAATCATACCAACACATTTTCACAGCATACAGAACACCCCACAGCAATCGTGACTTTTCTTTGTGGCAGTGGTGTGTCAGACTGGGAAGGACAGGGAATTAATCAAGGTGAAAATACAGGGGAGCCGGGATGATGACAGTACGGTGGTTGGCAGGTCCTCGGAGTCAAGAGTGGCACTCACATCTCTGACTTTTGAGCAAGAGAGAAGGCATCTGTAGAGTTAGGGAGCATTCTCTTTGCTTTGTTTGAGTACTTCAGGAAACTAGGAGACGTTAAATGTATTTTACATTGTCATGACCTGACAGGAAGCAACTTGAGGGAAAAGTTCATTTTGATGTATGATCAGGGCATACAAGGCCACTGTGGTAGAGAAGGCGTGGCTGTAGGTGGCTGCTAGCTCACACCTCAGCAGCTCAAATAGCAGACAGGGGTTTGGGCTTCTTCCTTCTCAGCTTTTTATTCATCCCAGGACCACAGACATGGGGTGGTGCCACCCACATTTGGAATGGATCCTCTCTCTCAGTCAGTCCCCTTGGGTAGTGCCCTCACAGACAGGCTCAGAAGTGTGTCTCTTAGGTGATTCCAAAATCCGCTCAGATGGACAAAGTCTTGGGGACACCCAAGGGTGGATGTCCTAAGACTCTTGGCCATCTAGGTCTGGGACTGAGGAGAGGGATCTCTGAGTGGGCAGATTGGGGCTCATCATCATGCAGATTTGCCTGAAGTCAGAGAGAAGAGAATGGCAGCTATCTGATAATTCACAGGGAAAGAGGTAGCAAGGGCTGAGAAGAGACACCCGGGAAAGGGGAAAGCAAGAGTCAGGGCTAAGGCCAGGTACCTGGACCAGGAGAAACATAGATAATGGCTAGAGGCAAGAAGAAGAGAACAGTTTTAGGGCTGGGTAGGGTTGATTGTGCCGATGAAAAGGCTGGAGGAAGGTGGAGATGGAGGCAGGATTGCTCTTGAAGGGAAGAGATGGAGCTGAGTCTGGATGAGGCCCTGGGGGTGGCACATGTGTGGCAGACAGCTGCAGCAGATTTTGGAAAGCTGGCAGGAATTTTGCCAGATGGTTTCCTCCCATCCTTCACATCTGTTCTGTAGCTCTCACAACAGGATTGGGAGCCTGTGAGTCCAGTTCCCCATTTACAAAGTTTTCAAGAGGCTCCATGTGTGATGTCTTCTGACAGCAGCTAATGGGTTGTGTGCTTGTCATGAAAACAAGCAGCTAGATTTGTCAGTTAGACTTAAACATGGGTGCTGTGGAATGTCTTTCTGTACGCTGTGAATATGTGTTGCTGTGAATGGTTGATAAATAAAGCTGCATTGGCCTATGGCAAGGCAGCTTAGAGGCAGGCAGGAAGTCTAAGGAGAGAGACAGGAAGAAGAACGGGCAGAGAAGGGACAGAGGCCAGCTGTGGCCAAAGGATAAGCAAGATGCCAGCAGACCAGTAAAGCTGCAGAATACATGGCAAAACATAGATTAATAGAAATGGGTTAATTTAAGATATAAGAGCTAGCTTGCAAGAGGCCTGCCATAGACTATACAGTCTGAAAATGATATTAAGCCTCTGAGTTATTATTTTATAAGTGGCTGCTGGACTTTGGGGCCTGGGTGAGACACGGGTGGGAGAGACTGGTCTGGACCACAGGGCCAGGCAGGTGGTGAGAAACATCCAACTACAAGTGAGTACGGTGGTGCACACCTGCAACCCAAGTACTGGGGAGGCAGAGGAAGGAGGAGCAAAGGCAACCTGGCCTACAGAATGAGACTCAAAACCAAAACAATCCCAGCACTCAGAAGGCAAAGGCAGTAGGGTCTCTTAAATTTGAGGCTAGCCTGGTCTATATAATGAGTTTCAGGCAAGCTAGTATTACATAGTAAGACCCTGTCTCAAAACAAAATAATGAAGAAGTTTTTCATTATTTAGTATCTTTCTTTTTGTTTTATTTTATGTGTGCTTTATTATATAAAGGTTTGCCTAGATGTGTACCGTGTGCATGCCTGGTGTGTTCAGAGCCACAAGAGAGCACGGGATCCCCTGAGAGTGAAGTTACATATCACTGCAAGCTGCCATGTGGGTGCCAGGAATCAAATGTGGGTCCTTTGCAAGAGCAGCAAGTGCTCTGACCACTGAGCAATCTCTGTAGCCCCTGTTTTCTTTTATTAACTAATCCTTCCATTTGCCTCAAAGCTTTGTGACTCCCAGGCCTAAGGTCTGGATTCCTGTGTGTCTGTCCCTTATTTTCTTTCGTTCATTTCCACACTGGGCATATAGCAAATACCTACTGTGAATGAGGAGGCATTGACGACACCAGGTGGAGACGTGTGAAACTGGTGCAGTCCCCTTGTGATGCTCAGTCATGAGAGACACTGAAACAACACAAAATGCCTGTATTTCTCAGTGAGTAGGGCTCTGTGCATGTGGGAGGAGCACACACCTTCAGAAGATCTCTGGGGTATTTCCTTTCTCTTTTCTGGACTTTTTTTTAGCACTTATTATTAATTTTTTGATCTCAATATGATTTATTAATATTTTAAAAATACTTCTGTCTGCTGTAATGCTACTTGCTTCAAGAGATAGACACCTTAACTAATATATTGCTGAATTAAAAAAATGTGTAGTGTGTGTGTGTGTGTGTGAGTGTGTGTGTGTGTGAGTGTGTGTGTGTGTGTGTGTGTGTGTGTGAGTGTGTACCATGGTGTGCATGAAGAGGTGGAGGAGAACTTACAGGACTTGGCTCTCCCTCTACTGAGTGGGTCCCAGGGATGGAACTAAAGTCACTGGGCTGGCAGCAAGCACCCTTTACCCACCGAGCCATCTCACTAGCTTGATATTTCAGAATCTTCATTTCTCCAATATGTGAGTATTTATTCCAAGTTACCTTTTTTTTTTTTTTTTTGAGACAGAATCTCATACAGCCCAGGTCATCCTTGAACCTGCTATATAGCCAGCATTATCCCTGAACTCTGAGCCTCCTGCCTCCACCTCCAGAATACAGGTATCACAGACATGTGCCACCATGCCTGGCTTCTAAATTATGTTCTGAAACTTTAAAATTGCTGTGGCAAAAAACTATAATAGTTGCCATTTAAACAACGTTTATTTTATCTCTTAAGACAGTGTCTTAATATACAGACCTGGCTGGCCCTGAGCTCACTATACAGCACAGGTCACAGGTCGATCTCAGACTCTGGCCATCCTCCTACCTCAGCCTCCCATGGTGTTCTCTCTCTCTCTCTCTCTCTCTCTCTCTCTCTCTCTCTCTCTCTCTCTCTCACATGTATGGTATGTATGTGCGCACATAGGTGTAGAAGCTGATGTCTGTTATTCTCTTCTATCTCTCTTCACCGTTATTTTTTGAGATTGGCCCTCTCACTAAACCTTAAGTTCATGGATGTGTTAGGCAGGCTGATCAATGAGCTTCTGGGGTCTCATTGTCGCTATCACCCCAAGGTTGGGGTTACAGGCATGCACCCCTATGCCTGACCTTTTATGTGGGTCTTGGGGATCCAAACTAAGTGTCTCAGGCTTATGTGGCAGGTAGTTTTCAGACTGTGTGTGTGCAGTCCTGTGTCAACCATTACTAGCTGTATAATCAAGTAGTGTCAATTACACTCATGTTACCAGGCAACCAATCTTTGAAACTTTTTGGTTTTGTGAAACTGGAACTCAATGGACTGGTTGAACGACACCCCCTTTGTTTTTCCTCCACGAGTCTCTTAAGACCACATTCCTACTCTCAGTAGATTTCACAAACTTTGGATTCCTCATGGAATGTAGTTACAGCATGGCACTTTGTACATGGTTTAGCATAATGCCCTCAAGGTTCATCCACGTTGAAGCAGGTGACAGGACTCCCTTCCTATTAAAGAGTGAGTGATACTCCATTGCTCTGTGAACCATACTGTTTGCCAATGCCTATACTGGTGGGCACTGGAGCTGCTCCCACCCCTGGCTGTGGTGCGTTGCTACAGTGAACACAGGGTGTTCCTGAGTGCTTGAACTCCAGCAACCAACACTAAACCATTCTCATAGCTGGCTGTCAGCTCGAGCTGACAGGGAAGAAGTCAGCCATTTCTGGCCAGACTCTCATCTCTGAATGTGTGGGCCACAGTAGACAAATCCCTGCCTCAAAGGAACTTGAATAGAATACTGACCACATGTTGAGGAGACTTGGGAGGTTTCTTGGATTGGAATCATTATCAAGATAAGTACATTTCTTTTCTCCAAGTTCTAAGGGCTATGTATAAACCAACCTGGTCACAAGGTTAGGAGCAAGCACTGAAGAAGTCAGCAGGGAGGTTTGTGTTATTGAAGAGGGAGACTGGGCTCACATTTCAATTATCAGACAAACCGCCTCTCTGAAGTTTGGAGACTTCTCTGACTATCGAGGCAGGAGTTCACAAAGAACTGTGGGTCTGAGGCGCATGGGACAGAGAGACAAGTGTCTCTCACAGGGCACAAAAGCCCCCTCCAAGACTCGGATACAGAGCTCCTTTCTCTTAGGTGAAGGCTAAGAAGCATTGCTGCTGGGCGGGGTGGGGTCATCAGGCTGCCTCATCAGTCACAGACCCCAGGGCCCGCCCGAACTCCCCCGAACAGTATCTGGGCTCACAGGCCAGGACTGTGACTGACATTCCTGGTGGAGTTAGGGCTTAGGAGAAGAATCAGGACTAGCTCTCAAGCCAGATTCCCCCTTCCAAGGGGAATATGCAAACCACTGCGGACCTGAGCCCCCAGGCTGCACCACACTGACTGCTTGCAGCCCATCCCTCAGTCTGTGAGAAAGGGAGGATCGTGGCAAGTTCAGCTTCTTGGTACCCTCTGACTGCGGTTGCTACTTGTCAGTTAGCATATACGGCTGTTACAATAGCTTACCTTCTGGGCATCCACCAGACCAACTCCCTTTATTTCAGCTTTCACATTCTGTGAATTAATGACGCTCTTCAGCCATCAAATCCATTCTACCTTTTATTTGGCATTTGTTCATTTGATACATATATACATATATAAAAACTCTGTACATGGTAAAAAATACAAAATAAGCATTTCCTTATAAGTTATGAAGTTACACGGCTATCTTTTAAACTTTAAAGACCACTGCAGAGAAAAATAATGAGAGAGATGTAGCCAGCCCTTCATTCTGGTCATTCACAATAACCTCAGTATAAAATATCCATACAAAATATATATACACAGGAGAGCACAGCTCATAAAAGCTGCGCAGACAGCAAAGCTGTTTGGAAAAAAAAAATGTCAAAGAGGCACTCGAGTCCACACCCCAGTGCCTGCAGCTTGGCAGCCTGCAAAAGCCGTCTGGGCCCCCGCCCCTGCCCGAAATAACAAAAGGACACAAAGCAGAGTCCTGGGTGTACATGTTCTACGTGTAGAGAAAGCGAAATGTTTCACAATCGAATAGAAATAGAGACACACACTTTTCTCTACAGAGCGAAATCACTTTCTACCCCAAAGGAGCATCAGGAAGTGAGAAGCTCGCCTCCGGTGCTTTCCTCGTAAGTGGGAAGGTACAACCGTGCCCTCATTCTCTCTTGGAATTTCTTGTGCTCTCTATTCTCATGGTGAGAAAATGGGACCACTGACTGCTACTGCTTGCAGGAAGATGACCATCTAGGAAGTTGGGGTCACAGGCTTGGTGTTTGACAGGGCCTGGCTCACAGTAAGCACAGGCGGTGGGACTAGAGACACCCTTCCACACCAAACACATATCCTGCACACCATGTCTAAAATAGTTTGCAATAAATAGACACTATGTGGCCCTTGTGGGAGTTAAGACTGTTTGGAGGTGGCAGCATGGAGCAAGGAAATGTCTCTTTGGGACAGCAGAAAGGGCTGTGGCACCCCTGAGAAGGTGTTTGTGGTAACAAGAGGCAGTGTCCAGGCTCCTGTACAAAGGTGGTCACTGAGTGGGCGCTCCCTCTCCAATTTTAAAATTGCAGCAGTCTGGGAGCCGGGAGCCAGAGGGGCTCCTAGGACACGGTGATTTCCTCGTCCTCCTCGCCCTCTTCATCCTCATCGGAATCAGAGAAGTCCGAGGGTTTACCCGGGCTGCTGGAGTGCGCAGGAGAGGCAGGCAGGGGCCCTTCCAGCAGATGTCGAGGGTCAGCAGCAGGCGCATGGTAGGCCAGGCAGGGACCAGGGATGTCTTCCTCCTCATCCCCAGGGCCCTTCTGGCCTACGTCGCTAAGGTCTGGGTGAGGGTTTAGTTTTGTGGGAAGGGTCTGCTCTCGGCAGCCCCCACTAGACAGGAGCTCGCGCTCTTTGGAGTTCCGCCACTTCATTCGTCGATTCTGGAACCAGATTTTCACCTGTGAGGGAAGAACAAGGAAACCAGTCAGAGTGTGCTCACTGCCGGGGGAGGGGGTGGGGAGATGGGATGGGGGGAGGGAGATGGAGGAGGGGGACCCAGGCTTGGGGAACATGGGGGAGGGAGCTGTGTTTCTTGCCTTCAAGGTGATTTCTGCGGAGTTACTCCTTACCAACCTTGTAACTCCTCATTTCTCTCCTGCTCCGTCCATGTACCCACCCTTCCATCTAAGTATGTTCGCACTCACCCCCTATCCATTCATCCACTCATTCATGCATGTATCCAATTCATGTATCCATATTCCCATTCATGTATCCATTCACCTACCCCAACCAGGCATACACTTATCCATGCATACACACCTATCTATGCACATACATCTCTCCATCCATATATCTACCCATGCATCCTTGCACCCCTCCATCCACCCTCTCCCAGATCTGGCACTTGACCCAGTTGAGCGGGTGGGGGCCTTGGGTCTAGTGAGATGGGAGTAGGGAAGCAGGCTGCTCTGGGGAGCCTCAAATAATTTGGTTCCTACGCTTACTCCCTCATTAGGCCGGGTTTTCCCAGCTGCACTGCGGGTCTCAGCCGCAGGGAGCTCTTGCAATTGATTGGCACCGGTTAGGGTGGGGCGTGAGGGTGGGGCGGTGGAGGCCGCGAGCACCTGCGAGTCCTTCAAGCCCAGCTTGGCCGCCAGCTTCTTCCGGTCAGGCTTGCTGATGTATTTCTGCTTCTGGAAGGTCTTCTCCAGGGCTTTGCGCTGCACATCCGAGAACACAGCTCTACGCAGCATGCCCCGGCGAGGCTTCCCGCGAGCGGCTAGCGGCCAGGAGAACGTCCCAGGGATGGGCACCACGCTGGAGGACGCTGCGGGGTGGGGAAGATGACCGGTGAGCGGGGTGTCCTGCGGAGCGGGACCTCCACCTCCCCTAAGCAGTTTCCCCTGGCTTTCTCCCTCCCTTTCTCTCGGGTCCCTTCATCTCTTTAAAGCACTCCTTTTTCTCCCGGTAGAGAATAGACCGAGAACCTACAACCTGCCCGAGTGAAAGGCGCTTTCCGCACAAATAACTTTCCCTTTCAACCGTGCAAACCCGGATTAGGAAAAACCGCGAAAACAGCGGCCACGATCTCCCATTGCTCCCTCAACCCCTACCATTCAAGCCGCACCAAACAGCTTAAATAGCAACAGAATAAAGTAAATTTCAAAAATAAAAATAATCCCGCAGAGACCACTCAACACACGCTCGCGTTCCCTCTAAGACCCACAGATTCGCAATCACCTTGGTGACGTTTGTACCTTTTAAAACAAGGTACTTTGCTGGTTTGGCGGACAGGAGAAAATCCGCTTTGGCTTAATCCAGTCATTCATCTTTTTTTTTTTAATATGATTTTTTTCTGTCTCCCCCACAACGTAAAGAAATCGGCCTGAATACAAGGAAAGTGGCGTCTAATTAGCACATTGACCGCTTCCCACTGGGAATTGGTGCTATAAAAAGGGGGAGAGTTTCACTTTAAGGGAGAGAAAAAGAAAAACAAAAAGAAACAGAGACGCTAACGAAGCGTGAATGGTAATTGTGTAGTAATGAACTAACCGCAAAAGGCTATGGACAAGCAGCGAGAGCCATATATTACCGGGACAAAAGAGATTTACACTCAAGCTAAACACAACTGCAGGCTGAGACCATTGGGAGAGCAGTGATGGCAGAGGCTTCTCTACCCCCAATCTTTCACATTAAATGGACACGAAAAGCTATTTATAAAGCTCGGGTTGTTTTTGTTAGGCCATTGAGACGCGGGAGAAAGGAGCAAATTCCATTGTGGGCAAAAGCCTGAATGGTGGTGATGGGGAGTTTCTTCCCCCCCTTTAAAAAAAAAAAATCCGTCGCTAGTTTCTTTTGCGGTTATTGGGAGTTCTGTCCTGGCCATGCCCAGCCCCCACCTATCACCATCTTCCCGGCGTTCTGAGTTTTAAACAGCTGTAAAGCGTTCTAGCTGACGTTTGAACACTCGAAAATTCCCAGGATGAAAACTTTTGAGGGTGCCTCGCCTGTGGACCAGAACCCAGTGCCGGATTCTGCCAACTGTTTCTTCTTTCTCAAAAAGAGCCCGCGGGCAAGATATGGGGTTAGGAAATCAGGTTGGCAGGAGAAGGTTAGGGTCGCCAGAGGATCGTTACTTCCTACCCCTGGGCGACCCCAGGCTTCCCACACAAGAGAGTATGCCATGCGGTCTGGTGGAAAAACAAAAACAAAAACAAAAACAAAACCCACCCAGCCCTGAATGAGTGTTAAAGGGAAATTAGCCGCGGCTGGTAGGTGTTTCTTGGCGGCGTGGAGGGCCGAGGGCCGGTCTGCGTGTGGCTGCCCGGAGGAGCTGGCCGATTGGTCACGGTGCTGAGACCTTTGTGGCGAATGGTGGCCAAGTGCACCGACTCTGTGGGAAACGGCGGCGTGAAGGGATGCCAACAGCTCCTCGCCGGGAAGGGAACCGCCTCAAATGCCGACCATGACAATTCTTGCTAATTTGTAGAGCAGGGAATTGGTGCGTAGTGTCAAGCAGTCACTGCTTGTGCTAAATGGGGTATCAAATTGGCGCGACGGATTCGTGAATGTTGTACGCCTCGCAACCTCTGAACCAGAGCGTAACCCCGAGGGGTGGACGGAGAAATACGACTTCTGGGCAGGGAGTTGGTGGACCGGGTCTGGGGCGGGCTGCCCCGCCTGGAGCAAGGAACGCGGAAGAGACCTACCTGGGAAATAGGAGGATCTAAGGAAGGGTTGGAAGGAGCCTTCGAAGTAAGGAAAGGCGAACGTCTTAGGAGGGGGACTCTGCAGCAAAGCCGGCGATGTTTCTAGTAAGGGAGGTGAGGAGAATTTGGTCATGTGCCTGATCACTACGTGGCGCGTCACATGCAAGATCTAATTAACACTGCAGCAGGTTCCAGGAGCATCTTTTAAAACGTATTCACCTAGTAAAATAAATTTGTGTAGCATTGTCTTATTTGGGCGAATCCCTTTAGCTACCCTTTAGGACCCTCTCCATTCCAAAGACTTAGGCGAACAGGGCTGAGTGGGGTGGGATGTTGCAGATCCATTCATAATATAAACCAACACAATAAACATGTTTAAATAAGCATGTTGTGTTTAAAGAAAAAAAAAAAAGTCTCCTAGCTGTTGAGGGCAAGAAGGCAGACACTAAAGTGCTTGCGCCCTGACATGCCAGACTGGAGAGCTGCGCTTAGTGCTCCCAGGGCTCAAGTTCTTTGGGAGGCTTTTCCTCCTCCTAAATCCTCAGTACCTAAATTTCATAATCCGTGACCTGGCCCTTGGGATCTGAGTTCCTGCGTGGACCTGTGCACTAACAAGCTCAGAGGAACTCTTTTGTGAAGGACTGAGCGGAAAGATGTCGCTGGATGTGATCGAGGGCTTGGCTGTCACTTACCTCTTCTGGGCGCGGATGAGAGGATGGCGTTCACCCCAAACTTCAAAAACGTGGGCTCGCTGGCAGGGGAGAGGGCAGTCTGTGGAGAGCTGTCACGACGGCTCCCGGGCCCCGGAGAGCCCAGGTCCGAGGTCCCCGAGTCAGCGAGGACTGTGGGGGCCTCCTGCCTGGGGGGTGACAGGCTGGCAGTGGGTATGCTGCGAGGCAGGTAGGCAGGGGGCCGACTGATGCGGATCAAATCTTCCACTAAGAAGCTAGAGTGGCCAGAAAATGCAGATTGAAGGGACTGGGGCAGTGTTAAGGTGGGCGTGGGTCGCAGGAGGCTGGAATACCCCGCGGGGGGCGGAAGGAGGCCGGGGAACATCATGGTTAGAGCCAGGCGGGCGCAGTAGCCCCTTTTCCCGTGGCCGGAGGGCAAACGCCTGGCTTCCCGCCCCTCCCGTGGTGCCCTCTTCGGCTCAGTGTCCTGGTAACCGTCCTACTTGGGCGTCTGCGAGTTCTCTGTGGCTCTCCCCGTCCAGGAGATGGTTTTATAGGGGCCCGCCCGCTCCAGAGCTTTGAAAACTGACAGCTCTGACAATGAAGTTCAACAAAGTTCTCCACTCGGGCTTCATTCGCGGGAGGTTCCGGGCTCTCTGATTGGTGCAGAGACGCAATTTATGATTGGATTAGTCTTCATAAGCATGGCCCGCACAATGGGGCGGCAACAAAGGCCCGTGCGCATCAACCCTGCGCATCGACGGCCTCTCTACTATACAGTGAGCCCCCAAAGCTCTCGCTGGGGGTTTTTGTTCTGAAGCAACACCCGGGATAATTAAATGCCTATTTAGAAGTTTCAGATGACATCTTGCCTCACAGAAAAGGAATTATTTAAAGAACACACTAAATTTATTTGCGCCCCCCTGCTGAGCCTAGAAAATAAATCAATAAATATTCATAGAAGTACATCTCCAGGCTATCGGTAAAATAACTCTCCCTTGTGTGTGAGGGGCCGTGTGGAAAATTTCAAGCCCTTAAGCATGCAAACATACTACGTCTCTGGTCTCCAGCTATTTCTCCTCAATAGCAAGCGTAGAGCAAGCAGATGCGCGGGATAGTTTGGAAAGCCCTCTCTCACACTTCGGGAAACTTGGAAATAGAAGCCCTGGTGCTATCCGACGACACTCCCGATCGGGGAGATTTGAGGGAAGTTGGTATTGGTGTTGTTTTGTTTTCGTTTTCGGAGAATAGTTTAATTTCAGAGTTTGTGGGCGCTGAAGCAGTAACACCATCCACCTTGAACTCCCAATAACCTGGAAGGGGAGGAGAAGGAGAGGGGGAGAGGGAGGGGGAGAGAAATAGAGAGAGAGGGGGGGGGGGAGAGAGAGAGAGAGAGAGAGAGAGAGAGAGAGAGAGAGAGAGAGAATGTGCGTGTTTCAGAGAACTTCATTGGGACTCTGCTCAGAGTGCTGGGACGTCCCTTGGAGGAGGAGCCTTGGAGAACCTGGGACCCAAGCTGGACAGGGGATTCCACCTGGGAAGGGCTCACACCCTAGAAAGTGCTCTCCCTTCCGGTAGGTCAATCCAGGCAGCATCGCTTTTTCCAACCTTTGGGAGCACTGAAGCTCACCATCCTGACCCTTTGTTTAAGCCAGAACCCTTGAAAGTCTGAACAGAACTCCAGATATTGCTGGGCGCTTAACTATCGAACATTTGCGCAGCTTCTGGATTCACTGTAGTGGAGAACTGAGTGAAAACTACCTGGAAGATCTAGGTACACGTTGGGAAAAATGTCTCCTCCTAAGTATAGCCTTTGCAACCAGAACCCCGGTGAGCCCCCTTTGGCTTTCCTGGGTCAGGGCTGAGGTGGCTCCGGGGCCTCCATTGCCTGGTTTCTGGCTCAGCGAGATGACAGATGTGTTAAATGTCCCATTCATTTCTTTAGTGCGATTGAACCCTCCCCAAAGAGAAGTGTGCAGCCCTGCCAGGCCGCCCTGATCCTATTAGCCATGAACTAACTGTCACTTTCAGCTGCTTCTCCTTTTCGCTTTTTAACACAAAGCTTTCTCAAAAATCTTATTAACCAGCCTTATTTCTCTGGATGGTTTTGTTCGAGGAGTTTTGTGTTGATGATCGCCATGTCGATGCTTTAACCATTCATGAAAGTGCATCTGCAATTTATATCCCATTAAACCAGGAACGGAGCGCGCGAAAGCACTCCCTTGATTCAAATTAAAAAGTTGTTTGGGCCGGACTCTGGGTGAATTCTTGCTTGAAGATGGCGGAACTCCAGAGTTTCCGAACCCAGGAGGAATAAGCTACCTAGAAAGGAGCAGCTCCAATAAGTGGCCATTTAAACAAGACCTAGCACTGCAGGTGCAGGGCCCTGTGCGAAGAGCGTGGGGGCAGATCTGTGGAAGAATCTTGAAATTTCCTCTTTTATAACGTTTTTCAGCAAAATAGGCTAAAATTCTTTCTCCTTCTCCCTTTTCTTCATTCTGTTTCCCTCTCCTCCTTCCTTCCCATCTCTCTTCCCGTCCCTTCTTATTTCGGACTCCTCTCCTTACTTCACCCGCATCCCTCCATCCTCCTCATCTAAGGCCAGGAGCAGCTCGGAAATTCTGAAGAGCCTTGTGACTGCAGGTGCCAGAGTTCCTCCTCTCCGGATGATGGGAGTTCAGTCTCTACCAGCAGACATCCTTAGGTTTCTGCCGGTTGGAGAAAGGGCCAGAGAGCAGGTCCGTCTGAGGTTGGGCTTTCCAAGGTTACTTCCGCGGAGGTGTGGCTTTCACTGCCCTGGCAGGCTCCTGACTCCTCTCCACATCCACAAACAGTTTTGCTTATCCACAACCCAAATGCAACTAAACCTCTGCCTTTATGAGGCCGCCCTGACTCACTTTGCCGAGCCACACCGACCCTTAAGAATTCCTCTGGTGACAAAGAGAAAAACAAGGTGGGGGGAGGCTGGCCGCTGTTGAAAGAGCAAAATTAAATCCCAAGGAAGCAAAAAATTGCAGTAACGGATCTTACTTTAAAGTGATTTCTGAACGCGCCTTTTCAAACTCGTGGCCGCCGAGGGCCACGCGCATGGCGGCCGCGCCTAAGTCCTGTGACTAATGCCATTTGACCTGAGCGCGAGGGGTTTTGTGAGTCCTGACACTCACTATAATGTCGTCATCTTCAAGTTTATTTCGGAGAAATCACTCCCGTTCTTTATCCTGAGTTGAGATTTCTAACTCTTTCTCTTTCCAGGGAAAGAAGGTGCACACCTTTAATCCAGGCACTTGAGAAGTAAACGCAGGAGGATCTCTGTGAGTTCGAGACCAACCTAGTATACATAGTGAGTTCTGGGCTAGCCAAGGCTTCATTGCAAGACACTGTCTCAAAAAGCAAAATAAAAGAAAGAGGATAAGAGAGGGAGAAAGTGGGAGCTCGGATGTGGGGTCAGGTCCTTCTCTGCCTGCAGCTACAGGCTGCGCCAGATACAGCCTCAGCTCCTGGCCTGAGAAGTCAAAGCTGCCGGGGAAGGGCTTTAGAATCCACCCCGAGGGTCCCTTTCTGCTAGGCAAATGCCTTTGCAACCTCCCGACTCTCTACGAACTGCTCCGACCTGGGAGAGTCCTGAGGAAGGAGCCTGGGCCACCTAGCGAGGAGCTTCCCAGCTCTTGTGAAAAGCAGCTTCCGGATCTCAGGGCCCTAAGGCAGCCTTTTGCAAGCTGCGGATTCCAGAGGCTTTGGTCCTCCGCTCTGGAGCATACAGAAAGTGCAGTAGAGGAGAGACAGGCAGTTCTCTGTGTGGGAGGCGACGACAGGGATTACACCCGCCACTGGGCTTCTCCGGTTGGGGGTGGGGTGGGGAGTGAGAAGAGCGTGCTTACTGGACTAGCGGTCGAGCGAGGAGTGAGCGCTCCCGGCGCGGGCCAGAAAGCTTTACTACCCCCAACCTCTATTAAGACAACTCTAAGGGGCTCACCTTTAGAATAGGCCACAGGAGCTACTGGCGGGCTCAGCCGTTTCTAGCCCCCCTCCCTCTCACTCTCTCTCCCCTCTTTTCCCTGGAAAATCCTTCTATTGTGCCAATCAAGCAGATGGTTTCTAGAAAATATAGCTTGGCCTCGCTGACCGAAACTAATTTTAACTAGCTTTCCAGGCCTGCAACGTTTGTTTTGCTCTTACAAAATAGCTCCCAAAACAGCTGGCAAGGGTGAATTAAACCCATTAAAGACACGTTTATAAGAAATTATATTCACATAGATTGCCTGAACCCCTTGTGCAGCCTAAGAGAAGAGTGTTATTTAAATGAAAATGTCGTCAAAGGCTCCCCTCCTCGTCGTCGCCTGAAAGTCTCAAAACATTTTACTAAATAGATTAACTTGACCATTGTCTCCCATCACATCGATCAGCTTCATTAAGTGAATAGCCCAACAAATATATTACGCATGCATGAAAAGCTCTTTTTCCAAGGCCCTCATTGTATCCTCGGCCCTGACAGGTGGTTAACTGTGTGTTGTGTTTTTTTGTGAGTTTTTTGTGTTTTCTTTTCTTTTTCTTAAAAAAAAATTTTTTTTTTTTTTAAATTCAAAGAAAAAGGCTGTCTGTATGGCAGCCCAGAGAGGTGGTGCTGGCTTGGCAGTCCCCCCGGGTCCCGACGCTGCTGCGGGGATGTAAAGCCCCAGAGTGCTGGGCAGTGAGTTCATCAGAGCCCATTTGAAGAGATCAGAATTGGATCTTGGTGAGTCAAGGCTTCAACCTTCAAAACCTCATCTGAGAATTAAGTTCAGAGTGTTTCTAACACACACTCTCTCTAGTCTTGAAGATAAGCTCCTTCCTCTTTTCCTTGCCTACCCAATTCTAGTCTTTAAAAAAAAAGTGTGTGTGTGTGTGTGTGTGTGTGTGTGTGTGTGTGTGTGTGCTCCCAAGTGTGAAGGTCAGAGAACAGCTGGCAAGATTTAGTACTCTCCTTCTACCAGGTGGGTCCCAGGAATTGAACTTGTGTTATCTAGCTTGGCAGCAAGCACCTTTATCCCCTGAGCCATCTCACCAGCCCAGTTCTAGTCTTTGAACTCAGGTTTGCTTCCAATTCACTTTATGGTATGGTGTGTCTTTAAGGAAAGTCCTCCTCTCCTGGGTGGGGGGGGGGGGGGGGGGGGGTTGGGAGTGATATGAAGGGCTGCTTCTCTGGGCTCTTTAAAAGCCTTTCAGGTGTGAGCTTCCTGGAGCAGAAAACACTCCTATTTCTGTCCAGCTGGCTCTGGGGCCCCAGCAGCTCTGAGCCTTGGGGCCCAGTAGGAAGTGTTTCCAGGAAGAGAGAAGCTGGCACTACTCGGAGCTGGTAGGTTGGCCATCAAGGAGGGGCAGCAGGGGCTCACTTTCTGCCCACCCACTCCTGGGTCTCAGAGCCATCAACAAGCCCTCAGGCTCTATCCTGGCCCTTCCCACCCTGCTGCAGCTCCTATCTACCAGGCCCGGTCCCCCCAGGAGGTGGGCTGGACACCGATGGAAGAAGTGTGTGTGTGTGTGTGTGTGTGTCCTCCCTAGCCTCTCCCTTGTGGTGGGCATCAGTTGCTTTAATCACACTGCAGATTCATTCTTTCCACCCAACTCCCCCGCTTCCCACCCCAAGTGGGACCTATAGATTTTCTGTCTCTGACCCTTTCTGAAGAGAGGCTTGGGTGAAGATGAAGTTGCCTGGGTAAGAAGGATGTCTCTCCCTACCAAAATGGCTGCTTTTGTCCACAGACAGGAGAGAGGCGGATAGCTGTTCGGTCTTCTCTGGGGTGCAGACCAGCTGCCCCTTAGAGAGATTTTGGTTTTGGTTTTGGTTTTGATCCCAGCAGAGGGTGTCTTGGGGAACTGGTGGGTTAGGTGCAGGTCCTGGAGCCCACCCCCTCCCTCCCTTCAAGCTGAGTATAAGAGTCTGTGCTCTGTGTAGTGAGTTCTATACCAGCCTGTCATGCTATCTCCTGGGCAGTTCCCGTCTTAATATTAAAACGTAGTCCTTAGACCTGGGGACTTGAGACGTGCCTCAGCAGTTAAAGAGAGCTTGCTGCTCTTCCAGAGGACCAGAGGTCTATTCCTACATCCCACAATTACCTGTAATTCCAAGTCCAGGGCAATCTGACCCGTCTTCTGGCCTTCTCAGGCACCTGCATATGCATAGCATACACCAGCACAGACACAGACACATTTTCAGAGTCTTTGTAAGTTACTCTTGCCCGACATTTAAAGAGCCCTCAAGGGAAAAGGTGTTAGTCTCTGAGCTGAGACTCTGGAAACCAGTTCTTGCTTCCTTACCCTCTTAGCCCTTTTCTTTTATGTTCAACAAGGAAAATATAGAAGGAAGCATGCTTACATACACCCATAATAGCAATACTGGAGAAATAATGGGGCTGGGAGATTGAGAGTTGGGAGCCAGCCTGGATTACAAAATGAATCCCCATTTAAAAGACAAACAGACAAGGTAGATAGATTCTGGGTCTAGGGAGAAACTCAATACTCTCAGTCTGAAGAGGAACAATGCAATAAAATGCCTCCTGAAGACACAATGCTACACCCGTATACCAGTGCCTCACTCAGCCTTCATTGGAGAAGCCTCTTCTTGCAGTAGATGGGAATTCACGTCAAGACCCACAGCTCTACAATGGGCAGAGAGTGAGAGACTTTGGAGCACTCAGTCCTAAACGGAATGTCTTCATCAAACCTCTCCCTTCAAGGCTCAGGGATCTATGTGGAAGGGGAGGCAGAAAGATTGTAAGAGCCACAGATGATGGACAAATCCAAGAAAACAGATGCAACAGGACTGATGCACATAGGGACACAGGGAGACTGTGGCAGCACACGCAAGGCCTGCCCCGGTTCAAGCCAGACTGAGTGGGGGTGGGGGGACATGGACATGGTGTCCCGCTCCTAACCAAGAAGCTATTTGTAATCGATACCTCCTGGCAAAGGGGAAATAAGTTTTCTCCAATGGAGTCTCAATGCGGGTATCAATCACATTCCAGGCAGGCCCCATGCCTAGGAGTAGTTGGCCAACACAGAATGAACTCAGAGTTTTTTCATAGATTTTTTTTTTTTCATTCTTCTTTGGTTTCAGCTGAGACTATGGACAAATGCTGCTTACTGGCTTGCTTTCTTATACAGCCCAGGCTCACCTGCCTATGGATGGTGACACCCACAGTGGGCTGGGACCTTCCCATCAATCATCAAACAAGACAATTTCTCTCAGATATGTCTGATTGAGACAGTTTTGTAAGAGAAGGTTCCCTTTTCTAGGTCAGGTCAAGTTGACAATAAAAACTAAGCAGTACAGATGTCCAGAAACACAGACTTGAGGAATCCCCTATTATTCTTTCATTGAGTATGTTTTCTATGCTTTCTCTGTACACATTTGTGGGTTTGGTTCCTTAGCCTTCCCCAGAGGTCTCATTTACAGCCATGATGTCTTGGAGCTTTTCTTTTCTTGCTATCTAAATGAAACAATTCAACCCTGGTTTCAGTCTCTGGTGGCCTTTCTTCAAACTGGTCTAGATACCAATAATGCTTTCTGTTGGATTTTTAATTCAGTTGCTATTGCTTTTAGTTTTCCAGATCTCAAGGTTTTTCTAGAATCCATCTCTTTTGCTGAATCCTGTCCCCTCTCCCCACCAGCTGAGGACTGAACCCAGGGCCTTGCACTTGATAGGCAAGTGCTCTACCACTGAGCTAAATCCCCAACCCCTGAATTTCTCTTAAAGGCATAGCATTTCTCATGCAGACCCTTTAAGTCAGGGCCTCACTAGTAGCCAAGGCTGGCCTCAAGCTCACATCCCTTCTGCCTCAGCTTCCCAAGTGTTGGGACTACCAGTGGGTCCCACAGTGTGCAGACTATCCATATCTTGCATTGAATCCTTCATTTCATCCACTGGTTTATTTGAATCTTCTCTCAGATCATTAGTCATTTTAAAAGCTAGACTTTTGAATTCTTTGCCTGAGGTTCCAACTATCCTTGGCTTCGGTTATTGAAGAGCTGTTTAGGGGAGTCACATGCTTTCTTTTTCACATTCCTCCATTCTTTATTGTGATTTGTGCATCTGTTGAGATGGATACCTGCTCTGATTTATTTGGGGGTCTTCTTACTCCAGCAGACTTTTCCTGAGGATTCACACTCCAGAACCTTTCAGTGAGGAGGCAAATCGCTGCACCACCACCCTCTGTGCTGTGGCTTTGGCTTGCCCTCTCTCGTGGGGAAGGGTTGGAGCCACACCTTGCTTCTCCCTGAACAGCCTCTCTTTTTCTCTATGCCTTCTGCGACTCTTGATGCCCTTCCTCTCTCTTTGGCTTTGGATTGTAGTCTAGGCTGTCCTTCGCTGCTCTGACTCATTTGTGGAGCCACACAGTAGAAGCTTCTAACGCACCTTGCCCTGGCAGTCTCCTGGAGGAGCGACAGAGGAACGCTGGCCGTGCACTATCCCTGTCTTCACACGCCTGCAGTCCAGCCCAGGTGCGTCTCTAATGTGCTGGCTGCTCTCTTCCCAGGCTGTTTTCACATTTGCTCTTCCCCCTGTTTGCTTTCTTCTGTTAAAAACTTCTCTTCCTTCAGACCAGAGCTGAACCACTGCTTTCTTATCTCTCACTTCCTGCCAACCTTGTCTTTTCATACTGGTGTTATCCATGTATACGCATTTCATCTACCTATAGATATGTTATCTATACAGTGTTGTGATGTACTGTCTGTAACTAAACCGAGCTGCTTAGTCTTTGTATTCCTTAGCTTCATCAGCTGCCTCATCTATAATGGGCCTAATAAAACTTTCTAAAAAAGAGTGTGAGGGGCTGGTGACATGCTGCCAAGCCTGACAGCGTGAATTTGGTTTCAGAACCCACATGGTAGAGTGAGAGAGCTGACTCCTGAAGATTGCCCTCTGACCACCACACATGTGTCATAACAAGTACCTGCATGCATGTGTGCATACACACACACACACACACACACACACACACACACTAAACAACTGTAATATTTTTTAAAGTGCCTGAAAGACATATTACTTAGAAAGTGGCTAGCTTCTCTCTAGGTACATAAAAATGGGTCTGTCCACTCTAGAAGCTAAATATTCTGTAAAAGTTGTTAGTTTCCTTATTTAGTAGTGTGTGACAGTGCGTGTGTGGGGGACAACTTCCAGGATTCTCCTTCCACAGTGGGCCACAGGGATCAAATTCAGCCTGTCCAGCCTGGACAGAGTGTTCTGCCATTGAGCCATCTTGTATCAGTAGACTCCCTTGGTTGACATGAGATAGCAGTGGGCTAGCAGGCTCTCCATCCTCCCAGCCTCTTTGGCTCCTGGGCCAGGGGTACGTGGATAACTCCAAGAAGAAAGACTTGGGCTCTTGCAAGTGATACATCACAATGAAGTCAGAGGCACCGGGGGTTGATATGAGTTTCAGCCTGTTCCCATGTGACTTTAGCTCATGTCCATGGTTCTTGACCTCCCTCTATTTTTATACCTGCTGTCTCTTCCTGTTGTCCTCTGGCCCTCTGGCTCTAACAGGAGGCTGTATTCTGGAGACTGTTTAGCCAACTCCCATAATTACATACATCAGGTTTAGCCCTAGCAACAAATCTCCATCTACAGCTGTATGTGCTCTTCATGAAAGACATATGATATAGAGGACTGTCTCTGTTGCTTTGCCACAGTCTCTGTTTAGTTCACCCTGCTCAGCATGTTTGCTCTGGAGCACGATGTCCAGCCATCACTTCTTCACATGATGGCATCCAAAGCAGAAGGCCAGAAGAACAGTAGCAAAGGGAGCTTCATTCCCATGTGAATCTGGAAAGGAAATTCTTACGCCTTGAAGTCCTGCAAGGATTGAGAGTCGTTACACTCAGGAGCTAATGTGACAAGGTAGAATTAGCCTTTGAAGTCATAAGCTCGAATGATGGAATGCTGGGTCTCCTGATAGTGATGTGACCATGCACTCACTGAGCATGTGCAGAGTCCAAGGTACATTTCTCAGTGTATAGGTATTCACCCACCTCAATGCTGCTCTGATCTTTGTAGTAACTGCTCTTTTCAGAGAAATAGGTATTGGGTATTTGAGATGCTAGATTGCGGATGATTACCAACATCATGCGCTTTTGTGCTCTGCACCCTGTTCCCCACAATGCTGTCACCAAAACCTATAGATACCCTCAATCGGGTCCTAAGGACTAACCTAAGAACCGTTATGTTTGAGGAGAGAAGACGCCACATTTGGGACGATTCTGGTTCTGAGCAGGCAGGTGACCCAGTAAGATTCCAATAACAAGATAGGGAAGACAAGAGGTCAGTCTGGAAATTAAGGAAACGCAGGTGACTTGGGGTGGCCTGGAAAGTTTTACCACCAGAGGAAGGCAACAGCATTAGGGACAAGGTGAAGACAGCTCCTCTATGCTAGTGAACTCACGCTTTTGAGGGCAGGACTGAGGAGGGAGGGGAATGTGACCCCTACATGTGAAGGGAGGAGGTGGAGGGGAAGGATTTGTCTTTCTGTCTCTTTGAAATTTCATATCTGTACACAACGTGTCTTGGTCATATCCATCCCAACCTCACGCCCTCCTTTAAAATGTTTTTATTTATTATTTTTTAAACCACTGTGTCCAGTTAGTACTGCCCATATGTCCATGGGTGTGGCATCATCCACTGGGGTGTAGGTAATTTACTAACAGCCACCTCCTCACAAAAAGAACCCAAAATCAACCAACCAAACAAAAAACCCTTCTCTCTCTCCCTCAGCAGCCAGCATCTGCTGTACCTTCTTTGTTAGGGGTGAGGCCTTGGGAGTCTCTTCCACCCCATGCTGGATTTTTTAACTGGCTTGATGTCTCACAGGTAACCACTGCAGCTGTGAGTTGGTATTCGAATCAGCCTTGTTGTGTTCAAACAACGGTATTCACAGAGCTCCTCCCATCCTCCTCAGGCTTTCTGCCCCCTTTTTCTCCTGAGGACAGGAGGTTGATAAGGGCGTGTTATAAGCAGGCACGTTGTCAACCGTTTCCTAAATATTTGTGTTTACATCCACAGACTGAAGCTTCTTTACCTCGATGTGCAATGGTTAGTGCAGACACACAGCGCTGTTCAGAGTGCTGAGAATAACCACTGTGGCTGCCCAGGAAGAGGGAGGGATTGGGTCGAGTTCTTCAAACCAATGCCATGGAAAGCCTGTCACCACAGCATGCATAGCAGCGAGCCAATGCTGAAGAGGGAGAGGTGAAAACAGAATGAAGGAAAAGAGCAGCCATGCTTGGTTTTGAGTAAAAATTCAGGAAAACAATACCCTCAGGAGCCAGTCTAGCCCTGAATCCCAGAAAGCACAGAATTCTAAACAGTTGTTCAAAGACACCAAGGCCACAATTCTGAAACAGGGGATTCCCCTCTTAAGAGACTCTGCTGTTCGCTGACTCTCCCATTTCTAAATGGTCAATTTAGTTTATTCGTTAAATTTATTAAACAGGTCCCCTGTATCCCAGGCTGGCCTCAAACTGCTGTTAGCCAAAGATGACCTTGACATTTGGATCCTCCTGCCTCCAACTTCTAAGTGTTGAGATTACAGCTCTATGCCACCTTGCCTGGTTTTATACACTGCTGGGGATAGACAGGCCCTAAGGCTTCCTGCATGCCAGGCAAGCACTTTACCAACTGAGCTATATCCCAGCCCCTAAATAGTTAACTGCATATGAACAAGAGACATCCTCTGGGGTAACAGAAAGGATTTAAAAAAGATTTATTACATATACAGTGTTCTGACTACATGCCAGAAGAGGACACCAGATCTCATTACAGATGGTTGGGAGCAACCATGTGGTTGCTGGGAATTGAATTCAGGTCCTCTGTAAGAACAGCCAGTGCTCTTAATCGCTGAGCCATCTCTCCAGTCCAGGAATTTTGTTTTTAAGTGGCACTGTTCCTGGTCTTGGTGAGAGAAGCCTGTGTTTGCCATACAGTGATGGGAAAAGCAGGAACTCTTCTGATTAGTCAAAAGTGCTGACAATTAAGCCAGGTGTAGTGGTGCACACCTTTAATCCCAGCACTCAGGAGGCAGAGGCAGAACTCTGAGAGTTCGAAGCCAGCCAGGTCTACACATTGAGTTTCAGGACATAGTGAGACCCTGTCTCAAACAAAGAAACCAAGTGCTGACAGTTAGCGACTGTTGACATGGCCTTTGCAACTGTGCACACACACAGCAGCTGTGGTTACTTGCATAAGACCTGCAAACACACACAGACACTCACAGAGGAGGAGGGGGAAGAAGGGCCAGCAGGAGTGAAAGAGGGGCGGGGTCTAAGAGGGTAATGGGACTGCTATGATCATAATACATTGTATATCTGTATGAAATTGTCAAAGACTTTAAGAATTAATAAAAATATGACAAATGTAAAGGGTATGAGTCACACCCATACCTTCCCTTGTAGGTGGGGGGGGGGTTATGTGTTTCATTTCTAAGAACTTATTTTGAATTATTTAATTTCTTAAAAGTGGCTAACATCAGACTGGGCGTGGTGGTGTGCACCATTAATCCCAGAATTTGGGAGACAGGAGCAGGTGGATCTCTGTGAGTTTGAGACCAGCCTGATGTATATAGAGCGTTCCAAAACAGCCAGGGCTACCTTTTAAAAAAAGGGGGAGGCTAGCATCTAACATTATTTAGTTAAAATAGCTTCAATATTTCTCAAATTCAGAACCTTTCAGGGGCTGTGGCCAGAGAAGGCATTCAGGCCTCTGCTGTATAGGGAGTCATGACTGGGTCTCACCTGCCTGCTGTGCTCAGCGTCCAACAGAGCCAGAAGGAGGCTCAGGAGCTTCTACAGTTTTCTCCAAGACCCCCCCCCCCACTACTGCAGCCCCATAACTCCTGACCCTTACCTCAACCAAACAGTCTGTACTGACTTGCTATTGTTTTTGGGAAATAAAGCCAGCGCTGTTTTCTCCCTCATTTCCATGCTCTCCTTCATGTGGCTCATAGGTCCATATTTTATTTTTCTGGCCCCATTCAAGATACTTTGCACTACTTATATACCATAAATGGCATGAAGCATGAAGGGCTGCCGCTCACATGCGGCCTGTTAATCTAATTACCATCGGGGGGGGGGGGGGGGGGGCTTCGGAAAAAGTCTGCTCACACAGCCGGACACCTGGAGGATTGTTTCCCCAAGCTTCTAGGACACACAGTTTTGAGAGGTTTTGTTTCTTGTTTCCCCCTATGTAGAGCAAAGGAAAGAATTCAGTGGTTGTCAACATGAGTTTAGCACAAAGGTGAGGCTTAAAACATAAGTTCATTTTGAGGGAGCTTCGGGTCACGTGAGCTTGGGGAGACCTGTTTTGCTATTTGATTTTTGTATGTTTGAAAAGAGTTCCTAAGACGTCAGGGAGGGAGTTGAAGTGGAGGGCGGGCTGTCTGTTAAAGGGTGCCTACCTCAGAGGCCTTGCTGCCAGAGGCCCTTGGTCGCTGTGTGAAAGGGCAGCTTTGAATGCGCAGCCCCAGCCGGGCTTGATTTTGCCCTGTATTTGAGTCCTTGATTTCTACAAACAAAATAAAATACCTTGTCGAATAGAGCCCATTGAGCAGGGATGATGGGTTAAGAGTGGGGGTACGAGGTGGCAGCGTGGGTGCTTGTTATCAAGTAGAGGTTGTCCCTTGTTCCTGCAGCCTGTGAAAGGAAGGACGCCAGAGTCTGATGGCTGGGGTAGCATTGATGTGGGGTAACGGGGTAATCGGATTGAAAGGGAGCCATGGCATGTATGTCAGTTCACATCTCGTCAAAGGAAGAATGCGAAGTGCTACCTAGCTGGGGCTTTGGCCCGAGGTTCAGTTAGCAAGCATCCAGGCCTCAGCGGATTCAAATATAAATTAATTCTCACAGCAGCATGGCTTGATTAGTCTATTTGCATAATAGTGGCAATTCTGCAGAGTGGTTACTCTCTATTTTCTTCTGCTGGGATTTGGACAAAAAAAGGTTTGAAATCATTTGAAAGAAGAGAGTGTGAGGCGTCATAGGAGTAAAGCCCCTCGGTGGCTCCCAGAGCTGTTTTCTGGGTCCAGAGGGGCTGGAGTTGAGGAACGGCTAGTCCATTCCGGTGTCATCCCTGGACACAGGCACCACAATACTTTCCCCTCCCAGGTTGTTCATGGCCTGAGTTCTTGGCTCCCACAGCTCAGGAAGGGACAGAGTATCCCTTGGTGAGGCATCCGTTTGGGTGCAGGCAATACTGTACTTTCTGAAATTCATGGCTCCCATTCTGAGGTACTTGGCTCTCTGGGTGTTTATGAAGAGAATTAAAGGTCTGTTGCCAGTCTGCCAGGAAATGAAGTAGTTTGATTTTATAAAACTGACAGTTTGAGACCTGGTTTGACTCAGTACCCTGAGTTGATGAGAGCTTGCTGAGCACAGCCTGATTCTGCTGGGTTGTGATGGGGGCTCAGCACCCTGAGTTCTTAAGTATGTGCTGAGCACAGCCTGGCTTTGCGGGGGTGTGGTGGGGGAACTATCCTGTGAGCCACACTGCTGCTACCTCCCTAACATCAGTTGTACCTACTTTTGAGCACCTCGTCACTACCAGTCCCATGGACAGTTGACATTCTCTCTTAGGAGGAGGGGCTGAGGAGAGTCAGCGACCCTCACCCGGTACCCCAGCCATGCCTCCCAGCCATTTATGTATAATTCTGCCCTAATTGCGTACATTTGGGGGCTAGAGTATAATTCTGGGCATGGGGCAGGGTGTCTAGGAAAAAGGGCTATGCTGCTATGGGGAATTATCTTTCATGCTGTGCTTAGCGTTTCCAGTGTGGCTGCTTTGGGGCCACGCTCCCACCAATAGCCCCTTGCCTGTGCTCTGTAAGTAAGCCCAACAAATTTACCGGCTTCCCTGTCAACAGCCAGGCATGGACGGAAGAGCATGGGAGAGAAATTTGGTTTGTTCTTAGGATCTTAGTGAGTGGGTGAGGGGGTAGACTGTGTTGACATCCCCCCAGGGAAAGAATTTCATTAATGGTGTGCTAACAGATCCCAGTCTTATTTTAAGCAATGACGTTGCAGAATAGATAGAAGATGGCTAAGGTTAATGAGGTTGAGACTTCAAAATTTTTAATATGAAATAATTTTTAAGTTCAAAAAACTTAATACAGTTCTTTGGCGGTTTCATATATGTGTATAATAATTCTGATTACCCTCCCTTCCCACTCCCTCTTACCTCCTTCCCATCCTTATCATCCCCACCTCACCGGTCTCCTTTCCCAGATGCATGACCATTGGATTGGTATTATCCTTTGGAGCTTGGTGAGGTCACCAATGGCCACACTCCTGAAGGCAGTGATCCCCCCTCTCTCTCTGGAATTATCAGCAGGAAATGGTTCAGCAGGAATGGGTAGAAACCACTGTGTACCACCTCTTCCATGCATGCCTGACTATTGACAGGCCCATTCTTGTGCAGACCCATTGCAGCCATTCGGGGCTGCTGTGAGTGTGCGATTGCATTGTTGGGCCTTGAAAGGAAGCTGGCATTTTGCAGTCTTTCTCCCTGTCTTCTGGCTCTTACACTCTTTCCAACCCCCTTCTGCAATGTTTCCCTGAGCCTTAGTGGGGACAGTTTAAATGTCTTGTTTAGGGCTCACTTTATTCTCGCCACAATTTAGGGACATGAGTCTCTGCAAGCATCCTTGTTCACTGATTATGGCCGAGAGCAACATTTGTCTGTGGGTATAAGCATAAATATTCATAAGGCAGTTTGATGCTGTATTAGTTTAGTTAAAAAAAAAAAAAACAACCCAGTATTTTGTTCTCCTCTAGGGCCTATGACCTACTTCACTATGGTGGTGGTTCAAATGAGAATGGCTCCCATAAACCCCCATGTTTGAATGCTTGATCCCTGGTTGGTGGAACTGTTTGGAAAGGATTAGGAGGTGTGGCCTTGTTGGAGGGGATGTGTCACTGGGAGTGGGCTTTGAGGTTTCAGAAGACTCCTGTGATTCTCAGTGTCTCTTTCTGCCTTGTGGTTATGTCTCAAGATGTGCACTGTCAGCTGCTATTCCTGCACCATACCATAACTAACTGCCTGCTGCCATAATTCCCTACCACGATGGTCATGGACTCACCCTCTGAAACTGTAAATCCCAAATAAACTCTTGCCTTGATAATGGTCTTATTATAGCAGTAGAAAAGTAATTACGACACCCACCATGGATCTTTGACTGGGTTTACATGGATTCCCATCCTGTGGAGTAGCCTTCAAATCCAATGAGAGATCAGGTGGTTACCTCCATAACTGTGGTACCACTGTTGCACAAATGAGCAATCTTACCTGGCAGGTTGGTATTGTAGTGTGTAGGGTTCATATCTGGTTAAGACCATTGATGATGCCTTCTCCCCAAGAAGTCTATAACTTTGTAAGCTACCCACCAGGGAGGAAACTTCCAGTTCCTGTTCTAGTTTGATTTCTCAGTATCGTGTTATCTATGATGTCAGTATCAGGGTCTGATCTCTACTGTTGGTGAGAGATGGCAAAGTTCATACTTTTGGAGGCCTCAGGGGCTTCCATGACCGACAACTCTTAAGGAGGTATCTCACCCCTGGCACTGGGGTGTTTCTTTAATAACCCATGGCTTCTGAGAGCAGCTTTTGTTAGCTATGCGGACTACCTCACTTTATTAAAATATAAACTACAAATTTTAATTTGGCTGTAAGATGTTAGTTTCCACATGGTGTTTTCATAGCCCCTTCATTTTGGTTAACTCTCTCTTCATCCTCTCATCTTCCCATCCTCTCCTTAAACACCCTCACCATTCCCAATCTGTGCTTTCGCATGACCTACATTCTATTACCTCATCTCTCAAGGCATTATGCTTTCCCTGGCCTTCTCCTAGTGTCTTAGCTTCTATGGGAACTCCGAGTTGAACAACAACAACAACAACAAAGAGTCCAAGGCAGGATGCATAAAACGAGGGACAATGTGAAACACTTGTCTGTCTGTCTGTCTGTCTGCCCCAGATTCCTCACTCATTTTTTTTCCAGTTCCATCCATTTACTTTCAAATTTCATTCAGGTTTTTGATATGCTATTTTTTCTGAGAAACATTCAGTAACAGAAAATAAATTTTAAGTATATTTATAAATACTTCTGGGGAAGCTTACTTTGATGATTGCTGGCTTTTTCCTACAAAGAAAGTTTTCCTTTCATATCTGTAGGTGTTCTTTGGTTCTTCATACTCATTCTCATTACTTTTTTAAAAAAAGCTTTTGTTTATTTTAATTTCACAAATTTATTTATTTATTTCATGTGTATGGGCGTTTTGCCTTAATGTATGACTGGGTACCATGTGTGTGCCTGGTACCTGTGGAAGCCAGATGAGGGAATCAGATCCCTGGGAACTGTAGTTACAGACAGCGGTGAGCCACCATGTGGGTGCTAGGAATGGACCCCAGGTCCCTCTGGAAAAGCAGCCAGTGCTCTTAACAACGGAGTCATCTCTCCAGCACCATTGCGTTTAATTTTTAATTATGTGTATGCTTTTGTGTCCATGCATAGGTATGTATACATGACTGCAGTTGTCCTAAGAGGAGAAGAGGGTGTTGACTTCCCCTGGAGCTGGAGTTACAGTTGCTTGTACATCTCCTGACTGGAACCGAATTTTCGTCCTTTGCTAGGGCAGCAAGTGCTCTTAACCACTGAGCCATCTCTGCAGTCCTGCAGTTATCATCCTCTCCTTCCCTCATTATGTGTTGCTGTAAGAAAACACAGAGGTCCTCAAATGAAGTCTTCACGCTGGCTTGGAATGCTTCTGTTTCTACCAGGTTCTGGATGGTAATATGTAAAAAATGACAGCAGGGGAAATCCCATTTTCAAATGACTTCTAACTAATTCTAACATTTATTGTGAAATCTTCCTGCTGTGAAGAAATATTAACATCATGTGCTCAATGGATGCCAATCAAATGTTTCGGTTACTCGGCTCCCTCCAGGATGACAATCAACAAAGGCTGTTTTTCTGAGGAGAGTCCAAGGATGAGTGTCCCGAGTGCTTTCTCTCATCCCAGGGGCTGTGTTGAGAGTTCTTCAGTGGGAATCCTCACCGTAAACTTTGTCCCCAGTGAGAAAAGTATAGCTGAGGTTATATTCCTCCTGAGTATGGAATCACAAGTGTGGCTCATCAGTGAGATGGGAATGGTCATGGTCTTGTTGGATGACAAATGACCGTCTATAAACAAAGACCGGGAAGTCTCTTGAGGTGAGGTTACCTGGCTTGGGTGAGCAGTTTCTAGTCTTGTCAGTGAGTTGGGTTCGACTGTTGATGTGGATAAACAAGCAAGATGTGTGGAGCAGTTGTGGTTTAACTATGGTTCTGAGCCCCCAGGACTCAATAAATCAGATCTGAATATTGGGAAGTGCAGTGAGAGGCAGATCTGAGGGACAGACAGTGCTTGTCTCTGCCGTCCAAGCACTCACTAGGCCTCATCCCGCTTAGCTTCCAAGATCAGCAGAGGTTGGGAATGTTTAGGGAGGTCTGCAATGCCTGTTTCTGAGGAATCATTTTTTCCCCCTGTGTGTGTGAGAACCCAGTTTTTGACTAAAGAGCAAGTGGCTAAGTGTTGGCTTCCAAGATGTCTGGAACCTAAACAGCTACTGGTAGACAACCCAGGATGTTTTCTCCCAAACTCCTGGAGAGAAGCCCTTGGGATACAAGGGCAGCTACTGGGGAGACCCAAGAGGGTAAAACTCAGTCCTTGTTTATTGCTAATGAATTGAGCAGGAAAGTTAGCAAGGGGCAGTAGGTGGGAGGGTCTGCATTCTCACTCTCCACACTCAGGCTCTGTGCAGGCTCTGTGCAGACTCTGGGCACCTCTTAGTCCTTAGGTCAGAGCCTGGGCCTGCTGTTGTGGTTTTGCTCACAGGGAATTGACAGAGAAGCGGTTATGTTCACCATCAGGTTGTGAAGGACTGACTGTGTACCTGAGCACCTGTCTAGGTTGCACACTTTAACATTGCAGGGAGATTTATTACTGGGGCTGGACAAGAGCCTGTCTGCTGAGGGGATGTGGACACAGGACTGGACTGGACTGGAAGGGGCAGGGCGGAACAGGACCGGAAGGGCTAGGAGCAGGACGGGTAGGGGGAACACAGGGCATGTGACTCAGCAAACCTGTGCTTTAGAAGGGAAGATAGAGCTCTTGGCTCAGCAAGATCCAGCCACTTGTCCTGGATTGGTACAGCCCAGGGGGGCTCAGGGCCTTGCCCTGCAGCTTCTGGCTGGTGATTGGCTGGGTTCTTCATGGTTTATGTGACATCTGTGCCTTTAGCCACATCTCCATGGCCTTCTTCCCTCTGTCTACTCACTCTCCCCCTCCACCTTCATCACAGGGCCTTGCACAGATCAGCCCCCTTGACAGACATTCTCTCCTGCTTCTAAAGCCCCTATTTCACTCTACTTTGGTAATCATACAAAAACAATCCTTTTGGAGCTGGAGAGACGGCTTTGCACATTGATTAAGAATACTAGCTGTGCTCAGCAGTGGTGACACACGCCTTTCATCCCAGCACTCAGGAGGCAGAGGCAGATGGATCTCTGTGAGTTCAAGGCCAGCCTGGTCTACAGAGCAAGTTCCAGGACAGCCAGAGCTACACAGAGAAACCCTGTCTTGGCAAACCAAAACCAAACAAACAAAAAACTAAACAAGCCAAAACACCAAAACTGGCTGCTCTCACAGAGGCCCCATTTGGTGGCGGGATCAGATGACCTCCTGTCCTCCACAGACACCAGGCATGCACACAGTACACGTGCATACATGCAGGCAGAAAACCTATACCCATAAGATAAGACAAATCTTTGAAAATCCTTTCTGTCGAATACCACACATTCATGTGCAGATTCTAGCTTCTAATTTTAAAAAATGCTTAATTTCGTACCTCTGTTTCATGTAGGTACTGATGTGGACCCGTATATCCATGTGGAGGTGGGAGGACAGCTCAGTAGTTCTCTTCTCCCACCGCTGGATTCCAGGTGTTACACTCAGATGGTCAGGCTTACAAGCAATCGCTTTTGTTTTCTGGGTCATGTTGCCAGCCTGTAGCTTCTAATTTTTGTTTTGTGTATTTATGGATGAATGAGTGTGGGTAGAGGTCAGAAAAATGAGAAAGGGACCCAGGAGAAGCCAGGAAAGAAGCTTTTCAAAATATCCACTTCAATTACTCTGTTTTTCCCTTTGAGCACATTGACTGACTAAAAGTAATGTCTGTAATTAGTGAATGGAAGAAGAAAGCTGTCATGGAAATGGCCTAAGCTCAGCACTGAAAAGTGGCACCATGAACCTGTCTCTCGTGGTCATTATACGGGTAAAGTGAAGTGCTATGAGTGAGGATGCCCTAGACAGTGCCTGCGTTTCCTGGCATCGATATATCCTCAGTAAAGTGTTTAGTAGGAATAGTGCTCAGTGAGCCCCTAAAACAGCACTTAGTGGAGGGCTCCTGTTAGCAGGTCTCCTGTGATGCTCTCTGCTTGTCAAAGCTGCTTTCTGTACACAGGCTAGCAGACTGTATTTTCCAGAGATGGCCCCGCTGGTGTGTGTACATCCCAGCCACAGTCTCGCCCTTACATCACTTGATACTCTGCTGTGGAGAGGTGCAGCTCTCTGAGCACCCCCTTGAATCTGTAATGTTGGTGACTGCTCTACCCAAGGGGAAAATGGCGGAAATGGTGTTTTATGATCTCCTCCTCCTCATCCCCTTTCTCCTTTCTGCCTCCTCCTCTTTCTCCTCCCTCTCCTACTGTCTTCCTCCTTTTCTTCTCTCTCCTCTTCCTTTTCTTTCTTTTTTTTTTTTTTTTGGTTGTTTTTGAAACATGGTTTTCCTAGGTAGGCCAGGCTGGACTTGAACTGCCCCTTCTCCTGCCTCTGTTTCTATCATGCTGGGCTAACTCAGTGTGGTACCAGCCTTACACTGTGTCCTTTCTTTCTTGTTTGTTTTTTAATTAGCATACAAAGCAATGAGTTTAATTACAGTGTTTTCATACATTCTTTCTTTTTTGGGGGGGTTGATCTTCCTTCCCATATTATATTATTCTTACATCATAGCCTCTGAAGTCACAAAACATGGGCCCAGGCATGGCAACAATACCGACCATCTAGCCCTTGGGAAGGGCATAAAGGAGGATTGTGAGTTCAAGGCCAACTTGGGCTGCATAGTAAGACTTGGCTTCACCAGCATCCTCTCTGAAGAGGATAATAAACTTCAGCTTGATGCTCTGCTGAGCCCAAGCAATCTGTTGTCTTTACACCATGTTATAAAAAGGCACTGACACTCATTCAAAAGCCAGCACCTGATGTCAGACCATGGGAAGGGATAAGCTACCCTAGATTCTTCCACTGTCTGCCTTTCTTATTTATTTGTTTGTTTGCTTACTTATTTATTTTGAGACAGAGTCTCACTATATAGCCCTGGCTGGCCTGGGACTCACTATGTTGGCCATGCTGGCCTTGGACTCACAGAGATCTACCTGCCTCTGCCTCTTGAGTGCTGGGATTAGAGCTATGTGCCACCACTGCCTGGCCTTCCACAGCCTTTCAACAGCTCCAACTGATAGCAAGTGCAGCTGAGGTAAGCTGTCACTGGGAGCCTAGTTCAGGCTACAGATTTCAGAGCAACATAAATGCTATCATGGCCTCTAAACACAGTGTTCCAGAGCAACTTTTACACAGCACTAGACAGCTGATCACACACTCTCATGGGACCAGGGCAGGTGTCATTGGTCACTCCCACTTTTCAGATGACAGTTCTGAAGCTCACAGAGGCCAAGCTGTTTCCCCAAGGCTACAGAGTAGGTAAGGAGTAAGCACCAAGCAGCCGGATGTCTGTGATTTGTCTTCCTAACACTCCAACTCTTCTCTGGAGGGCTCAGAAGCAAGAGGTGCTCCCATTAACTTGAGTCTAGGGGCTTGGGAGACCCTCTTAGAGCTCAGGCTCTCTCAGCTTGTCATGTGTACTAGTGATGCGCTCCAGGAGGCAGGAAGCAGAGCGGTTGAATTTTTCGAGGTGGAGCGCCCCTCAAACCCTTGAGAGTTCCTCACACAGGCTCTGGCAGAAGCCATTCACATGCATTGAGAGACTGAGAGTGCTGAGGACAAAGAGCCCATCACAAAGGACTATGCCAAAAATCAACTCCTGGTTGACTTCAGGAGAGACCTTGATTTTACCGGCCTAACCCTTACCTGAGCGGGATAAGCCAGTGATGGGGTTGACCCATGTCATCTCACCACAGAAGATGTTCAGTGAGGCCCATAGGCTCCTGAGACTGCCGTCACATACTCTAGGCAACTGAGTCCGGCTGCTACTCAGTAGCATCTTCTCTCTGTTCTTCTTTCATGTGGTACTCCAGTAACAATGAGCACACTGCCAATGTCTCCCTCTCTGGCCCTCACCTGGACTATTTCCAGCCTGTGATGTCCCCATCCTGCTGGGCTGGCCAAGCTTTGTTTCTTCCGGCTACCAAGAGTTGTTTTCTCTGAGAGCTATCCTGTCTTTCCCAGGCTCACCTGAAGAGCCAAGTCTTGCATGGAAGGAACTCTTTATAACTGGACACATCCAGAGCAAATACATACAGACCCTTTCCCTCCCAAACCTTTCACTTCCCAGTGCCATTACCAGGCTGATGCAAAAATGCACTCAAGAAAGATTGAATGTGTGGTCTCATTTAATCCTAAGCCAACCCCATAATGTGGGTATCTTTATAGCCTCATTTTATACTTGGTGAAACTGAGCTGAAAACATTGACGGGCTTAGGCAAATTGATAATGCCAGGTACCAAATCCAGCAGTGCCCACTGCCGACATCTTTGCTCCTCTACCGTGCCTCACCAGCCGTGGCTGACTGTCCATGCAGGACTGGCTCCACCAGCAACGGGAGGGCACCAGGAACATCCTCAGGAGAGTGATGCCCACCAGAAGTTTGGCACTGGGAGGTTCCCACCTGCTGTTGAGTTGCTGCAGTGCCCTGAGCACCTTTCAGACTGGCTGGTGTGATTAAGGAGCACCAGTGACTTTTGTCCTTGTGTACTTATTACGCTTTAGAGTAGACAGGCTTTTATTCCTAGGCCTAAACTCCCTGGGATGGCGTTAGGAGTCGGCTGCACCTGGCTGCCCTCAGGATCTTTGCCGCTTCCCGCAGATGAACCTGTTTGAAGTTTTGATTCATCTTCTCTGCACTCGTGGGGGTTCTGAACTCTGAGCCTCTCTGAGACAAGTCCCGCTGGGTCTGTCAGCTGTAGGGCTGCGGTGGAAATGATCTTCTGGCACATAGCTATAGAAAGTCAAGTGGCAGAAGTAAGTGAAGCTACCATTTCTACAAAGGGATATGCGCAGAATTGCCAGCGGTATTTATGTAGGCATTGTGCGCCCAGATACACTTGGATGGCAGTGAATTGTCAGTTACTGTGACAAAATGACTGAAGAAATCAATCTGCCAAGTATGAATAGCTCTCAATGGGTTCCGGGGTTCTCAGGTTAAGGGACCCACAAAGCTGACAGGCCCAGGGCCTCATATCGATATGACCTCCATTGGAGAGCATATAAATTAGCTGAGATGTAGGCAAAGCGGTCTGTCACCCTCCCCACGCGGGACAATTTCAATATTCACATGGAAATGAAAGGCCATTTTAGAAGACCTGGAAGGCCAGCTATGTTAATGACATTCAAATCAGGCCTTTTTGCCAGAGGAATCTGGAAGCTCTTTCTAAAATGTACACTTGCTCATCTTGCCCCTGATGTATCCTCTCCCCAGCTAATCCATATTTGCACAAAAGGAGTATATTGTAGACAAATTACAAGTCTTTTTTCCTTAGTAGATAGCAGAGAGAGATGATAGATTATAAAGACGGCAAGATGATAATGACGGATAGATAATGGAGATGACAGGATGATGGGAAATAATAGCGATAACAAAAGATTGAAAGATAGATAGATATATAATAGACAGACCAATAGACAGATGTTTCCAGCTCCCAGGAAGTGATTTCAGATATCAATCACTGCATTGGATTCTAGACAATCACTGTCTTCTCTCCAATTCAGGGTGATTTTATTATTTATTTATTCTACAACATAATTCTTTATTGATTCTTTGGGAATTTCACATCATGTACCCTAATCCCTCTCACCTCCCAGTCCCTCCATATCCACCCTGTAGTCTGCAGCCTCCCCCCACAAAGAAACTCCCCCAAATTAAAAACAAAAGAAAGAAACAAACTAAAAAACCCACCTCCGTCTTTGCAGCCTCTCCAACACCCCCTCATTTGTCCTAGTGGCATTGGGATCTGCAGTGTGTCATGCAGTATACCCTTTTGTCCAATCAGCCACACACATAGATGTTCACTGCAATGAGTCATTGTCTGGTTCAAGGCCTCTGGCACACCGTCATCACTGGACCCTCACCAAAACTCCTCTTGGGTGTCCTGCTGTCTTGGAGATCCTGTGACTATCCTTCAGCAGGACCAGTCCCTTCACACACTCCAGCAGGTCATAGATTGGGTAGATGTTAGGGTGGGCCAACCCAAGGCCCAGGATATGGGCCTGGGTGGTGGCTGAGCTGGTCTGTCTGGAACTCTGCTATGGCCCCTCTTCAGGAGAGGGGTGGGGTGAGCTCTCCTATTTGCCCATGCCATCTCTCCCCCATCCCACACCCACTCCCATGGTGAGAGGTGGGTCTATCTCTCCCTAGTGTGTGCAGGGGATGGGTAGCTCTCCCACGAGGAGCAAGGGCAGTTTTGCTGCTGCAGTGTCAGGGAGGGGGCAAGGCTAGCTTTCCCAGGGCCAGTGAAGGGTGGGGCCCACTCAGCATAGGCCCTCAGATTCAACACCCATGGTTCCTATTGCCCTCTGTAGTAACACAGGCCATGGACATCAACACAGACCCCAGCTGCAGCAGGATTACAGACCCAGACATCATTGAAGCCCAATGGCAGTGCAGGTCACCCAGATCAGTTTGGCCCCGACCACAGCATGGCCCTCGGACACCCACATGGTCTCAGGTGGGCATTTGCACAGCCCTGGGTGTGGTACAGGAGCCATAGACATCAACACAGACCCTGGCTGCTGCTGGGCCATGAACCCAGACATAGCCCAGATGTCACCATGGACCCAGGCAGCAGCACAGGCCACCCACAGAGTGATTTTAGATTAAAAAAAAAAATTCAATGGGAGGCTGGGTAGATTGCTCAGTGGTTAGAGCATATACTGTTCTTGCAGAGGACCCAGGATAGGTTTTCAGTACCTGAGTCAGATAGCTCACAACCATTTGTAACTCCAGTTTCAGGGGATCTGATGCCCTCTTTTGGTCCCTGTGGGCACCTGAACTTATGTGCACATGGCCACACACAGATGCATGTACATATCCATACATATAATATTAACAATTATTATTTATTAATAGTTTATTTAACTTAATTTTATGTGCATTAATATGAAGGTGTCAGATCCTCTGGAACTGGAGTTACAGACAGGTGCAAGCTGCCATGTAAGTGCTGGGAATTGAACCGAGGTCCTCTGGAAGAGCAGCCAGTGCTCTTAACCACTGAGCCATCTCTCCAGCTCCTTCAAAAATAGTTTTATGGTTGGGCACTGGTTAAATTCTCATCCTACTAAGGGTTAAGCTGTTCATTTTGAGCACCTAAATTACTTGTAAAGTTGCCAAAGCGTATGAGCATGGTTTGGAAGGAAGAGAATGTTGAAAGAGTGCTTGCTGTCATTCATGTTATTTTGTTGATTTTTGCTATGCTTTGGGGGCAAGTCATGCAACTTATAAAATTAAGTTTCGGGGAAACTTGGTATTCTTCTGGGCTAGGACTGTAGCTTAGTGATAGAGTAATTGCCTAGCAAGCATGATGCCCTGGTTCAATCATCAGTATCTGCAAATAAAATAAACAAACATAAAATGTTGTTGGTTTTTTTTTGGTTTTGTTTTTTGTTTTGTTTTGTTTTGTTTTGAGCTGAGGATCGAACCCAGGGCCTTGCGCTTGCTAGGCAAGTGCTCTACCACTGAGCTAAATCCCCAACCCAGTTGTTTTTACTCTTTGGCTTTTTTGCTCTTTCAGGGAGGTCTGCCACCCAGCTCCCAAATAAATACACACAGAGACTTATCTACAGAATGAGTTCCAGATCAGCCAGTACTGTTGCACAGAGAAACCCTGTCTTGAAAAACAAAACAAAACAACCCCAAAATACTTTATATACATGTACATGTGCATGTATGTGTACACACATACGTACATAAATTAGAGTAATATATGCACATATTACTCTCTATACATACACACACACATATATATATATGGATTTGGTTTAATAAATTATGATGCCAGATGTGGTGGTGCATGCCTTTAATTCAAGCACGTGGGAGGCAGAGGCAAGTGGATCTCTGTGAGTTTGAGGCTAGCCTTGTCTACATAGTGAATTCCAGGACAGCCAGAGCTACATAATAGAGTCTCAAACAACAACAAAAAATCAAAATAATAATAATAAATTATTCCATACATGTACCATTAGCAAAAATGTTTACAAAGAGTTCTTTAGGTAATTTAGAAATGATACTTCTTAAGTAATAAGTAAGAAATTAGCTTAAAAGTTAAAAATGATGTTTGCTTCTGTTTAAGATACCTCTGCGTGGGGGTATATAAATGTGGATGGCATGTGTGATGGGACTAGGGATGACTTTTATGTTGTACCTTGTCTGTATTCTCTCCGTTTTCCACCTGGGCAGTAAATTATCCCAGCTGTTGCTCTGTATGCACTGTGCTTTTCTATTTCCTACCTGGCAGGAATGGATCTTTGCTTCACTTTGTAGGCAGCCAACCCTATGTGCTACAGCGTCCCACCTTGCTTTCGTCCTGGTGGGAAACTCTACCTGCTGATCCAGAATCTTACCCATATGTCCTATTTCCCAGTGAGCTGGGGTCCCCTTGTTGGCTCAGTGGTTTGCAAGTGTCCTTTTTTCCCCTTTTGGCCAATGGCCTGCTCTGTGGTTTGCAGGTCGTCTGAGGCATGTAGTTAGATGGCAGTAGCTGGAGTGTGGTGTATAACTCAGCACAGATCTCTAGGTTGGATGTGGCCTTGGGCCGGAGACTTGACTTGTCCAGACACCCCTGCAGAGGGTGAGTAGTCAAAGACACTTAGTCCGTATGTGTTAGGTTATGAAATAAATGAAACAATGACAGACGACAAGAACACAGGCTTTACTGTCACTTCCTTATGTACACTCTCTCTGGATACTTGAAATGTGCCTGCCACTTTTGGGAGCTTTTTTGTTTGTTTGTTTGTTTTTACAGACAGGGTTTCTCTCTGTAACAACCCTGGCTGCACTGGAACTTGCTCTGTAGACCAGGCTGGCCTCGAACTCAGAGATCAATCTGCCTCTGCCTCCCAAATGCTGGGATTAAAGGCTTGCGCTACCACTGCCTGTTGCTCCCCTCCAAACAACCAAAGTGTTCTTTTCCTGGTGGTTCATATAAA